>NC_090437.1:783078910-783394679 GCF_031143425.1 Pleurodeles waltl | reverse complement strand
AATACCAGCACGACGGTGCATGAACCCGTGCACTCGGTTAAATCGAATCTGCTGTTGATCACCAAACGTATTTGTGCTTTGCTCACAGGTGATTGGTAGATGTGCCTGACCGATTCTCTCAGGGAACCGGAGTGTGCATGTGTAGATGTTTCACATTTGCACAGATGTGAAAGGGGTCTGCTTAGTGCACTTATGAGTGTGTCGATGACTCACCAGAAAGGTGCACTTAGAAGTGTGCTAATCTGGAACTGGCACTCACTTTTGTTTCGTTTTATACAGCAAAAAAAAAAAAAAAAACATACGAACCGTTAAAACTGAAGCATGTCTCAATGCTCAGTCTTCCCACAACACACGAGCCCCTCATATGAATATGAGATCTACAGGAAGCTTATGGAAGATCACAAGTCTGCAACATAAAGTGTGCACGTTTAGGAAGTGCACCCGTTTGAAGCAAAATATTTTTATCAGAAAGTCCTGTGCTTAAGACCAAGATAGTGCACTGTGATTGTAGTTGTTAAAATGCTTACTCCGATTGGAAGGGTAGGTGAGTGTTAATGAAGGGGACTGTGTAGTGACAGAGAGTGTGTGCGCATAGACACACACACACAGTTACAAATACACACTCACACTGTACATATTTATTATTTCGAGCACAGTGATTCTCCCAGTGTTTGATTAAGTATCATATCCGGGACTAGAGCCCATGCATCAATGTCCAAGGTCTTCATTTATTCAACTGCATGACCAAGTGTAGGAGACTGAGCTTTTCTTGCAGTAGTCTCCCCACTTTTTGCCTGGCAATTGATGCAACTTTAACTGAAGTGAACTGGGTTCCTGCTAACCAGATCCCCAGTGCCAGTGTTCTTTCCCTAAAACTGTACAATTGTTCCCCAACTGGCAATACCTGTGGCTACCCTGTATGTCCCTTGTAAATGGTACCCTAGGAACCTAGGGCATGGGTACTAAACAGGGTCCACAAGGGCTGCAGCATGTATTATGCCACACCCATGGGTACCTCACCTAGGTCATGGAGCCTGCCATTGTAGGCTGTGTGTCTTGGTGCAGCTAAAAGTGAAAACACTGCACTACTAACACTACATACAATATATGTAAGTCACTCCTACAGCAAGCCTTTCAGCCCTACGGCAGGGTGCATTACGTTACATGTGAGAACATATCTGCACGAGCAGATATGCCCCTGCTATGTCCTTGTCTATTCCTATACATAGTAAGTGATCAGGGAAGCCAGTTTTAGTACATGTGATGGACACTGGTCAATGGGAATTCCTCAGCTACATGATGGCTTCACTGAAAATAGGGATGTTTGGTATTAATTAACCTTCATTGATTCCAGTGATGATTTATTAATACATGCACCCAGAGGGCACCTTAGAGGTGCCCCTGAAAAATCTACCCTCTACTTGTCTGCTGGATGACTAGTTTTTACTAGCTTGCCACCAACAGGCATGCTTCTGACCCCCCAAGGGTGAGAACCTCTGCTTTTGGGTGGTCAGGAACAAAGCCTGCACTGGCAGGTGTGTTAGCGCACCCCATTCCCTTGCCACTAGGAAGACCTGCAAATCTGCATTCCAAGGCTGGGGCTTCAAAGTAGCCCACCACCCTTGGTTTTAAGATCTAAATCCCCTCAGAAGGGAGATGCCGATCATCCCGCCCCAGGGCCTATTTGGCACCTGGGCAGGCAAGAAAATTAGTAGTCAGAGAGGCGTGTGCGAGTCAGTTCCACCCCTAAGGTGTGCTGCCTGGAGGGGACATCAAATTTCAAAATCTGCCATCTTGGTGATGACAGAACTAGGAACTCTGGGATAGAGTTAAGCCCATCTCAGGGTTGAGCCACATTAGAGCCCACTTGTTGGTTTGGTTGGACTGGACCCACAGTTCATATCTGCAGTCTCTTTCTGCAGGCCTCCTCTACAGCAACCACCAATGGTGGCAGAAACATGACAGTCCTAGATGCCTCTGCACTCGGCCACCCTGGACAGAGGAGAATAGGACCACTGGTGTCCTTACGTCCCCGAGCATTGCAAGAACTTAACCCTCCTGTTTGTTCACCCAGACTGGTCCTCCAGTCCCCACCTGCAGCATCTTTGTGACCAGACTGATCCCATTGACTTCCACAGAGCACCCAACGCTGAACTGCACCACGGCAACCAGCCACTGAGTGCTGTCCGAGGTGACCTGTTGGTGTGGCCTAGGACCCTGCCCTGTACTCACTTTCAGTCTGGGAGACTGGGCCTGCAAGGTGCTGTAAAATACCTGTTTGTGGCATGCAACATTGCAGCTCCAGAAAATTGTAGTGTGTCAACTTTCCAAATCTGTACTAATTTCTACTGCAAGATATACTTATCTAATCACATTGATTCTGGTGCCTAAATATATCTATAAAGATACCTGTTATTTTTACAAATTGGTGTGGATCTCCTTATTGAGTCATGTATTCATTTATTGACTGTATGGATAAGGTAAATGTCTAACAGTCTTCTCTGATAAGCCTAAGGCTGCTCAAACATCCTAACGGTTCACCTTGGGATTGCTAGCACAAGCACTGTCCACTTATAAGGGAACTCCTGGACTCGTGCTCGCTTCAGCTGCACATATACTAAAATTGGAACGACACAGAGAAGATTACCATGGCCCCTGCACAAGGATGACATGCACATTCATGAAGCGTTCCATATCTTTTGTAGCACTGAAGTAGGAAAAAAAAGGAACCCCTGGACTCTTTGCACAGAATACTTCATTTTGGCATACTGTATAAACAGCCAGTTTCCTGCACCAACCACGTAAGAATCCGACTCAAGAAACTATTATGAGAGCTGCTGATCTAAACAGAAGTAGACTGACATTTTCTGTTACCTCCAAGTGACCTCACTTACCCACAATGGCTCACTGACAGAGACCATTGAGATAACAATGAGGAAAACAACCTAAAGCATCGAGCATGACTTCTGTTCCACATTCTTATAGATAGGTTCTGCTTTAGCCAATTCTTTTAATTTATCTGTTTTACTAATTAGTGATGTGGCCATGTGGTACCACATGAAAGGTTCAAAAACAAAAATAACACATAAAGGTTTGAATACACACAAAGTGTGAACCGAATTGCTTCAAAAGAGCATAATGAAGCAATTAAAAAAGGCACATAAGAAACGTTTCCCTTATGTTTTGAAACATCTGTCAAGAAATTATAATGTTCTTTTGGTGGACAAATGGGGACAGGTAAGATGAACAAGCACAGCTTAGTCACCCCAGAAAGATTTGTTTAGCTTTATTGGAAAGCCTTGGGTTGCGAAGTTAATTCTCTTTGCATTGGAGAACTTTAGGGTTTTTATTAATGAAATATTTTGGCAACATATGTATGAAGGTATCAATGTATGTATAATTCTGGCTATCAAAATAAATAATTATTCTAGATCTTATATCTTGATGAGGTGCTCTGGGTGGTAAATGGGAGTATCCTTAACTTGGCAGGAAAATGATTCAATTAGAACAAATATGTTTACACCCTGCTTGTGCATTCCAATGTTGGAACTAGGCTAGATACTAACATGTACTCTCAACATTCAGCTAACATCAGGGGGATTTCGCCGATTGCCTCTGTCAGCCTTGGTGCTGTGGGATGGACTATCAGAATATTACAAATACCTAAAATGCATACATCTGGTGAAATTGCAGCTGTTGTGTGTAAGGAAATGCCTCCTTGGCATGGTTGCCCCCTGACTTTTTGCCTTTGCTGATGCTATGTTTACAATTGAAAGTGTGCTGAGGCCTGCTAACCAGGCCCCAGCACCAGTGTTCTTTCCCTAACCTGTACTTTTGTATCCACAATTGGCAGACCCTGGCATCCAGATAAGTCCCTTGTAACTGGTACTTCTAGTACCAAGGGCCCTGATGCCAGGGAAGGTCTCTAAGGGCTGCAGCATGTCTTATGCCACCCTGGAGACCTCTCACTCAGCACAGACCCACTGCTTACCAGCTTGTGTGTGCTAGTGAGGACAAAACGAGTAAGTCGACATGGCACTCCCCTCAGGGTGCCATGCCAGCCTCTCACTGCCTATGCAGTATAGGTAAGACACCCCTCTAGCAGGCCTTACAGCCCTAAAGGCAGGGTGCACTATACCATAGGTGAGGGTACCAGTGCATGAGCATGGTACCCCTACAGTGTCTAAACAAAACCTTGGACATTGTAAGTGCAGGGTAGCCATAAGAGTATATGGTCTGGGAGTCTGTCAAACACGAACTCCACAGCACCATAGTGGCTACACTGAAAACTGGGAAGTTTGGTATCAAACTTCTCAGCACAATAAATGCACACTGATGCCAGTGTACATTTTATTGTAAAATACACCACAGAGGGCACCTTAGAGGTGCCCCCTGAAACTTAACCGACTATCTGTGTAGGCTGACTAGTTTTAGCAGCCTGCCACAAACCGAGACATGTTGCTGGCCCCATGGGGAGAGTGCCTTTGTCACTCTGAGGCCAGTAACAAAGCCTGCACTGGGTGGAGATGCTAACACCTCTCCCAGGCAGGAATTGTCACACCTGGCGGTGAGCCTCAAAGGCTCACCTCCTTTGTGCCAACCCAGCAGGACACTCCAGCTAGTGGAGTTGCCCGCCCCCTCCGGCCAGGCCCCACTTTTGGCGGCAAGGCCGGAGAAAATAATGAGAATAACAAGGAGGAGTCACTGGCCAGTCAGGACAGCCCCTAAGGTGTCCTGAGCTGAGGTGACTCTAACTTTTAGAAATCCTCCATCTTGCAGATGGAGGATTCCCCCAATAGGGTTAGGATTGTGACCCCCTCCCCTTGGGAGGAGGCACAAAGAGGGTGTACCCACCCTCAGGGCTAGTAGCCATTGGCTACTAACCCCCCAGACCTAAACACGCCCTTAAATTTAGTATTTAAGGGCTACCCTGAACCCTAGAAAATTAGATTCCTGCAACTACAAGAAGAAGGACTGCCTAGCTGAAAAACCCCTGCAGAGGAAGACCAGAAGACGACAACTGCCTTGGCTCCAGAAACTCACCGGCCTGTCTCCTGCCTTCCAAAGATCCTGCTCCAGCGACGCCTTCCGAAGGGACCAGCGACCTCGACATCCTCTGAGGACTGCCCCTGCTTCGAAAAGACAAGAAACTCCCGAGGACAGCGGACCTGCTCCAAGAAAAGCTGCAACTTTGTTTCCAGCAACTTTAAAGAACTCTGCAAGCTCCCCGCAAGAAGCGTGAGACTTGCAACACTGCACCCGGCGACCCCGACTCGGCTGGTGGAGATCCGACGCCTCAGGAGGGACCCCAGGACTACTCTAAGACTGTGAGTACAAAAACCTGTCCCCCCTGAGCCCCCACAGCGCCGCCTGCAGAGGGAATCCCGAGGCTTCCCCTGACCGCGACTCCTTGAATCCAAAGTCCCGACACCTGGGAGAGACCCTGCACCCGCAGCCCCCAGGACCTGAAGGACCGGACTTTCACTGGAGGAGTGACCCCCAGGAGTCCCTCTCCCTTGCCCAAGAGGAGGTTTCCCCGAGGAATCCCCCCCTTGCCTGCCTGCAGCGCTGAAGAGATCCCGAGATCTCTCATAGACTAACATTGCGAACCCGACGCTTGTTTCTACACTGCACCCGGCCGCCCCCGCGCCGCTGAGGGTGAAATTTCTGTGTGGACTTGTGTCCCCCCCGGTGCCCTACAAAACCCCCCTGGTCTGCCCTCCGAAGACGCGGGTACTTACCTGCAAGCAGACCGGAACCGGGGCACCCCCCTTCTCTCCATTCTAGCCTATGTGTTTTGGGCACCACTTTGGACTCTGCACCTGACCGGCCCTGAGCTGCTGGTGTGGTGACTTTGGGGTTGCTCTGAACCCCCAACGGTGGGCTACCTTGGACCAAGAACTGAGCCCTGTAAGTGTCTTACTTACCTGGTTAATCTAACAAATACTTACCTCCCCTAGGAACTGTGAAAATTGCACTAAGTGTCCACTTTTAAAACAGCTATTTGTCAATAACTTGAAAAGTATACATGCAATTTTGATGATTTGAAGTTCCTAAAGTACTTACCTGCAATACCTTTCAAATGAGATATTACATGTAGAATTTGAACCTGTGGTTCTTAAAATAAACTAAGAAAAGATATTTTTCTATATAAAAACCTATTGGCTGGATTTGTCTCTGAGTGTGTGTACCTCATTTATT
Organism: Pleurodeles waltl; assembly: GCF_031143425.1. Classification (NCBI taxonomy): domain Eukaryota; kingdom Metazoa; phylum Chordata; class Amphibia; order Caudata; family Salamandridae; genus Pleurodeles; species Pleurodeles waltl. Next base: position 783,388,478 of record NC_090437.1, on the reverse strand, counting down.
GTCTTGTGTATGTACAACAAATGCTTAACACTACTCCTTGGATAAGCCTACTGCTCGACCACACTACCACAAAATAGAGCATTAGTATTATCTATTTTTACCACTATTTTACCTCTAAGGGGAACCCTTGGACTCTGTGCATGCTATTCCTTACTTTGAAATAGCACATACAGAGCCAACTTCCTACATTGGTGGATCAGCGGTGGGGTACAAGACTTTGCATTTGCTGGACTACTCAGCCAATACCTGATCACACGACAAATTCCAAAATTGTCATTAGAAATTGATTTTTGCAATTTGAAAAGTTTTCTAAATTCTTAAAAGTCCTGCTAGGGCCTTGTGTGTTAAGTCCCTGTTTAGCATTGTCTTTTAGAGTTTAAAAGTTTGTAAAAGTTTGAATTAGATTCTAGAACCAGTCTTAGTTTCTTAAAAAGTATTCCAACTTTTAGAAGCATAATGTCTAGCACAGATGTGAATGTGGTGGAACTCGACACCACACCTTACCTCCATCTACAGATGAGAGAGCTAAGGTCACTCTGTAAACTAAAGAAAATAGCAATGGGCCCCAAACCTACCAAAGTACAGCTCCAGGAGCTGTTGGCAGAGTTTGAAAAGGCCAACCCCTCTGAGGATGGCAACTCAGAGGATGAAGATAGTGACTTGGAGGGAAATTCCCCCCCTCCAGTCCTACTTAGGGAGAGCAGGGCTTCTCAAGCCCTGACTCCACAAATAATAGTCAGAGATGCTGGTTCCCTCACAGGAGGGACCAACAACTCTGAAATCACTGAGGATAACTCCAGTGAAGAGGACATCCAGTTAGCCAGGATGGCCAAAAGATTGGCTTTGGAAAGACAGATCCTAGCCATAGAGAGGGAAAGACAAGAGATGGGCCTAGGACCCATCAATGGTGGCAGCAACATAAATAGGGTCAGAGATTCTCCTGACATGTTGAAAATCCCCAAAGGGATTGTAACTAAATATGAAGATGGTGATGACATCACCAAATGGTTCACAGCTTTTGAGAGGGCTTGTGTAACCAGAAAAGTGAACAGATCTCACTGGGGTGCTCTCCTTTGGGAAATGTTCACAGGAAAGTGTAGGGATAGACTCCTCACACTCTCTGGACAAGATGCAGAATCTTATGACCTCATGAAGGGTACCCTGATTGAGGGCTTTGGATTCTCCACTGAGGAGTACAGGATTAGGTTCAGGGGGGCTCAAAAATCCTCGAGCCAGACCTGGGTTGACTTTGTTGACTACTCAGTGAAAACACTAGATGGTTGGATTCAAGGCAGTGGTGTAAGTAATTATGATGGGCTGTACAATTTATTTGTGAAGGAACACCTGTTAAGTAATTGTTTCAATGATAAACTGCATCAGCATCTGGTAGACCTAGGACCAATTTCTCCCCAAGAATTGGGAAAGAAGGCGGACCATTGGGTCAAGACAAGGGTGTCCAAGACTTCAACAGGGGGTGACCAAAAGAAAGGGGTCACAAAGACTCCCCAGCAGAAGGGTGATGAGACAACCAAAACTAAAAATAGTAAAGAGTCTTCTACAGGCCCCCAAAAACCTGCACAGGAGGGTGGGCCCAGAGCCTCTTCACAAAACAATGGGTACAAGGGTAAAAACTTTGATCCCAAAAAGGCCTGGTGTCATAGCTGTAAACAGCATGGACACCAAACTGGAGACAAGGCCTGTCCCAAGAAAGGTTCCACTCCAAACTCCCATCCAGGTAACACTGGTATGGCTAGTCTCCAAGTGGGATCAACAGTGTGCCCAGAGCAAATCAGGGTCCACACTGAAGCTACTCTAGTTTCTGAGGGGGGGGTGGATTTAGCCACACTAGCTGTCTGGCCGCCTAACATGCAAAAATACAGACAGCAACTCTTAATTAATGGGACTAGAATAGAGGGCCTGAGGGATACAGGTGCCAGTGTCACCATGGTGACAGAGAAACTGGTTTCCCCTGGCCAATACCTGACTGGAAAAACTTACACAGTCACCAACGCTGACAATCAGAGAAAAGTACATCCCATGGCAATGGTTACTTTAGAATGGGGAGGGGTCAATGGCCTGAAACAGGTGGTGGTCTCCTCAAATATCCCAGTGGACTGTCTGCTTGGAAATGACCTGGAGTCCTCAGCATGGGCTGAGGTAGAGCTGAAAACCCATGCAGCAATGCTGGGTATCCCTGAACTGGTGTGTGTGAAAACAAGAGCACAATGCAAGGCACAGGGTGAAAAAGTAGAGCTGGAGTCTGGAAAAATGGCCCAGCCTACCAAGAGAACAGGAAAGTCAGTTGGGAAACCAACTGCAACACAGCAAAAGAAAGGGAACCTCTCTTCTCAGGAAGAAGTTCTGCCCTCTGAGGGAACTGAGCCTTTGGAACTTGAACCTTATCAGGTTGAGCTCTTAGGCCCAGGGGGACCCTCAAGGGAAGAGCTGTGTAAGGGACAAGAAACCTGTCCCTCTCTTGAAGGCCTTAGGCAGCAAGCTGCTGAAGAGTCCAAAGGCAAGAAAAATGGAACACATAGGGTCTATTGGGAAGATGGGCTCCTGTACACTGAGGCCAGAGACCCCAAACCTGGTGCCACTAGGAGAGTGGTAGTGCCTCAGCTGTTCAGAGAGTTCATCCTAACATTGGCCCATGACATTCCCCTTGCTGGACATTTGGGACAAACCAAGACGTGGGAGAGGTTAGTCAACCACTTCTACTGGCCCAATATGTCCAACATGGTTAAGGAGTTTTGCCTCTCCTGCCCCACCTGTCAAGCCAGTGGTAAGACAGGTGGGCACCCAAAGGCCCCCCTCATTCCACTTCCAGTGGTGGGGGTGCCCTTTGAAAGAGTGGGTGTGGACATAGTTGGTCCACTGGAACCTCCCACAGCCTCAGGAAATATGTATATCCTGGTAGTAGTGGATCATGCTACCAGGTATCCTGAAGCTATTCCCCTTAGGTCGACTACTGCCCCTGCAGTAGCCAAGGCCCTCATTGGTATCTTTACCAGAGTGGGTTTCCCTAAGGAGGTGGTGTCTGACAGAGGTACCAACTTCATGTCAGCATACCTAAAGCACATGTGGAATGAGTGTGGAGTGACTTATAAATTCACTACACCTTACCATCCACAAACTAATGGCTTAGTTGAGAGATTCAACAAGACATTAAAAGGCATGATCATGGGGCTCCCAGAAAAACTCAAAAGGAGATGGGATGTCCTCCTGCCATGTCTGCTTTTCGCTTACAGGGAGGTACCACAGAAGGGAGTAGGGTTCTCACCCTTTGAACTTCTGTTTGGTCATCCTGTAAGGGGACCACTTGCCCTTGTTAAAGAAGGCTGGGAGAGACCTCTCCATGAGCCTAAACAGGACATAGTGGACTATGTACTTGGCCTTCGCTCTAGAATGGCAGAGTACATGGAAAAGGCAACCAAAAACCTTGAGGCCAGCCAACAGCTCCAGAAGTTTTGGTATGACCAAAAGGCTGCACTGGTTGAGTTCCAACCAGGGCAGAAAGTCTGGGTTCTGGAGCCTGTGGCTCCCAGGGCACTCCAGGACAAATGGAGTGGCCCTTACCCAGTACTAGAGAGGAAGAGTCAGGTCACCTACTTGGTGGACCTGGGCACAAGCAGGAGCCCCAAAAGGGTGATCCATGTAAACCGCCTTAAGCTCTTCCACGACAGGGCTGATGTCAATCTGTTGATGGTAACAGATGAAGATCAGGAGGCAGAGAGTGAACCTCTCCCTGATCTTCTGTCATCAGACCCAAAAGATGGTACAGTAGATGGAGTGATCTACTCAGACACCCTCTCTGGCCAACAGCAAGCTGATTGTAGGAGAGTCCTACAACAGTTTCCTGAACTCTTCTCCTTAACCCCTGGTCAGACACACCTGTGTACCCATGATGTGGACACAGGAGACAGCATGCCTGTCAAGAACAAAATCTTTAGACAGTCTGACCATGTTAAGGAAAGCATCAAGGTGGAAGTCCACAAGATGCTGGAATTGGGAGTCATTGAGCGCTCTGACAGCCCCTGGGCTAGCCCAGTGGTCTTAGTCCCCAAACCTCACACCACAGATGGAAAGAAAGAGATGAGGTTTTGTGTGGACTACAGAGGGCTCAATTCTGTCACCAAGACAGATGCTCATCCAATTCCAAGAGCTGATGAGCTCATTGATAAATTAGGTGCTGCCAAATTTCTAAGTACCTTTGACTTGACAGCAGGGTACTGGCAAATAAAAATGGCACCTGGAGCAAAAGAAAAGACAGCATTCTCCACACCTGATGGGCATTATCAGTTTACTGTTATGCCCTTTGGTTTAAAGAATGCCCCTGCCACCTTCCAAAGGTTGGTGAATCAAGTCCTTGCTGGCTTGGAGTCCTTTAGCACAGCTTATCTTGATGATATTGCTGTCTTTAGCTCCACCTGGCAGGATCACCTGGTCCACCTGAGGAAGGTTTTAAAGGCTCTGCAATCTGCAGGCCTCTCTATCAAGGCATCCAAATGCCAGATAGGGCAGGGAACTGTGGTTTACTTGGGACACCTTGTAGGTGGAGGCCAAGTTCAGCCACTCCAACCCAAGATCCAGACTATTCTGGACTGGGTAGCTCCAAAAACCCAGACTCAAGTCAGGGCATTCCTTGGCTTGACTGGGTACTACAGGAGGTTTGTGAAGGGATATGGATCCATTGTGACAGCCCTCACTGAGCTCACCTCCAAGAAAATGCCCAAGAAAGTGAACTGGACTGTGGACTGCCAACAGGCCTTTGACACCCTGAAACAGGCAATGTGCTCAGCACCAGTTCTCAAAGCTCCAGATTATTCTAAGCAGTTCATTGTGCAGACTGATGCCTCTGAACATGGGATAGGGGCAGTTTTGTCCCAAACAAATGATGATGGCCTTGACCAGCCTGTTGCTTTCATTAGCAGGAGGTTACTCCCCAGGGAGCAGCGTTGGAGTGCCATTGAGAGGGAGGCCTTCGCTGTGGTCTGGTCCCTGAAGAAGCTGAGACCATACCTCTTTGGGACTCACTTCCTAGTTCAAACTGACCACAGACCTCTCAAATGGCTGATGCAAATGAAAGGTGAAAATCCTAAACTGTTGAGGTGGTCCATCTCCCTACAGGGAATGGACTTTATAGTGGAACACAGACCTGGGACTGCCCATGCCAATGCAGATGGCCTTTCCAGGTTCTTCCACTTAGAAAATGAAGACTCTCTTGGGAAAGGTTAGTCTCATCCTCTTTCGTTTGGGGGGGGGTTGTGTAAGGAAATGCCTCCTTGGCATGGTTGCCCCCTGACTTTTTGCCTTTGCTGATGCTATGTTTACAATTGAAAGTGTGCTGAGGCCTGCTAACCAGGCCCCAGCACCAGTGTTCTTTCCCTAACCTGTACTTTTGTATCCACAATTGGCAGACCCTGGCATCCAGATAAGTCCCTTGTAACTGGTACTTCTAGTACCAAGGGCCCTGATGCCAGGGAAGGTCTCTAAGGGCTGCAGCATGTCTTATGCCACCCTGGAGACCTCTCACTCAGCACAGACCCACTGCTTACCAGCTTGTGTGTGCTAGTGAGGACAAAACGAGTAAGTCGACATGGCACTCCCCTCAGGGTGCCATGCCAGCCTCTCACTGCCTATGCAGTATAGGTAAGACACCCCTCTAGCAGGCCTTACAGCCCTAAAGGCAGGGTGCACTATACCATAGGTGAGGGTACCAGTGCATGAGCATGGTACCCCTACAGTGTCTAAACAAAACCTTGGACATTGTAAGTGCAGGGTAGCCATAAGAGTATATGGTCTGGGAGTCTGTCAAACACGAACTCCACAGCACCATAGTGGCTACACTGAAAACTGGGAAGTTTGGTATCAAACTTCTCAGCACAATAAATGCACACTGATGCCAGTGTACATTTTATTGTAAAATACACCACAGAGGGCACCTTAGAGGTGCCCCCTGAAACTTAACCGACTATCTGTGTAGGCTGACTAGTTTTAGCAGCCTGCCACAAACCGAGACATGTTGCTGGCCCCATGGGGAGAGTGCCTTTGTCACTCTGAGGCCAGTAACAAAGCCTGCACTGGGTGGAGATGCTAACACCTCTCCCAGGCAGGAATTGTCACACCTGGCGGTGAGCCTCAAAGGCTCACCTCCTTTGTGCCAACCCAGCAGGACACTCCAGCTAGTGGAGTTGCCCGCCCCCTCCGGCCAGGCCCCACTTTTGGCGGCAAGGCCGGAGAAAATAATGAGAATAACAAGGAGGAGTCACTGGCCAGTCAGGACAGCCCCTAAGGTGTCCTGAGCTGAGGTGACTCTAACTTTTAGAAATCCTCCATCTTGCAGATGGAGGATTCCCCCAATAGGGTTAGGATTGTGACCCCCTCCCCTTGGGAGGAGGCACAAAGAGGGTGTACCCACCCTCAGGGCTAGTAGCCATTGGCTACTAACCCCCCAGACCTAAACACGCCCTTAAATTTAGTATTTAAGGGCTACCCTGAACCCTAGAAAATTAGATTCCTGCAACTACAAGAAGAAGGACTGCCTAGCTGAAAAACCCCTGCAGAGGAAGACCAGAAGACGACAACTGCCTTGGCTCCAGAAACTCACCGGCCTGTCTCCTGCCTTCCAAAGATCCTGCTCCAGCGACGCCTTCCGAAGGGACCAGCGACCTCGACATCCTCTGAGGACTGCCCCTGCTTCGAAAAGACAAGAAACTCCCGAGGACAGCGGACCTGCTCCAAGAAAAGCTGCAACTTTGTTTCCAGCAACTTTAAAGAACTCTGCAAGCTCCCCGCAAGAAGCGTGAGACTTGCAACACTGCACCCGGCGACCCCGACTCGGCTGGTGGAGATCCGACGCCTCAGGAGGGACCCCAGGACTACTCTAAGACTGTGAGTACAAAAACCTGTCCCCCCTGAGCCCCCACAGCGCCGCCTGCAGAGGGAATCCCGAGGCTTCCCCTGACCGCGACTCCTTGAATCCAAAGTCCCGACACCTGGGAGAGACCCTGCACCCGCAGCCCCCAGGACCTGAAGGACCGGACTTTCACTGGAGGAGTGACCCCCAGGAGTCCCTCTCCCTTGCCCAAGAGGAGGTTTCCCCGAGGAATCCCCCCCTTGCCTGCCTGCAGCGCTGAAGAGATCCCGAGATCTCTCATAGACTAACATTGCGAACCCGACGCTTGTTTCTACACTGCACCCGGCCGCCCCCGCGCCGCTGAGGGTGAAATTTCTGTGTGGACTTGTGTCCCCCCCGGTGCCCTACAAAACCCCCCTGGTCTGCCCTCCGAAGACGCGGGTACTTACCTGCAAGCAGACCGGAACCGGGGCACCCCCCTTCTCTCCATTCTAGCCTATGTGTTTTGGGCACCACTTTGGACTCTGCACCTGACCGGCCCTGAGCTGCTGGTGTGGTGACTTTGGGGTTGCTCTGAACCCCCAACGGTGGGCTACCTTGGACCAAGAACTGAGCCCTGTAAGTGTCTTACTTACCTGGTTAATCTAACAAATACTTACCTCCCCTAGGAACTGTGAAAATTGCACTAAGTGTCCACTTTTAAAACAGCTATTTGTCAATAACTTGAAAAGTATACATGCAATTTTGATGATTTGAAGTTCCTAAAGTACTTACCTGCAATACCTTTCAAATGAGATATTACATGTAGAATTTGAACCTGTGGTTCTTAAAATAAACTAAGAAAAGATATTTTTCTATATAAAAACCTATTGGCTGGATTTGTCTCTGAGTGTGTGTACCTCATTTATTGTCTTGTGTATGTACAACAAATGCTTAACACTACTCCTTGGATAAGCCTACTGCTCGACCACACTACCACAAAATAGAGCATTAGTATTATCTATTTTTACCACTATTTTACCTCTAAGGGGAACCCTTGGACTCTGTGCATGCTATTCCTTACTTTGAAATAGCACATACAGAGCCAACTTCCTACATTGTGATAATATAAAAATCTCAATATAAACAAAGACCCATGGCATACATACCAAAATAAAATACACAACATGTATATTCACATCTCCGGATAACTTAAAACAAGTGATATTTTGAGATGCTGCCAGAAGACCATGTTCATCTCCATGATTTTATGGAAAATGCAACAACATAAAGTTGTGAAAATACATTTTAAGGGGCTTTTAGAGTACCTGTCACTTTCTGAAACTCACAAAAATTGCATGCAATGTGTATTTGTTCTACTTCCTTTCTTTTAGTGTTTTTCTGAGACACTGCTTCATGGTTTATGTATCGGGGAGGGCGTACTACATTGATAAAGAAACAGTGGAGAAGGGGGTCAGGACCACAGATGAATCAGTGACGCACATATTTATCTTTCCTCATGGAGGGTCTTGAAGAGTTAATCCTTCAAACTGAAGCTTCAACAAAGAGGCAAGTGCCAGCTCGAGGCTATGGATGCCTTTTCAGAATAAAACACAGTGTACAAATAAGCATTTGCAATGCAATAGGTCTCACATAGGCGAGAGTTAGAGCTATTGAGGTTGTAAATGGACTTTTCTTGCCACATAAATTGGTCAACCCTGCATCATAATTTGGTCCTTCCCTGCCACATAATTCCACATTTGACTTATACACATAATTTATTGTTAAATACCTATTTTTAATATTCAATAACACTTTAGTTTGTATTGTGTTTTATAAAAATGGTTATTGGTGTAATTACGCATGCAAACCTGCATACTTCACCGAGTGTAGAAATTGAGAAGATAAAAGCTGCTAGACTCTTGTCCTATTTATGAAATGACACCTAGAACATATCTTTGTTTCTGTTGATGGGCTGCTGAATCTGCAGCGAAGTGCGGTACATTTTCCGTCTGGGCTGCCTTTGGCATTTAATAATTGCCCTCAGTCAGGGGACAGCTAAAGCAAAATAAAATACTAACTGTCCTTTCAGAAAGACATTTTGAACTATACTGTTGGTATATCACACTGGGTCACAGCCCAGAATTCGTTTAGCCAGACAACCTGATGTACGGTAAAACGTACACCCGTGGGCAGTGTATGTATACTCCGAATGCAGGTAAATCAGCCGAGCTACCTGGAATATTGAGGGATGATTGCAACAAGCTGCAGATGGTTTAGGGTTGTGGCCCCCGTGGCAGAGCAGAGACTGAGCTGGAGACCAACATGGTGAAGCAGCTGAAGTCGACGTAAGTCAAGACTCTTCCTGGTGCAGGCTATAGTGTGTTGCCCCGGGTGTCGCTGCCTCTCAGAGAAACTCAAGGAAAGACATTAAAGGTAAGAAACTGTATCTGGTTTCGGACATCTTCTGGGGGGTGGCCTGCCTACTTAAAAGTGCCATAAAAACAGCCTTAGCAGAGCGCTCCAAGTGACAACATTCTATTTTGTCTGCTGCTCTGAAAATCATCTCACTGTTTTTGCTCAGGACAGAACTGTTCTTTTATTTACACTGTGAAATTGAAAATAATTTCAAAGCAAGAATTTTAGAAGGAGGATTTCGGTTTAACATCTGTCTTCGGGCTTGTGTTGTGCTGAGCGATGATGCTGGAAGTCAAAGACACCCATTGTTGAGGGGCTGCCTCTTCGCCTCAGTGGGCCACAATAAGGCGGGCAGCAACCATACACGGTCAGCTCTGTATCGTGATAACTTCCAAAGAATGATAACTTGAGATCCACTATGCTGTGAATTCTGCAAGACCTGTCCGCTAGCCCCCCCCCCTCCGCCTAACAAAATTGTTGTATACTGGAAAACCATTTGATTAAGGAAATATTTAATTTGGCTTTCTAATACCGCACTTCGAGACTGTGCTGTATGAAACTTCAACCGAAATGGGCGCCATGGAGGGCGAAGGAGAGAGACAAAAGAAAAAAGTATTGGGCCCACATTACCGTATATGTCTGATCATGCTATAATCCATGTAACAGGGTCAATCTGCAAGGTGTAACAAAACAGCCTCAATGTGGGAGAAACGTAAAGCATTTACCAACAACAACAAGGGACTTTTGAAAGACAGGCCCTAGAACAAATGAAAGTGATGGGCATGAGATGGGTGTGGTTAACGCATACACAGAAGAGATTACAACATGTTGAAAAGAGCAGCGCTTGTTCGCTGCTATGCTTGACCCAAAAAGTGATGGATGGAATGTTTGAATTATTCTCAGCCACTGGTAATTACCTGGGCTGAATCCCACTCTCTTATTTTAAACACACTATGCCACCTCAGTTTGGTTGCAGAAATATGCAAATCAGTCTTGACTCTGCTTCAATTGGAACAGTCCAGCCAACTGCCAAGTCAAACCCCCCGAACCAGAACACAAGCAGCCAAGAACTGATTTTGCCCTACTTCGGGTTCATCAAGCAGGTATAGCTTGTTGCCCGTGACACAGTGTGCACGGGAATCTCTTCTGGGTGTACCCATCCCACTTAGGGTGACTGTAAGGAAATGGCTCCCTGTTGCAGTTACCCCCCACTTTTTGCCTAATACTGATGCTGACTTGACTGAGAAGTGTGCTGGGACCCTGCTACCAGGCCCCAGCACCAGTGTTCTTTCACCTAAAATGTACCCTTGTGTCCACAATTGGCACAACCCTGGCACCCAGGTAAGTCCCTTGTAACTGGTACTCCTGGTACCAAGGGCCCTGATGCCAGGAAAGATCTCTAAGGGCTGCAGCATGTCTTATGCCACCCTAGGGACCCCTCACTCAGCACAGGCACACTGCTTGCCAGCTTGTGTGTGCTGGTGGGGAGAAAATGACTATGTCGACATGGCACTCCCCTCAGGGTACCATGCCAACCTCACACTGCCTGTGACATAGGTAAGTCACCCCTCTTGCAGGCCTTACAGCCCTAAGGCAGGGTGCACTATACCACAGGTGAGGGCATAGGTGCATGAGCACTATGCCCCTACAGTGTCTAAGCAAAACCTTACACATTGTAAGTGCAGGGTAGCCATAAGAGTATATGGTCTGGGAGTCTGTCAAAAACCAACTCCACAGCTCCATAATGGCTACACTGAATACTGAGAAGTTTGGTACCAAACTTCTCAGAATAATAAACCCACACTGATGCCAGTGTTGGATTTATTAAAAAATTCACACAGAGGGCATCTTAGAGATAACCCCTGTATCTTACCTAATTGTTCAGTGCAGGACTGACTGGTCTGTGCCAGCCTGCTGCTGAGAGACGAGTTTCTGACCCCATGTGGTGAGAGCCTTTGTGCTCTCTGAGGACAGAAACAAAGCCTGCTCCCGGGTGGAGGTGCTTCACACCTCCCCCCTGCAGGAACTGTAACACCTAGCAGTGAGCCTCAAAGGTTCAGGCTTCGTGTTACAATGCCCCAGGGCACTCCAGCTAGTGGAGATGCCCACCCCCTGGACACAGCCCCCACTTTTGGCAGCAAGTCCAGGAGAGATAATTGGAAAAACAAGGAGGAGTCACTGGCCAGTCAGGACAGCCCCTAAGGTGTCCTGAGCTGAGGTGACTCTGACTTGTAGAAATCCTCCATCTTGCAGATGGAGGATTCCCCCAATAGGAATAGGGATGTGCCCCCCTCCCCTCAGGGAGGAGGCACAAAGAGGGTGTAGCCACCCTCAAGGACAGTAGCCATTGGCTACTGCCCTCCCAGACCTAAACACACCCCTAAATTTAGTACTTAGGGGCTCCCCAGAACCTAGGAAACTAGATTCCTGCAACCTAAGAAGAAGAGGACTGCTAAGCTGAAAAACCCTGCAGAGAAGACGGAGACACCAACTGCTTTGGCCCCAGCTCTACCGGCCTGTCTCCCCACTTCTAAAGACACTGCTCCAGCGACGCTTTCCCCAGGGACCAGCGACCTCTGAATCCTCAGAGGACTGCCCTGCTCTAGAAGGACCAAGAACTCCTGAGGACAGTGGCCCTGTTCACCAAAGACTGCAACTTTAAAACAAAGCAGCAACTTTGAAACAACTTGCGTTTCCCGCCGGAAGCGCAAGACTTGCTACTCTGCACCCGACGCCCCCGGCTCGACTTGTGGAGAACAATCACTTCAGGGAGGACTCCCCGGCGACTGCGAGACCGTGAGTAGCCAGAGTTGCCCCCCCTGAACCCCCACAGCGGCGCCTGCAGAGGGAATCCCGAGGCTCCCCCTCACCACAACTGCCTGCTCCTCAGATCCCGACGCCTGGTAAAGACTCTGCACCCGCAGCCCCCAGGACCTGAAGGATCCGAACTTCAGTGCAGGAGTGACCCCCAGGAGGCCCTCTCCCTTGCCCAGGTGGTGGCTACCCCGAGGAGCCCCCCCCTTGCCTGCCTGCATCGCTGAAGAGACCCCTTGGTCTCCCGTTGATTTCAATTACAAACCCAACGCGTGTTTGCACACTGCACCCGGCCGCCCCGTGCTACTGAGGGTGTACTTTCTGTGTGGTCTTGTGTCCCCCCCGGTGCCCTACAAAACCCCCCTGGTCTGCCCTCCGAAGTCGCAGGTACTTACCTGCTGGCAGACTGGAACCGGGGCACCCCCCTCCCCATTGAAGCCTATGCGTTTTGGGCACCACTTTGACCTCTGCAACTGACCGGCCCTGAGCTGCTGGTGTGGTAACTTTGGGGTTGCTCTGAACCCCCAACAGTGGGCTACCTTGGACCCAAACTTGAACCCCATAGGTCATTTACTTACCTGCAAAAACTAACAAACGCTTACTCCCCCTAGGAACTGTTGAAAATTGCACTGTCTAGTTTTAAAATAGCTATATGTGATTTATGTGAGAAGTGTATATGCTATTTTGCTAATTCAAAGTTCCTAAAGTACCTACCTGCAATACCTTTCATTTGAAGTATTACATGTAAATCTTGAACCTGTGGTTCTTAAAATAAACTAAGAAAATATATTTTTCTATACAAAAACCTATTGGCCTGGAATTGTCTCTGAGTGTGTGTTCCTCATATATTGCCTGTGTGTGTACAACAAATGCTTAACACTACTCCTTTGATAAGCCTACTGCTCGACCACACTACCACAAAATAGAGCATTAGTATTATCTCTTTTTGCCACTATCTTACCTCTAAGGGGAACCCTTGGACTCTGTGCATACTCTTCCTTACTTTGAAATAGTGCATACAGAGCCAACTTCCTACATTGGTAGATCAGCGGTGGGGTACAAGACTTTGCATTTGCTGGACTACTCAGCCAATACCTGATCACACAACTAAATTCAAAAAATTGTCATTAGAAACTGATTTTTGAAATTTGAGCTATTTTTCTAAATTTTTAAAAGTCCTGCTAGGGCCTTGTGTTAGTCCCAGTTAGCCTTTCTTTTAGAGTTTAAAAGTTTTGCGAAAGTTTGAATTAAGTTCTAGAGATAGTTTTAGATTCTTAAAAAGTATTCCAACTTTTAGAAACATAGGCCCTCATTCCAACCCTGGCGGTCATGGACCGCCAGGGTGGAGGGACACGGAAGCACCGCCAACAGGCTGGCGGTGCTTCCAGGGCCATTCTGACCGCGGCGGTAAAGCCGCGGTCAGAAAAGGGGATCCGGCGGTTTCCTGCCGGATTTCCCCTGGCCCGGAGAATCCTCCATGGCGGCGCTGCTTGCAGCGCCGCCATGGGGATTCCGACCCCCTTCCCGCCAGCCTGTTTCTGGTGGTTTACACCGCCAGAAACAGGATGGCGGGAACGGGTGTCGTGGGGCCCCTGAGGGGCCCTGCACTGCCCATGCCATTGGCATGGGCAGTGCAGGGGCCCCCTAACAGGGCCCCATAATGATTTTCACAGTCTGCTTTGCAGACAGTGAAAATCGCGACGGGTGCAACTGCACCCGTCGCACCCCTGCAACTCCGCCGGCTCCATTCGGAGCCGGCTTCATTGTTGCAGGGTCTTTCCCGCTGGGCCGGCGGGCGCCCTTTTGGCGGTCGCCCGCCGGCCCAGCGGGAAAGTCGAAATGACCCCCGCTTTCTTTTGACCGCGGAGCGGTCTTTCGACGGGGTTACTTTGGCGGGCGGCGTCCGCCGCCCACCAAAGTCAGAATGACCCCCATAATGTCTAATGCAGAAGAGAGTGTGATGGAACTCGACATCACACCTTACCTCCATCTTAAGATAAGGGAGCTAAGGTCTCTCTGCAAAATAAAGAAAATACCAGTTGGCATCAGACCTTCCAAAATACAGCTCCAGGAGTTGCTGGCAGAGTCTGAGAAAGCCAACCCCTCTGAGGATGACCTCCCAGAGGACGAAGCTAGTGACTTGGTGGAGAATTCCCCCCCTCCAGTCCTAGTTAGGGAGAACAGGGTCCCTCAAACCCTGACTCCAACTGTGATAGTCAGAGATGCTGCTTCCCTCACAGGAGGGTCCAACACCTCTGTACTCACTGAGGATAGCCTCAGTGAAGATGACCTCCTGCTAGCCAGGATGGCCAAAAGATTGGCTTTAGAGAGACAGCTCCTAGCCATAGAAAGGGAAAGACAAGAGATGGGTTTTGGTCCCATTCATGGTGGCAGCAACATAAATAGGGTCAGAGAATCTCCTGACATGTTGAAAATCCCAAAAGGGATTGTAACTAAATATGAAGATGGTGATGACATCACCAAATGGTTCACAGCTTTTGAGAGGGCTTGTGCAACCAGAAAAGTAAACAGATCTCACTGGGGTGCTCTCCTTTGGGAAATGTTCACTTGAAAGTGTAGGGATAGACTCCTCACACTCTCTGGAAAAGATGCAGAATCCTATGACCTCATGAAGGCTACCCTGATTGAGGGCTTTGGATTCTCTACTGAGGAGTATAGAATTAGGTTCAGGGGGGCTCAAAAATCCTCGAGCCAGACCTGGGTTGATTTTGTAGACTACTCAGTGAAAACACTGGATGGTTGGGTAACTGGAAATGAAGTGCATGACTATGTTGGACTTTATAATTTGTTTATGAAAGAACACATTTTAAGTAACTGCTTCAATGAAAAGTTGCATCAGTATCTGGTAGACCTAGGTCCAATTTCTCCCCAAGAATTGGGAAAGAAGGCAGACTACTGGGTCAAGATTAGGGTAACCAAAACTTCCACTGGGGGTGACCAAAAGAAAGGGGTTACAAAGCCTCCCCGGGAGAAAGTGGGTGACACTAGAAATAAAGAAAAATAGTCCTCTGTAGGCCCCCAAAAACCAGACCAGGAGGGTGGGCCCCGAGACACAACCTAAAACAAAGGTGGGTACCAGGGTAAGAACAGGGTTGCCACTAAGGCATGGTGCCATAACTGTAGCCAGACAGGGCACCACACCAAGGACACTTCTTGTCCCAAAAACAAACCCCCTAGCAAAATCCCAGGGGTAACCAGTGTAGCCATTGGGGATGACTCCTCAGATGAGGAGGTCTTCATAGCCTTCAACTGGAAAAAGGGCCCAACAGGTGAGTTGGAGATTCCAGAGGGAAGTAGACACTTCCACCACCTACTGGTGAATGGAATCCCAGCCACTGCCCTGAGAGACACTTGTGCCAGTCACATTATTGTGCATGACAGGCTGGTGTTCTCAAACCAGTACATCCCAGGTGAGACTGCCAGAGTAAGAGTTTGCCCAGACAGGGTCACTGATAGGCCTGTGGCTTTTGTGCCCATAGAAGTGGGTGGGACTTTTAGCTGGAGAAGGGTGGTAGTCAGTACAGACCTCACCCTTGATTGTCTCCTTGGAAATGACTACCCAGAGGTTAGTCAGAGCCCAAGAGAGGAACTGGTCCAGTGCCAGTCCTCTCCCAAGGATTCTGGAGGTGCTGCCTCTGCAGTAACCTCTAGTAGGCCCCAGAAGAAAAAGAAAGGAAAACAGAGTAGGAAAGGTGGACAACCTTTAGCCAAGGTTCCAGCAAGCCAAGGGGATTCTGCTCCAGTAGGGGAGAACTCCAAAAATGGCACTGGTAAAGTCCAACCTGACCCACAAGAAGTCCTGGCTAGTCAGGCAACTGTTAAAACTGAGTTGGTGGCTCCTCAGTTAACAGAAGAAAGAGTGGAAGAAGGGTGCTTACTACAAGATGTAGTAACCCCCCACTCTAACAAAGCAGACAGGCACCCTGAACCCCAAAAAGCCTGTAACTTAGCCCCTTCCCTTGTAGGTGAAGAGCTAAAGGTGTGGTTCTGGGAACTGACAGCTGTCAGTTGCCTCTGCTGGATGTTAGCCTTAATGGCTGCACTATCCTTGGCATGGAGCTCTGACCCCATGCCAAATAGTAAGTTAGGCCCCCTGACCCTGTTGGTCATGGTGGGGTTACTCCAGCTCTGGGTAACCTCTTTGGGTAAGCTAGGGGTGACCTTGGCTAAAATCAGATTAGCAGAGGTGGATACCTCTAACCCCAAAATAGAGAGAATGGGTGAAGACATTAAAAGCACAGACAAGAGGCAATTCAGACTAGGTCCTATCACTGTGGAAGTGGGTCAGTTCCCCAGAGGGGATGACCTGAACAGGAGGATGTATGGCAGTGTAGGCCCTGCAACAAACCAGCCTATTTCCTCTACTCTTCCTCACCTGACAGACTAGGAAGACTCTCCCAGCTTTGGCTGAGTCTCCTGGCCTGTGGGCTGGGGGGGGGGCTTGTGTAAGGAAATGGCTCCCTGTTGCAGATACCCCCCACTTTTTGCCTGATACTGATGCTGACTTGACTGAGAAGTGTGCTGGGACTCTGCTAACCAGGCCCCATCACCAGTGTTCTTTCACCTAAAATGTACCATTGTCTCCACAATTGGCACAACCCTGGCACCCAGGTAAGTCCCTTGTAACTGGTACCCCTGGTACCAAGGGCCCTGATGCCAGGGAAGGTCTCTAAGGGCTGCAGCATGTCTTATGCCACCCTAGGGACCCCTCACTCAGCACAGACATACTGCTGCCAGCTTGTGTGTGCTGGTGGGGAGAAAATGACTAAGTCTACATGGCACTCCCCTCAGGGTGCCATGCCAACCTCACACTGCCTGTGACATAAGTAAGTCACCCCTCTTGCAGGCCTTCCAGCCCTAAGGCAGGGTGCACTATACCACAGGTGAGGGCATAGGTGCATGAGCACTATGCCCCTACAGTGTCTAAGCAAAACCTTAGACATTGTAAGTGCAGGGTAGCCATAGGAGTATATGGTCTGGGAGTCTGTCAAAAACGAACTCCACAGCTCCATAATGGCTACACTGAATACTGGAAAGTTTGGTACCAAACTTCTCAGAATAATAAACCCACACTGATGCCAGTGTTGGATTTATTAAATAATGCACACAGAGGGCATCTTAGAGATACCCCCTGTATTTTACCCAATTGTTCAGTGCAGGACTGACTGGTCTGTGCCAGCCTGCTGCTGAGAGACGAGTTTCTGACCCCATGTGGTGAGAGCCTTTGTGCTCTCTGAGGACAGAAACAAAGCCTGCTCCTGATGGAGGTGCTTCACACCTCCCCCCTGCAGGAACTGTAACACCTAGCAGTGAGCCTCAAAGGTTCAGGCTTCGTGTTACAATGCCCCAGGGCACTCCAGCTAGTGGAGATGCCCGCCCCTGGACACAGCCCCCACTTTTGGCAGCAAGTCCAGGAGAGATAATGAGAAAAACAAGGAGGAGTCACTGGCCAGCCAGGACAGCCCCTAAGGTGTCCAGAGCTGAGGTGACTCTGACTTTTTAGAAATCCTCCATCTTGCAGATGGAGGATTCCCCAAATAGGAATAGGGATGTGCCCCCCTCCCCTCAGGGAGGAGGCACAAAGAGGGTGTAGCCACCCTCAAGGACAGTAGCCATTGGCTACTGCCCTCCCAGACCTAAGCACACCCCTAAATTTAGTACTTAGGGGCTCCCCAGAACCTAGGAAACTAGATTCCTGCAACCTAAGAAGAAGAGGACTGCTAAGCTGAAAAACCCTGTAGAGAAGACGGAGACACCAACTGCTTTGGCCCCAGCTCTACCGGCCTGTCTCCCCACTTATAAAGACACTGCTCCAGCAATGCTTTCCCCAAGGACCAGCGACCTCTGAATCCTCAGAGGGCTGCCCTGCTCTAGAAGGACCAAGAACTCCAGAGGACAGCAGCCCTGTTCACCAAAGACTGCAACTTTGAAACAAAGCAGCAACTTTGAAACAACTTGCGTTTCCCGCCGGAAGCGTGAGACTTGCTACTCTGCACCCGACGCCCCCGGCTCGACTTGTGGAGAACAATCACTTCAGGGAGGACTCCCTGGCGACTGCGAGACCGTGAGTAGCCAGAGTTGCCCCCCCTGATTCCCCACAGCGACGCCTGCAGAGGGAATCCCGAGGCTCCCCCGGACCGCGACTGCCTGCTCCTCAGATCCCGACGCCTGGTAAAGACTCTGCACCCGCAGCCCCCAGGACCTGAAGGATCCAAACTCCAGTGCAGGAGTGACCCCCAGGAGGCCCTCTCCCTTGCCCAGGTGGTGGCTACCCCGAGGAGTCCCCCCCTTGCCTGCCTGCATCGCTGAAGAGACCCCTTGGTCTCCCATTGATTTCAATTACAAACCTGACGTGTGTTTGCACACTGCACCCGGCCGCCCCCGTGCTGCTGAGGGTGTACTTTCTGTGTGGACTTGTCCCCCCCCCCCCCGGTGCCCTACAAAACCCCCCTGGTCTGCCCTCCGAAGACGGGGGTACTTACCTACTGGCAGACTGGAACCGGGGCACCCCCCTCTCAATTGAAGCCTATGCGTTTTGGGCACCACTTTGACCTCTGCACCTGACCGGCCCTGAGCTGCTGGTGTGGTAACTTTGGGGTTGCTCTGAACCCCCAACGGTGGGCTACCTTGGACCCAAACTTGAACCCTGTAGGTCATTTACTTACCTGCAAAAACTAACAAACTCTTACTCCCCCTAGTAACTGTTGAAAATTGCACTGTGTCTAGTTTTAAAATAGCTATATGTGATTTATGTGAAAAGTGTATATTCTATTTTGCTAATTCAAAGTTCCTAAAGTACCTACCTGCAACACCTTTCATTTGAAGTATTACATGTAAATCTTGAACCTGTGGTTCTTAAAATAAACTAAGAAAATATATTTTTCTATACAAAAACCTATTGGCCTGGAATTGTCTCTGAGTGTGTGTTCCTCATTTATTGCCTGTGTGTGTTCAACAGATGCTTAACACTACTCCTTTGATAAGCCTACTGCTCGACAACACTACCACAAAATAGAGCATTAGTATTATCTCTTTTTGCCACTATCTTACCTCTAAGGGGAACCCTTGGACTCTGTGCATACTATTCCTTACTTTGAAATAGTGCAAACAGAGCCAACTTCCTACAGTGACACACAAAATATATACCAAAAAAGTGATGGATGGGATGCTTGAATTAATCTCAGCCACTGGTAATTACTTGGGCTGCATCCCAATTCATAATTATTTTGCACACCATGCCACATCAGTTTAGACCCAGCTATATGCAAATCAGACTTGACCCTGCTCTAACGGGAACAGTCCAGCCCATACTGTCAAGTGAGGTCCTCGCTGAACAGAACACAAACAACCCTGGACCAGTTTCCTCCTACTTATGGTTCATCAGTCAATTATTGCTTGCTTCCAATGACACTGTGTTCACAGGACTCACATCTGAGCATACTTGCCCACTTAGGCAAACCAGTCTTGACACTGCTCCAATGGGAAGAGTCTAGCCTGAATTGCCAAGCAAGGATAATGAATCCTAACTAGGGCGAAACAGGTCCTGGTTTGCTTCTGTTCTGGTTCAAGGAGGACATGGCTTGGCAGTTCAGGATGGACTGCTGCCATTGTAGTGAGAAGAAGCTGAGTTATGGATAGTTAATTCATTGTGATGTAGCATTATTTAAAGAGGTCAGTAAGTAAGTAGGGGTTAAGAGAGCATCTCCGGGAGAGTGGTGATGAAGGAAAATGGTGAGACATCATCTTCATATGAAATGTATTTGTATGAGTTGAACATATCAGCTAGATCTGAGAGAGATAGAGCTTTGAAGACTGAACATTGTAGAATTCTACAGGAAGGGATAAGTATAAGAATTGATGCAGAATTTGTGTCGTTATGTTGGATTGTCTATATTTTTCACAGAAGAGGATGATGGCATTTCACTTTTCTGCAGAATGGGGAATAGGTAGGTCCAGCAGGGGGTTGAAACAGTGATTGATTGTTTTGAACAATGCTCTGCATCTGATGATTGCTTCACTGATGGTTTTGATATAGACCTTTACTTTAGCTGATGTGATGAGCTATCTGCATGTTATAAGGAAGGACTCCAGAATCAGTAGATCCTCAGGCGTTCTGTCTTTCTTCCATTTTCTTTATTCTCAGCAAATGGATCATTTATTGTCAGCAAGGTTTTTAGAGTAATAGGGTACTGAAGGTGTTGGTCTACATTTGTGTTCTGTAATTAGAGTATGGAAGTTCCAACAAACTGTTGAAACTGCTTCAAGGGATGTTGGCTTCAGACGTGGGGCTGATAGGGTGAGAGATGTGTTCAAGTATTAAGTTGTCTGTGGTGAGGTCTTTGGAGAACCTGAAGGTTTGGTCTTTTATGTTGTGTTGACTTTGGTTTGTTGATAGGACGTTCATCGTGGAGGTAGTGTCCACACCAGTAGTATGGGTGGTTTGCATTGGAATGTTGGTGATGTTCAGAAAATTAAATCAAGGATGTGGGTTTTTCAGTGTGTTGGGTGTGTGACATGCTGTACCATGTTGAGTGTATCTGTGACATGGAAGACATTGTCCTTTTTTAAGTTGTGCTGTGTCGGTGTTCACGAGAGCAAGTAAGCTTGCCTGCAAGACAGGGTATGTGCTTTATGAGACAGCTGTATTAATGATGCAGTTGGTTTTGAAGCTGTTGGATAGACAAGGTGGTGAGGCGATAATTCGTTAATGAAGTAAATGTTCTGCCCATGAATTCTATAAATCAGATCGAAGGTGCTGGTCTGAGATATAGCGAAAGGGAAATGGCATGCCGGAAGCTCCATGCAGTTGAGGGTTATTTGCTTGGCTAGGGTGCAGGACCAGGAGGACTTTTAGATAAGAGCAAGGCATCCTCCCTTCGTAAGTGTGCGGTCTACACAATGGATGCTGTAGCATGATGGAAGAAAGACTTCCAGGATGTGCAAAAATGTGGCCGTGAACCATATTTATGTTATGAAGAGGCCATCATGCTTGTGATAGGTGACAAGGTCTTCAATGACTGGTGTGTGAAGTACTGCAGTGCGAATGTTGAATAGCATGAATTGGAATGTGTAAGCTATAGTTTGAGGATGCATGGT
Source organism: Pleurodeles waltl (assembly GCF_031143425.1). NCBI lineage: Eukaryota > Metazoa > Chordata > Amphibia > Caudata > Salamandridae > Pleurodeles > Pleurodeles waltl. Next base: position 783,367,294 of record NC_090437.1, on the reverse strand, counting down.
AGTTAGTGGGAATTGTACAAGGCTGGTCTTATGAGAATGCTATGTGAGTTTCTAGATAATCTATATCAGGGGTCTTCAAACAGGGGGGTGGGCCCCCTAGAGGGGCCTCAAATGATCCTGCAGGGGGCACCAGGCTCTGGCCAAAATAAGCATCATGCTGATAACAGGGCTTTGTTTAAGCTGACAAAAATGAGCTGCAGTAAATTGCTTTGTAATGGGCCATTACTAATATGTTTTGTCATTTATATCCAAGCAGGGAGTATGTGTCAAAAGGGAAGAGACTCCAAATACTCTTCAAAACCCCCACCCACCTAATAATTGCACTGTGGGCAGTTTTACACGTTAGTAAGGCATGTCTGACCAGAACATTATGGCCCTCATTCTGACCTTGGCGGGCGGCGGAGGCCGCCCGCCAAAGTCCCGCCGTCAGGTTACCGTTTCGCGTCGAAAGACCGCGGCGGTAATTCTGACTTTCCCGCTGGGCTGGCGGGCGGTCGCCTTCAGACCGCCAGCCAGCCCAGCGGGAAAGAGGCTTCCACGATGAAGCCGGCTCGGAATCGAGCCGGCGGAGTGGAAGCTGTGCGACGGGTGCAGTTGCACCCGTCACGTATTTCACTGTCTGCGCAGCAGACAGTGAAATACATGTAGGGGCCCTCTTACGGGGGCCCCTGCAATGCCCATGCCAGTGGCATGGGCACTGCAGGGGCCCCCAGGGGCCCCGCGACCCCCCCTACCGCCATCCGGATCTCGGCGGTCCGACCGCCGGGATCTGGATGGCGGTAGGGGGGGTCGGAATCCCAGCGGCGGTGCAGCAAGCTGCGCCGCCGCGGAGGATTCAATGGGGCCGCGGTACACTGGCGGGACCCCGCCTGTGGTGCCGGTCCGACCGCGGCTTTACCGCCGCGGTCGGAATCCCCATTGGAGCACCGCCGGCCTGTCGGCGGTGCTCCCGCGGTCCTCCGCCCTGGCGGTCAAAGACCGCCAGGGTCAGAATGACCACCTATGTTTGGTATGATGTGTTTGATTGCATTTTTTAAAACAGTGACATAACTTAACTGCAATGTTTAAATACATCTATACATATTTAAACATTGCCAATTTATTTGATTACTTGCGAAAAATGGGGGCAGTGATTTTTGTTTTTCTACTGGGGGGTTGCAGCCTTAAAACATTTCGAAACCACCGATCTATATGGTCCATTTGCAGTATGGATTGCTGGATAAGACGAAGGCTTTTCCTGGCCTAAAAAGGCAATGCCAATGTCAGTGTCTGCTCTTTGCTGGGGCCACCCACGCGATGAGATGACCTGAAGAGTTTATTGAAGTAGGGAGAAAGCAGGACGTGATGTCATTTCCTGTGGAGATTGATGGTGGGAAATTCAGTGACATCACTTGCTGTGTAGATGGATGATGGGAACTGAAGTACTCTTGCTGAAATTCTTCTTTTAAAGGTGGTTTGGTACGAAACAAATGAAGTCACTGCAGATGGATGATGGGAGATCTAGTGATGTCCCTTACTGTGAAGGTGGATGATGGGAAATCCACTGATGTAAATTCCTGTGAAAATAGGTGATGGGAAATGCAGTGACTCAGAGACAAAGCACAGAAATGCACAATTCTAGTTGGAATTTTGAAGTGAGAAGAATAAGAAAGAGGACAATGTGTAGCAGTTTATGCTATCTATTTAAGGCACAGAACAACCCTAACAATACTCCACATGAATAGGGAGATTGTATTATTTACAAAAATCTATCCATGAGCAGGAAGAAAGCATCCCATACCTTTTTTTGCTTACAGGGAGGGATATTTGTGGTTAAAAAAAGTGAAAGGCATTTCTTTTTGAGGTGCCGTGAGTGCAAATGAAATGTTCTTTGGTACAGTGCTCTGTTAATGTCACGTTTTGAAGCACAGCTTTTCGTATAACAAAGCCAATGGTCATGCACTTAGTCTAACCCAATACATTGCACGTCGCACTTGATATAAGGGTTGGGAGGTTTTCCACCTCTGATAAGTGTCCCACTGTGCTGGAAGAATGGCCTTCCATGAGTTGTAGTTCCGAATATTGGAAGTAGACTATAGCAAGGCTGCAATATCATGATCAAAATATCAAATTGCTAAATATCATGGAGGTAAGTGCATATAGGTAAGTATTGATTTATTAATAACTCACATCAATGTGCCTTGAAGATAAATATATTGTACAGGTACTTATATGTTGAGTTGGATGTAGAAAATCTATCCATACTTACCTGTCAATATCTTGGCCAAGTTTTTGTGGCCACCTGATACTATATGCTCAGTATTCTGAATGTACACTCCAGAAATGGTGCTGCCCACGAAGCAGATCAATATCAGGTTTTTAAGATGGTTAACCCCCCACCCACAACACACACACACAGTTTGTAAATTGAAACTGGTGGAGAAAAAGTTAAATGATTTACGTTTAATGATGTCACCTTCCCAAATGAAAATGTATTAGGCAGAGTTTTTTCTAGGGTAATGTCTGGAAACTTTACAATGCAGACATCCTGAAACCCCTATGATCAGATAAGCTGTATTCCAAGAAGGCAGATGCATTAGGCCATACACTGCAGCTCTTTATAACATAGAAATGTATGGTATAAATTGTACAGGAAATCATTTGCCATACGTTACTCCTTTAACTTTGTGTGTTTTACATTACAACGTCTCTTTACCACAGTTGAATAGTTATGTGGTTATATAGAAATGCTGGGGTGCCAAATAAGGCCGGGGGCATCGTCAAAGCAATTATACATATGTTGCCAGTTCTGACTTGTGTCTATGACGAGGCTGCTCAAGAAACATCAACTCTTATTCTCTTTTTGTTACATATTCACTTTCGTAGGAGTAACCAACAGTTAAGTGAAATAAAAACAATTGTCCATGGAGTTTCTGTCCCAGTAATTAAGTAAGGTAGAAATCGTCTGCATTATGGACATTAATTATGTGTTAGTTATAAATGGGTAGAAAAAGAAAAACATGCCCCTCCATTAATGGCTCGCTAATGGTTTCAAAATCCCGGATAATGCTCTCATTGCATAATCCCATGTCTACATAAAACCGTTCACCCCAGGACATCTAAGCATTTTAGGCTGAAAGATAAATCACTTAATCAAAATGTCCCAGCCACCACTGCTATCTAAAGAGGGAGCATTGTAAAAGGTTTGCAGTTATAGCTTAGATTGGCGCTTAAACGCAAGTTTCAGTTTCATAAATCACATATTTTAATAGGCAAGGAGCAATAGTCAGAAACAAAAACACTCTCCACTACAAAGATTTTCTTGGCGTAAGCTACTGCTTCCCTGTAGCTTCCATATAAATTATTTTTAACAGTTTGGCATATTTTTCATATAAGAAAACTGTGTGAACAAAAAGTTATTCTGATGATAAAAGGGCATATGATCATTGAAACCACATTTGTACTTCTTAGATGTGAAGCCCAGCTAATACATCACGGGCCGCAGCCTTGTACCAATCATTTTGCAGTCATTTTAAACCGGCCCACACTGCTGGGTCCCCATTATGTGGCTCAAGAATGTAAAATACAATGGCCATTCAAAAGCCAAATGACAGAGTGCACTTGTAGGAAGTTGGCTCTGTATGTGCTATTTCAAAGTAAGGAATAGCATGCACAGAGTCCAAGGGTTCCCCTTAGAGGTAAAATAGTGGTAAAAAGAGATAATACTAATGCTCTATTTTGTGGTAGTGTGGTCGAGCAGTAGGCTTATCCAAGGAGTAGTGTTAAGCATTTGTTGTACATACACATAGACAATAAATGAGGTACACACACTCAGAGACAAATCCAGCCAATAGGTTTTGTTATAGAAAAATATCTTTTCTTAGTTTATTTTAAGAACCACAGGTTCAAATTTAACATGTAATATCTTGTTTGAAAGGTATTGCAGGTAAGTACATTAGGAACTTTGAATCATTTCAATTGCATGTATACTTTTCAAGTTATTCACAAATAGCTATTTTAAAAGTGGACACAGTGCAATTTTAACAGTTCCTGGGGGAGGTAAGTTTTTGTTAGTTTTACCAGGTAAGTAAGACACTTACAGGGTTCAGTTCTTGGTCCAAGGTAGCCCACCGTTGGGGGTTCAGGGCAACCCCAAAGTTACCACACCAGCAGCTCAGGGCCGGTCAGGTGCAGAGTTCAAAGTGGTGCCCAAAACGCATAGGCTTCAATGGAGAGAAGGGGGTGCCCCGGTTCCGGTCTGCTTGCAGGTAAGTACCCGCGTCTTCGGAGGGCAGACCAGGGGGGTTTTGTAGGGCACCGGGGGGGGACACAAGCCCACACAGAAATTTCACCCTCAGCGGCGCGGGGGCGGCCGGGTGCAGTGTTAGAACAAGTGTCGGGTTCGCAATGGAAGTCAATGAGAGATCAAGGGATCTCTTCAGCGCTGCAGGCAGGCAAGAGGGGGCTTCCTCGGGGAAACCTCCACTTGGGCAAGGGAGGGGGACTCCTGGGGGTCACTTCTGCAGTGAAAGTCCGGTTCTTCAGGTCCTGGGGGCTGCGGGTGCAGGGTCTTTTCCAGGCGTCGGGACTTAGGTTTCAGAGAGTCGGGGTCAGGGGAAGCCTCGGGATTCCCTCTGCAGGCGGCGCTGTGGGGGCTCAGGGGGGACAGGTTTTGGTACTCACAGTCGTAGAGTAGTCCGGGGGTCCTCCCTGAGGTGTTGGTTCTCCACCAGCCGAGTCGGGGTCACCGGGTGCAGTGTTGCAAGTCTCACGCTTCTTGCGGGGAGATTGCAGGGGTCTTTAAAGCTGCTCCTTTGGATAAAGTTGCAGTCTTTTTGGAGCAGGTCCGCTGTCCTCGGGAGTTTCTTGTCGTCGTCGAAGCAGGGCAGTCCTCAGAGGATTCAGAGGTCGCTGGTCCCTTTGGAAGGCGTCGCTGGAGCAGAGTTCTTTGGAAGGCAGGAGACAGGCCGGTGAGTTTCTGGAGCCAAGGCAGTTGTTGTCTTCTGGTCTTCCTCTGCAGGGGTTTTCAGCTAGGCAGTCCTTCTTCTTGTTGTTGCAGGAATCTCATTTCTAGGTTCAGGGAGAGCCCTTAAATACTAAATTTAAGGGCGTGTTTAGGTCTGGGGGGTTAGTAGCCAATGGCTACTAGCCCTGAGGGTGAGTACACCCTCTTTGTGCCTCCTCCCAAGGGTAGGGGGTCACATCCCTAATCCTATTGGGGGAATCCTCCATCTGCAAGATGGAGGATTTCTAAAAGTTAGAGTCACCTCAGCTCAGGACACCTTAGGGGCTGTCCTGACTGGCCAGTGACTCCTCCTTGTTATTCTCATTATTTTCTCCGGCCTTGCCGCCAAAAGTGGGGGCCGGGGCCGGAGGGGGCGGGCAACTCCACTAGCTGGAGTGTCCTGCGGTGCTGTGACAAAGGGGTGAGCCTTTGAGGCTCACCGCCAGGTGTTACAGCTCCTGCCTGGGGGAGGTGTTAGCATCTCCACCCAGTGCAGGATTTGTTACTGGCCTCAGAGTGACAAAGGCACTCTCCCCATGAGGCCAGCAACATGTCTCTAGTGTGGCAGGCTGCTGGAACCAGTCAGCCTACACAGATAGTCGGTTAAGTTTCAGGGGGCACCTCTAAGGTGCCCTCTGGGGTGTATTTTACAATAAAATGTACACTGGCATCAGTGTGCATTTATTGTGCTGAGAAGTTTGATACCAAACTTCCCAGTTTTCAGTGTAGCCATTATGGTGCTGTGGAGTTTGTGTAAAACAGACTCCCAGACCATATACTCTTATGGCTACCCTGCACTTACAATGTCTAAGGTTTTGCTTAGACACTGTAGGGGCACAGTGCTCATGCACTGGTACCCTCACCTATGGTATAGTGCACCCTGCCTTAGGGCTGTAAGGCCTGCTAGAGGGGTGTCTTACCTATACTGCATAGGCAGTGAGAGGCTGGCATGGCACCCTGAGGGGAGTGCCATGTCGACTTACTCATTTTGTTCTCACTAGCACACACAAGCTGGTAAGCAGTGTGTCTGTGCTGAGTGAGGGGTCTCTAGGGTGGCATAATACATGCTGCAGCCCTTAGAGACCTTCCCTGGCATCAGGGCCCTTGGTACCAGAGGTACCAGTTACAAGGGACTTATCTGGGTGCCAGGGTGTGCCAATTGTGGAATCAAAAGTACAGGTTAGGGAAAGAACACTGGTGCTGGGGCCTGGTTAGCAGGCCTCAGCACACTTTCAATTCAAAACATAGCATCAGCAAAGGCAAAAAGTCAGGGGGTAACCATGCCAAGGAGGCATTTCCTTACACAACCCCCCCCCAAACGAAAGAGGATGAGACTAACCTTTCCCAAGAGAGTCTTCATTTTCTAAGTGGAAGAACCTGGAAAGGCCATCTGCATTGGCATGGGCAGTCCCAGGTCTGTGTTCCACTATAAAGTCCATTCCCTGTAGGGAGATGGACCACCTCAACAGTTTTGGATTTTCACCTTTCATTTGCATCAGCCATCTGAGAGGTCTGTGGTCAGTCTGAACTAGGAAGTGAGTACCAAAGAGGTATGGTCTCAGCTTCTTCAGGGACCAAACCACAGCAAAGGCCTCCCTCTCAATGGCACTCCAACGCTGCTCCCTGGGGAGTAACCTCCTGCTAATGAAAGCAACAGGCTGGTCAAGGCCATCATCATTTGTCTGGGACAAAACTGCCCCTATCCCATGTTCAGAGGCATCTGTTTGCACAATGAACTGCTTGGAGTAATCTGGAGCTTTTAGAACTGGTGCTGTGCACATAGCTTGTTTCAGGGTGTCAAAGGCCTGTTGGCATTCTACAGTCCAGTTTACTTTCTTGGGCATTTTCTTGGAGGTGAGTTCTGTGAGGGCTGTCACAATGGATCCATATCCCTTCACAAACCTCCTGTAGTACCCAGTCAAGCCAAGGAATGCCCTGACTTGAGTCTGGGTTTTTGGAGCTGCCCAGTCCAGAATAGTCTGGATCTTAGGCTGGAGTGGCTGAACTTGGCCTCCACCTACAAGGTGTCCCAAGTAAACCACAGTTCCCTGCCCTATCTGGCATTTGGATGCCTTGATAGAGAGGCCTGCAGATTGCAGAGCCTTCAAAACCTTCTTCAGGTGGACCAGGTGATCCTGCCAGGTGGAGCTGAAGACAGCAATATCGTCAAGATAAGCTGCACTAAAGGATTCCAGCCCAGCAAGGACTTGATTCACCAACCTTTGGAAGGTGGCAGGGGCATTCTTTAAACCAAAGGGCATAACAGTGAACTGATAATGCCCATCAGGTGTGGAGAATGCTGTCTTTTCTTTTGCTCCAGGGGCCATTTTGATTTGCCAGTACCCTGCTGTTAAGTCAAAGGTACTTAAGAATTTGGCAGCCCCTAATTTGTCTATTAGCTCATCAGCTCTAGGAATGGGATGAGCATCTGTCTTTGTGACAGAGTTGAGACCTCTGTAGTCCACACAAAACCTCATCTCTCTCTTTCCTTCTTTGGTGTGAGGTTTGGGGACTAAGACCACTGGGCTAGCCCAGGGGCTGTCAGAGTACTCAATTACTCCCAATTCCAGCATCTTGTGGACTTCCACCTTGATGCTTTCCTTAACTTGGTCAGACTGTCTAAATATTTTGTTTTTGACAGGCATGCTGTCTCCTGTGTCCACATCATGGGTACACAGGTGGGTCTGACTAGGGGTTAGGGAAAAGAGCTCAGCAAACTGCTGCAGGACCTTCCTGCAATCAGACTGCTGTTGGCTAGAGAGGGTGTCTGAGTAGATCACTCCATCTACTGAGCCATCTTTAGGGTCTGATGAGAGGAGATCAGGGAGAGGTTCACTCTCAGCTTCCTGGTCCTCATCTGTTACCATCAACAGATTTACATCAGCCCTGTCATGGAAGAGCTTAAGGCGGTTCACATGGATCACCCTCTTGGGGCTCCTGCTTGTGCCCAGGTCCACCAGGTAGGTGACCTGACTCTTCCTTTCTAGTACTGGGTAAGGGCCACTCCATTTGTCCTGGAGTGCCCTGGGAGCCACAGGCTCCAGAACCCAGACTTTCTGTCCTGGTTGAAATTCAACCAGTGCAGCCTTTTGGTCATACCACAACTTCTGGAGTTGTTGGCTGGCCTCAAGGTTTTTACTTGCCTTTTCCATGTACTCTGCCATCCTTGAGCGAAGGCCAAGTACATAGTCCACTATGTCTTGTTTAGGCTCATGAAGAGGTCTCTCCCAGCCTTCTTTAACAAGAGCAAGTGGTCCCCTTACAGGGTGGCCAAACAGAAGTTCAAAGGGTGAGAATCCTACTCCCTTCTGAGGCACCTCTCTGTAAGCGAAAAGCAGACATGGCAGGAGGACATCCCATTTCCTTTTGAGTTTTTCTGGGAGCCCCATGATCATGCCCTTTAATGTCTTGTTGAATCTCTCAACAAGGCCATTAGTTTGTGGATGATATGGTGTAGTGAATTTATAAGTCACTCCACACTCATTCCACATGTGTTTTAGGTAAGCTGACATGAAGTTGGTACCTCTGTCAGAAACCACCTCCTTAGGGAAACCCACTCTGGTAAAGATACCAATGAGGGCCTTGGCTACTGCAGGGGCACTAGTCGACCTAAGGGGAATAGCTTCAGGATACCCAGTAGCATGATCCACTACTACTAGGATGTACATATTTCCTGAGGCTGTGGGAGGTTCTAGTGGACCAACTATGTCCACACCCACTCTTTCAAAGGGGACCCCCACCACTGGAAGTGGAATGAGGGGGGCCTTTGGATGCCCACCTGTCTTACCACTGGCTTGACAGGTGGGGCAGGAGAGGCAAAACTCCTTAACCTTCTGGGACATATTGAGCCAGTAGAAGTGGTTGACTAACCTCTCCCACGTCTTGGTTTGTCCCAAATGTCCAGCAAGGGGAATATCATGGGCTAAGGTCAGAATAAACTCTCTGAAACCCTGAGGCACTACCACTCTCCTAGTGGCACCAGGTTTGGGATCTCTTGCCTCAGTGTACAGGAGTCCATCTTCCCAATAGACCCTATGTGTTCCATTTTTCTTGCCTTTGGACTCTTCAGCAGCTTGCTGCCTAAGGCCTTCAAGAGAGGGACAGGTTTCTTGTCCCTTACACAACTCTTCCCTTGAGGGTCCCCCTGGCCCCAAGAGCTCAACCTGATAAGGTTCCAGCTCCATAGGCTCAGTTCCCTCAGAGGGCAGAACTTCTTCCTGAGAAGAGAGGTTCTCTTTTTGGTGTTGTGTTGCAGCTGGTTTCCCAGCTGACTTTCCTTTTCTCTTGGTAGGCTGGGCCATTTTTCCAGACTCCAGCTCTACTTTTTCACCCTGTGCCTTGCCCTGTGCCCTAGTCTTGACACACACCAGTTCAGGGATACCCAGCATGGCTGCATGGGTTTTCAGTTCTACCTCAGCCCATGCTGAGGACTCCAGGTCGTTTCCAAGCAAACAGTCTACTGGGATATTTGAGGAGACCACCACCTGTTTCAGGCCATTGACCCCTCCCCACTCTAAAGTTACCATAGCCATGGGATGTACTTTAGTCTGATTGTCAGCGTTGGTGACTGGATAAGTTTGTCCAGTCAGGTATTGGCCAGGGGAAACCAGTTTCTCTGTCACCATGGTGACACTGGCACCTGTATCCCTCAGGCCCTCTACACTTGTCCCATTAATTAAGAGCTGCTGCCTGTATTTTTGCATGTTAGGGGGCCAGGCAGCCAGTGTGGCTAAATCCACCCCACCCTCAGAGACTAATGTAGCTTCAGTGTGACACCTGATTTGCTCTGGGCACACTGTTGATCCCACTTGGAGACTGGCCATTCCAGTTTTAGCTGGATGGGAGTTAGAAGTGGTATCTTTCTTGGGACAGGCCTTGTCTCCAGTTTGGTGTCCAGACTGACTACAGTTTCGACACCAGGCCTTTTTGGGATCAAAGTTTTTACCCTTGTACCCAGGATTGTTTTGTGAAGAGGCTCTGGGCCCACCCTCCTGTGCAGGTTTTTGGGGGCCTGTAGAAGACTCTTTACTATTTTTATTTTTGGCTGTCTCACCACCTTTCCCCTGGGGAGGTTTTGTGACCCCTTTCTTTTGGTCACCCCCTGTGGAAGTTTTGGACACCCTAGTCTTGACCCAATGGTCCGCCTTCTTTCCCAATTCTTGGGGAGAAATTGGTCCTAGGTCCACCAGATGCTGATGCAGTTTGTCATTGAAACAATTACTTAACAGGTGTTCTTTCACAAATAAATTGTACAGCCCATCATAATTACTTACACCACTGCCTTGAATCCAACCATCTAGTGTTTTTACTGAGTAGTCTACAAAGTCAACCCAGGTCTGGCTCGAGGATTTTTGATCCCCCCTGAATCTAATCCTATACTCCTCAGTGGAGAATCCAAAGCCCTCAATCAGGGTACCCTTCATGAGGTCATAAGATTCTGCATCTTTTCCAGAGAGTGTGAGGAGTCTATCCCTACACTTTCCTGTGAACATTTCCCAAAGGGGAGCACCCCAGTGAGATTTGTTCACTTTTCTGGTTACACAAGCCCTCTCAAAAGCTGTGAACCATTTGGTGATGTCATCACCATCTTCATATTTAGTTACAATCCCTTTAGGGATTTTCAACATGTCAGGAGAATCTCTGACCCTATTTATGTTGCTGCCACCATTGATGGGTCCTAGGCCCATCTCTTGTCTTTCCCTTTCTATGGCTAGGATCTGTCTTTCCAAAGCCAATCTTTTGGCCATCCTGGCTAACTGGATGTCCTCTTCACTGGAGTTATCCTCAGTGATTTCAGAATTGCTGGCCTCTCCTGTGAGGGAACCAGCATCTCTGACTATTATTTGTGGAGTCAGGGCTTGAGAGGCCCTGTTCTCCCTAAATAGGACTGGTAGAGGGGAATTTTCCTCCAAGTCACTATCTTCATCCTCTGTGTTGCCATCCTCAGAGGGGTTGGCCTTTTCAAACTCTGCCAACAGCTCCTGGAGCTGTAGTTTGGAAGGTCTGGGGCCCATTACTATTTTCTTTATTTTACAGAGTGACCTTATCTCCCTCATCTTAAGATGGAGGTAAGGTGTGGTGACGAGTTCCACCACATTCATCTCTGCACTAGACATTATGCTTCTAAAAGTTGGAATACTTTTTAAGAATCTAAAACTAGTTCTAGGTTCTAATTCAAACTTTTACCAAACTTTTAAACTCTAAAGGAAATGCTAAACAGGATCTAACACAAGGCCCTAGCAGGTCTTTTAAGAATTTAGAAAAATTTCAAATTGCAAAAATCAATTTCTAATGACAATTTTTGGAATTTGTCGTGTGATCAGTTATTGGCTGAGTAGTCCAGCAAATGCAAAGTCTTGTACCCCACCGCTGATCCACCAATGTAGGAAGTTGGCTCTGTATGTGCTATTTCAAAGTAAGGAATAGCATGCACAGAGTCCAAGGGTTCCCCTTAGAGGTAAAACAGTGGTAAAAAGAGATAATACTAATGCTCTATTTTGTGGTAGTGTGGTCGAGCAGTAGGCTTATCCAAGGAGTAGTGTTAAGCATTTGTTGTACATACACATAGACAATAAATGAGGTACACACACTCAGAGACAAATCCACCCAATAGGTTTTGTTATAGAAAAATATATTTTCTTAGTTTATTTTAAGAACCACAGGTTCAAATTTAACATGTAATATCTTGTTTGAAAGGTATTGCAGGTAAGTACATTAGGAACTTTGAATCATTTCAATTGCATGTATACTTTTCAAGTTATTCACAAATAGCTATTTTAAAAGTGGACACAGTGCAATTTTCACAGTTCCTGGGGGAGGTAAGTTTTTGTTAGTTTTACCAGGTAAGTAAGACACTTACAGGGTTCAGTTCTTGGTCCAAGGTAGCCCACCGTTGGGGGTTCAGGGCAACCCCAAAGTTACCACACCAGCAGCTCAGGGCCGGTCAGGTGCAGAGTTCAAAGTGGTGCCCAAAACGCATAGGCTTCAAAGGAGAGAAGGGGGTGCCCCGGTTCCGGTCTGCTTGCAGGTAAGTACCCGCGTCTTCGGAGGGCAGACCAGGGGGGTTTTGTAGGGCACCGGGGGGGACACAAGCCCACACAGAAATTTCACCCTCAGCGGCGCGGGGGCGGCCGGGTGCAGTGTTAAAACAAGTGTCGGGTTCGCAATGGAAGTCAATGAGAGATCAAGGGATCTCTTCAGCGCTGCAGGCAGGCAAGGGGGGGCTTCCTCGGGGAAACCTCCACTTGGGCAAGGGAGAGGGACTCCTGGGGGTCACTTCTGCAGTGAAAGTCCGGTCCTTCAGGTCCTGGGGGCTGCGGGTGCAGGGTCTTTTCCAGGCGTCGGGACTTAGGTTTCAGAGAGTCGCGGTCAGGGGAAGCCTCGGGATTCCCTCTGCAGGCGGCGCTGTGGGGGTCCAGGGGGGACAGGTTTTGGTACTCACAGTCGTAGAGTAGTCCGGGGGCCCTCCCTGAGGTGTTGGTTCTCCACCAGCCGAGTCGGGGTCGCCGGGTGCAGTGTTGCAAGTCTCACGCTTCTTGCGGGGAGATTGCAGGGGTCTTTAAAGCTGCTCCTTTGGATAAAGTTGCAGTCTTTTTGGAGCAGGTCCGCTGTCCTCGGGAGTTTCTTGTCGTCGTCGAAGCAGGGCAGTCCTCAGAGGATTCAGAGGTCGCTGGTCCCTTTGGAAGGCGTCGCTGGAGCAGAGTTCTTTGGAAGGCAGGAGACAGGCCGGTAAGTTTCTGGAGCCAAGGCAGTTGTTGTCTTCTGGTCTTCCTCTGCAGGGGTTTTCAGCTAGGCAGTCCTTCTTCTTGTTGTTGCAGGAATCTCATTTCTAGGTTCAGGGAGAGCCCTTAAATACTAAATTTAAGGGCGTGTTTAGGTCTGGGGGGTTAGTAGCCAATGGCTACTAGCCCTGAGGGTGAGTACACCCTCTTTGTGCCTCCTCCCAAGGGTAGGGGGTCACATCCCTAATCCTATTGGGGGAATCCTCCATCTGCAAGATGGAGGATTTCTAAAAGTTAGAGTCACCTCAGCTCAGGACACCTTAGGGGCTGTCCTGACTGGCCAGTGACTCCTCCTTGTTATTCTCATTATTTTCTCCGGCCTTGCCGCCAAAAGTGGGGGCCGGGGCCGGAGGGGGCGGGCAACTCCACTAGCTGGAGTGTCCTGCGGTGCTGTGACAAAGGGGTGAGCCTTTGAGGCTCACCGCCAGGTGTTACAGCTCCTGCCTGGGGGAGGTGTTAGCATCTCCACCCAGTGCAGGCTTTGTTACTGGCCTCAGAGTGACAAAGGCACTCTCCCCATGAGGCCAGCAACATGTCTCTAATGTGGCAGGCTGCTGGAACCAGTCAGCCTACACAGATAGTCGGTTAAGTTTCAGGGGGCACCTCTAAGGTGCCCTCTGGGGTGTATTTTACAATAAAATGTACACTGGCATCAGTGTACATTTATTGTGCTGAGAAGTTTGATACCAAACTTCCCAGTTTTCAGTGTAGCCATTATGGTGCTGTGGAGTTCGTGTAAAACAGACTCCCAGACCATATACTCTTATGGCTACCCTGCACTTACAATGTCTAAGGTTTTGCTTAGACACTGTAGGGGCACAGTGCTCATGCACTGGTACCCTCACTTATGGTATAGTGCACCCTGCCTTAGGGCTGTAAGGCCTGCTAGAGGGGTGTCTTACCTATACTGCATAGGCAGTGAGAGGCTGGCATGGCACCCTGAGGGGAGTGCCATGTCGACTTACTCATTTTGTTCTCACTAGCACACACAAGCTGGTAAGCAGTGTGTCTGTGCTGAGTGAGGGGTCTCTAGGGTGGCATAATACATGCTGCAGCCCTTAGAGACCTTCCCTGGCATCAGGGCCCTTGGTACCAGAGGTACCAGTTACAAGGGACTTATCTGGGTGCCAGGGTGTGCCAATTGTGGAATCAAAAGTACAGGTTAGGGAAAGAACACTGGTGCTGGGGCCTGGTTAGCAGGCCTCAGCACACTTTCAATTCAAAACATAGCATCAGCAAAGGCAAAAAGTCAGGGGGTAACCATGCCAAGGAGGCATTTCCTTACAGCACTTATAAACAAAATCTGTTCTTAAAGTAACTCTGTCTCCTCCACTCTGTCATTCTTTGCTTCCACTCCATGAAATAACCAAAAGGAGACCTTTAGCACTGCATAAAAGCCTAAATAAACATCTAGAGGCTGCAAGGGAACAGGCTATTACGTGTTTAAGGGTTCGCACATTATGGATATTATAGATCATATGAAATTAGCATTTGCAAGCATGTGCTTTGTAAGCCTAAATGCTTGCCTTCTGTGCTCACTTTTCCAACCGACCAAGACCAATCTTTATCATTAAAGCAGTAAAGAGGCATCAGTTGTGAGACTGCAGCGTGGGAGAGGGTGGATAAGGAGCCTTTCCCTCGCATCCACCTGGCTAAAGTGAAAGGCACCTACAGGCATTTAGGGGCATATTTAAGAGCCCCTAGCGCCACTGGAGCATCGCTTTTCATGACACTTCGATGGCACTAAGCACTGCTCCATATTTACAAAGATGTGTAACGCCACTTTTTTGGGGGCATTACGCCTCCTTCTAATTATGGGCCCTCCGACGCAGTTTTCTGCATCATAAGGGCGTGTAATCGTTGTTGCTGTGGCCATTCCACTGCAACACCCATTGCTTTTGACGCTGCCTCAGATTTACAAGTTGTTGTAAACCGGAGGCAGGGCCAGAAACTAACACCACCCCAGGGGTGGCATTAGCATGGCAAAACAAGGAGGATTGCTTTTATTCCTCCTTGTTTTTTGCTTTTTCTATGTGTGCTGCATTCCGCTAAATACGGCGCACCCTTGCATCTCTAGAGTGGTGCAGCATGTCGCTGCTATTTTTGGCGCAGCACCGTGCAGGTGCACTTTAACATAAACCTGGGCCTTAATGTGTGTCAAGACTAAGACCTAGAGTTAAACCATATCATTAAACGTCCACGAGAGACAAAGGCGAAGAAGGAGTGAGGCATACAAACTAAACAGCTCATACAGGGTAGCTTTACTTCTCAGGAATTAATACATGATAAAAGGGTAGCTTTACTTCTCAGGAATTAAATGATAAAACAGTAAATGTCCCCTACATGATGTCCAGAAAAGAAAACTGACAAAGTTGAGGTCATTATTGTGTATTTATTTCAAATGCACACATACGCTGGTCGATGTTCCTAAATGCTGCACATATAGATGAATTTCAAAACTTTTGTTAACGATCTTACTAAAACTAAAAAATGTAAGCAATGACAGTGTTTTCAAAGCAATTCTTATTTAATGGTACTTAATCCCTGTCCTCCCCACTGCTTAGCATTGGCACTAGAAAATTCAACAGGTCAGTTGTTTAAAGTTCTAAAACTTTAAACAAATGTGCTACATTGAAAACAAACAAAAAACCATATTGTTTTCTTTATACAATGCCCATACAAGAGAAAGCTACTTTATGTGTGACGATTCAGTGCACTTGTGTAAAATAGTCCCTCATCTAGAGAAATGGAAGCACTCCATAGAAGGTGAAATGCAAATATTCTGTAGGAGGCGGAATGCAAACACTCCAACACTCCATAGGAGGTGGAATGTTACACCAAACAGCTCTCAGCATGGGATGAGAGAAAAATAATCTATTGGGTGTATCTAAAACCACTAAATGTATAAAGCATGTATTGTTTAAATATTGCTAACAATAGAAAGCACACCAATTTTTACCTTATGGTTCCTGCTAAGTAAATGATTAATTCATTTGGGAAGCTTCTAGAACTTTATTATTGTAAGTAGCCAGTATTTATTTAATAATCTGACAGTGGAGGGTAATAAAATCCCTTACTCTTCCCATGCATAAGAACCATATCACTTAATCAATATATCTGTTGTAATATATTACTTTTCTAAAGAATGCATCTCTCCTGCTCCCCATCATATGTGGTGCCCTCATTCCTCATTGCTTGTCAAATTATGCTACATGTTTGAATAGGAGAGGTTGAATACCTCTAATGAATACATTCAGGACAATGTTTGAACTGGACTAGGTAAATGAGTTAACCTTTTTTGTGGTCTGTCTACTGGCCCAGTACTCAACCCACGATGAGCACGCTGTTCAGGCATCCAATAGGAGGCTGGCTTCCTTTTTTTTGGTTTGTGATCCCTGTTTGAGTGAGCACACTCACCAAGAATTGTTGGATTTCCTAAAGCTCACATACCCATAATGGGGTACGTGGTCTGCAGACCTTCTAAGGAAGTGGTCTCCAAACTATTTAATGCTGCGCCCCCAGTTGAAGAAAAAAAAAATCATTGGCACCCCTCAGACTTTTTCTAATTTTTTAAATAAAGTTGCCAATGTTTAAGTATGTCTAGACTTATTTAAACATTGCAGTTAAGTACTGTTGCCTTTTTTAAATGCAATAACATGTTTCTGCTTAAAACAAAGCACTGTTATCTGTCATTCTTATTTTGCACAAAGCCTGGCGTTCGCCCCCCCCACCCCCAGGATCACCCCCCAGTTTGAAGACCCCTGTTCTAAGTGAATCTCTTCTCTAAAAACTCTGATCTACGGTTTGCACACCCCAGAGGGGGTCCAACATGGGTATACAAGTCCTTACTGGTGTTCAGTAACCCGAGACAGGTTTGTGGTCCATAGACTCTTGATGGAGTTCATGAACCCACTGAGAAAATGTACTTTATAAATTATAATTTGAAGAGGAGATCCCTCTTGGGCTCATTACCTGACCAGTGGGTCATGGAATGCTGCTACGGCTCCCTCATAGAATCACATTTGTGTATTTCTTTGGTTTGATCTATGGATGGTTCGCAATCCAGGTTGACAGATCATCAGCAGACTAACATTCCAGGCATCTCTATGTTGTTATCCCTGTGAGCCATATCTTATCTGCATATTTCTCAAAACTACTGATGGATTTACACCAAACCAAGCAAACATGTTTCATCATTCAACAAAAAGCTGTGCCAAAGGTAAACGTATTGAGAAATAATCAGCATATATATTTCCGTGTAGCTGAATTTAATAGAGTGAACATTTTGCAATGCGGAAATATCTTTACACAGTTGGAAGCACATTTAAAATTGCCAAGGAAAAGACAACATTGATGCTGGAATAATGTGCAAAGCTGATAATGAGTATAGCATGAATAAATACACAAATTGTAGTAGGCAATCATACATAAAAGGTTTAGGCCTGAAATAGTTAGACACTGGTTAATTAAGTTGAATTGAGGAAAAGGTGCAAGGCCTGATCTTGACCCTTTTGAAAGATTTGTTTTTCATTATAAACAGCTGTTGTGCAAAAATGTTTTCTTTTCATCTACATAGATGTTTCAACTTTTAAAAAGACCACTGTTAGCTAAGGTATTGATTTGTTATTTAGCAGGCTAGATATGAAGTCCACACATGGGAATGTAGTATTGTATGGGCGGATGATTCATGGGAACCTGAGTAAGTTGGTTACACAATAAAACATATTTGTAGTCTTAGATGTTGCAGTCTGGAGAACATTGTGTTCCTGTGAGAAGTCAGGGAGTGAACGTATTCCCATGGGCACATTGAGAGCCCACTGGTCAACTAAAGAAAAAAGAAACTGACTGATTTTGCAAAATTGATTTTGTTTGTCTATAGTAGTGTGTGTTCCTCATTACTTGCTGTCTTCGCTATTACATTTGCCATTTCAGTGAGACTCTATTGAATTTCTTGAACCTCTCTCCATGAGAAGTTCTGCTTTGATTGATTATTAAAATATTTAGCTGATTTTGATGCTGAAGCTTTATGGCTTCTCTCAAATTCAGATGTCATAGTTTCTGAAACTTACACCTTTATTTCCTTCTCCTTCCTAGTAAAGGGATTCTTTCCTTTATGGAGCACGCTTAATGCATTTATTATGATTTACTCATTACTTATTTTGATTATTGACAAGATGAGGTATATTGAAGGAGTTATATGTTGATGCTAATACAGATAAAATACTAAATGATTTGATTTTAAAAACCCTTTAACTCATACAAACTCTCATTATTGACTGAAATAGACTAGAGATTGCTATGATAATTTAATGTGATATACAGCTCCTGATTTTTCTCAGACAACATCAATTGTCCATCAAACTGAGGAAGCAGGGGGTTAACCCTGATAATGGTAAACTGAAATCTTACTTGAAACAATCCCAGCTCCAGAACAGGCAATGATTAAGCTAAGCTATGAGACTTCTTATGGCCCACGAAGTGTGAGTATCAATAACTTTACAAAAACATGATGATGAAAGAGAAACTTAACATGCTCTAGTGCAGTCTCACTGATAAAAACTACTATATAAACTAATGTTTTGTTTTGTGTTGCTACTAGGATTACAATGATTTGGAGTTCTGTCTCATTATTTACTTACTTCATTCCCTTCCAATTCAAAGTACTCGAACTTCATAGAAATTCGGTATTGAGTTGGAGCCACAACCTGCCAGATGCAGTTTTTGTTCGGAGGGTACTCTTTGGGCCAGCCAGGTGTGGTTATTGTCCCATTAAGTTTCGACAGAAGTCCTCCACAAGCAGCTGAGGATAATGGAAAAAAGATAAGAAGCCATATTTAAATTTCAGAAATATCACAATATCTTTTCATGAGAATTACAAATTGGAACAAGTATTTACAAATAGCAATTCAAAGAAATCAATTTTTTGACCATCTCACCGTTTGAATTTGACTTTACATAATAGATTGTGTGGTAAGTGCCTGTTTTTATTTTATTCTTTCAAAGTGGCACCCATGCAGTACTGAAATGTACAAAACAATTGTTATTAATGAAATCGTATTCAAGGGTAATATAATTCTTCGAGCATCCTGCCTGCCTTGTATCATGTGTTTAACACAGTAGATCATCCACTTTACTGATTAGAGATCGAAAAGTACTAACATTTGTAGACCCTGTATTTAAGATGAGGTAAACTCTGCATTGTGGGGATACGAATTCAACTTCTGTAAATATCAATGTCATTACTTGTGAAAAGCCTAAACCTATGAATAGTCCTGTAGGACATACTGATCAGTTCATATGTATGGTACTCAATTGATCCCCTGTCTCTCCAGATAGCACTGCTGAGGGTAAAGTTACAATTAAAGGCAAGGTGAAGTATGACCAATCTCCTCCCTAGTGCTCCCCATCTTTCAGTGCTATTCGCAGCACCTGTCTTTGTCTGACCAGGGGCAGAGCTGGATCTTTCCCTTTACATTTGAAACAGATATCCTTAGTTTAACAACATCATTCAACATGTTTTTGAAATGATAAAAGGCATCAGAATTCTACAGTTTTTTTTAATTCAGTGTAAAAATACTGCATTGGAAACTGGATTACTGGTTGGAAGGGGATAGGGTGAAACATTACTCAAGTAGCAGCCACAATTTCTGTTTGGGTGAAGTCACAAGCAAATACCAAATTAACCTATGCGTAACCCTTTGGTAGCTTGGCACAAAACAGTCAGGCTTAATTATGAAGCAACGTTTAAAGTATTTATGCAGCACTTCAAACAGTAATAAAGGGAAAACACAACATAAGAAAAATATCACACCAATTGAGAAAAGAGGAGTAAAAATGTAATGTTATTTGAGATCAAAACGCCAAACCTCCAATCTGTACAATCAGAGATGTACAAATTTAAAGATTTAAGTAGAAGTACTACCTAAAAGCACAAAGTGCCAACTGTGGTTACCTGGCCGTGCAAGACTTAGACAAAGTCACAAGTTCAGGCCAACCACAATGGATCACATGCTGGATATAGGGACCAAGTTAGGCTCACGGAACAAAATACCATAAATCCTGGCATGCGGAGCAATTTGATATCCTTCATCGAAGATGCGTCACACAGCAGAGGTTCCAAGGAGCTGCAGGACAGGAATGCAAAAGCTTGCATAGAGATGCAGCACTGGTAGCAGCCCTGTGGATCTGGAGGGGTGCGATGAGGAGACTTCTGTCAAGATATATCATGCAGCAGGGGCTCTAAGGAGCTGCTAGGGGTATAATGTGAAGACCTGCATTGAGATGTGATGCTCAGCAGTGGTTCCAAGGAGCTGCAGAGGTCCTGATTCAGGGATGCATCACATAGCAGTCCTGATACAGGGTTGGAAAGCGATGCAGTGTGCTACATCAGTGCTGGTGGGACCACAGCTAGGCTGGCAGAGCACCTTCAGGCCCTCTTCCAAGGATTTAGGACTGGGGTGGCACCACTTGGGAGTCAAGACCCAGAGCAGGCAAAGTTCAGGTGCTGGGCTCAAGATGGTTTGACCCTTTTCTGTCCCTGAGGCTCTGCGTAGGGGGCCAGCCAAAAATCTCTTGGAGTCACTCTGGTGGTCCTAGGGCCAAAATGCAGGGCTAATCCTCTTCACTTAGGCAGCAAGGACACAGGGCAACAGAGAACCATTCCTTCTTCAAGAGCAGCACAGCAGCACGTCTGAGTCTTTCACAGGTCCCGAGGTATACTGAAGAGTTGGGTCTATTATTTGTACCTGGTGCCTACTTTGAAGTAGGGGAAGGTTTTGGAGGTTTCCACTCTCAAAGGTGTTTGGAACTTCCTGCCTCCATGCCCTGGCTGTAGTTTGTCTGGAGTCACAAAAGACTAGTGTCAAGACACTCTGTGAGTGTGCTGAGCAGAGCCTTTATGATGTGTGTAAGGAAATGCCTCCTTGGCATGGTTACCCCCTGACTTTTTGCCTTTGCTGATGCTAAGTTTTGATTTGAAAGTGTGCTGAGGCCTGCTAACCAGGCCCCAGCACCAGTGTTCTTTCCCTAACCTGTACTTTTGTTTCCACAATTGGCACACCCTGGCATCCAGGTAAGTCCCTTGTAACTGGTACCCCTGGTACCAAGGGCCCTGATGCCAGGGAAGGTCTCTAAGGGATGCAGCATGTCTTATGCCACCCTGGGGACCCCTCACTCAGCACAGACACACTGCTTGCCAGCTTGCGTGTGCTGCTGAGGACAAAACGAGTAAGTCGACATGGCACTCCCCTCAGGGTGCCATGCCAACCGCACACTGCCTATGCAGTATAGATAAGTCACCCCTCTAGCAGGCCTTACAGCCCTAAGGCAGGGTGCACTATACCATAGGTGAGGGCACCAGTGCATGAGCACTGTGCCCCTACAGTGTCTAAGCAAAACCTTAGACATTGTAAGTGCAGGGTAGCCCTAAGAGTATATGGTCTGGGAGTCTGTCATGCACGAACTCCACAGCACCATAATGGCTACACTGAAAACTGTGAAGTTTGGTATCAAACTTCTCAGCACTATAAATGCACACTGATGCCAGTGTACATTTTATTGTAATATACACCCCAGAGGGCACCTTAGAGGTGCCCCCTGAAACCTTAACTGACTATCCGTATAGGCTGACTGGTTTTAGCAGCCTGCCACACTAGAGACATGTTGCTGGCCACATGGGGAGAGGGCCTTTGTCACTCTGTGGCTAGTAACAAAGCCTGTACTGGGTGGAGGTGCTTTACACCTCCCCCTGCAGGAACTGTAACACCTGGCGGTGAGCCTCAAAGGCTCACCCTCTTTGTTACAGCACCACAGGGCACTCCAGCTAGTGGAGTTGACTGCCCCCTCCAGCCACGGCCCCACTTTTGGCGGCAAGGCCGGAGGAGATAATGAGAAAAAGAAGGAGGAGTCACTGGCCAGTCAGGACAGCCCCTAAGGTGTCCTGAGCTGAGGTGACTCTGACTTTTAGAAATCCTCCATCTTGCAGATGGAGGATTCCCCCAATAGGGATAGGAATGTGACCCCCTCCCCTTGGGAGACGGAGACACCAACTGCTTTGGCCCCAGCTCTACCAGCCTGTCTCCCCACTTCTAAAGACACTGCTCCAGTGACGCTTTCCCCAGGGACCAGCAACCTCTGAATCCTCAGAGGACTGCCCTGCTCTAGAAGGACAAAGAACTCCCGAGGAAAGCAGCTCTGTTCACCCAAGACTGCAACTTTGTTACAAAGGAGCAACTTTAAAACAACTTGCGTTTCCCGCCGGAAGCGTGAGACTTGCTACTCTGCACCCAACGCCCCCGGCTTGACTTGTGGAGAACAATCACTTCAGGGAGGACTCCCCGGCGACTGCGAGACCGTGAGTAGCCAGAGTTGCCCCCCCTGAGCCCCCACAGCGACGCCTGCAGAGGGAATCCCGAGGCTCCCCCTGACCGCGACTGCCTGTTCCTCAGATCCCGACGCCTGGTAAAGACTCTGCACCCGCAGCCCCCAGGACCTGAAGGATCCGAACTCCAGTGCAGGAGTGACCCCTAGGAGGCCCTCTCCCTTGCCCAGGCGGTGGCTTGCCCAGGCGGTGGCTTCCCCGAGGAGCACCCCCTTGCCTGCCTGCATCGCTGAAGAGACCCCTTGGTCTCCCATTGAAACCTATTGAAAACCCGACACATGTTTGCACACTGCACCCGGCCGCCCCGTGCTGCTGAGGGTGTACTTTCTGTGCTGAGTTGTGTCCCCCCCGGTGCCCTACAAAACCCCCCTGGTCTGCCCTCCGAAGACGCGGGTACTTACCTGCTGGCAGACTGGAACCGGGGCACCCCCTTCTCCATTGAAGCCTATGCGTTTTGGGCACCACTTTGACCTCTGCACCTGATCGGCCCTGAGCTGCTGGTGTGGTAACTTTGGGGTTGCTCTGAACCCCCAACGGTGGGCTACCTTGGACCCAAACTTGAACCCCATAGGTGGTTTACTTACCTGCAAAAACTAACAAACTCTTACTCCCCCCAGGAACTGTTGAAAATTGCACTGTCTAGTTTTAAAATAGCTATATGTGATTTATTTGAAAACTATGTATGCTATTTTGCTAATTCAAAGTTCCTAAAGTACCTACCTGCAATACCTTTCATTTGAAGTATTACATGTAAATCTTGAACCTGTGGTTCTTAAAATAAACTAAGAAAATATATTTTTCTATACAAAAACCTATTGGCCTGGAATTGTCTCTGAGTGTGTGTTCCTCATTTATTGCCTGTGTGTGTACAACAAATGCTTAACACTACTCCTTGATAAGCCTACTGCTCAACCACACTACCACAAAATAGAGCATTAGTATTATCTCTTTTTGCCACTAGCTTACCTCTAAGGGGAACCCTTGGACTCTGTGCATACTATTCCTTACTTTGAAATAGTGCATACAGAGCCAACTTCCTACATTGGTGGATCAGGAGTGGGGTACAAGACTTTGCATTTGCTGGACTACTCAGCCAATACCTGATCACACAACTAAATTAAAAAAATTGTCATTAGAAACTGATTTTTGCAATTTGAGCTATTTTTCTAAATTTTTAAAAGTCCTGCTAGGGCCTTGTGTTAGTCCCAGTTAGCATTTCTTTTAGAGTTTAAAAGTTTGTGAAAGTTTGAATTAAGTTTTAGAGATAGTTTTTGATTCTTACAAAGTATTCCAACTTTTAGAAACATAGGCGGTCATTCTGACCCTGGCGGTTGAAAACCGCCAGGGCAGAGTGCCGCGGAAGCACCGCCAACAGGCTGGTGGTGCTTCATGGGCAATTCTGACCGCGGCGGTAAAGCCGCGGTCAGAAAAGGGCAACCGGCGGTTTCCCGCCGGTTTACCCCTGCCCCAAAGAATCCTCCATGGCGGCGCTGCTCGCAGCACCGCCATGGGGATTCCGACCCCCTTCCCGCCATCCTGGTCCTGGCGGTAAAAACCGCCAGGAACAGGATGGCGGGAACGGGTGTCCTGGGGCCCCTGGTGTCCTGGGGCCACAGGCATGGGCAGTGCAGGGCCCCCCTAACAGGGCCCCATAATGATTTTCAGTGTCTGCCTAGCAGACACTGAAAATCGCGACGGGTGCCACTGCACCCGTCGCACACCAGCAACTCCGCCAGCTCCATTCGGAGCCAGCTTCATCGTTGCTGGGGCTTTCCCGCTGGGCGGGCGGGCGGCCTTTTGGCGGTCGCCTGCCCACCCAGCGGGAAAGTCAGATTGACCGCCGCGGTCATTTGACCGCGGTGCGGTCTTCTGGCGGTCTCCGCCCGGCGGGCAGCCCCGCCGCACGCCGGGGTCGGAATGACCCCGATAATGTCTAGTGCAGAAGAGAATGAGATGGAACTCAACATCACCCCTTACCTACATCTTAAGATGAGGGAGCTAAGGTCTCTCTGCAAAATAAAGAAAATACCAGTTGGCCTAAGACCTTCCAAAATACAGCTCCAGGAGCTGCTGGCAAAGTTTGAAAAAGCCAACCCCTCTGAGGATGACCTCCCAGAGGATGAAGTTAGTGACTTGGAGGAGACTTCCCCCCCTCCAGCCCTAATTAGGGAGATCAGGGCCCCTCAAGCCCTGTCTCCAACTGTGATAGTCAGAGATGCTGCTTCCCTCACAGGAGGGTCCAGCACCTCTGCAATCACTGAGGATAGCCTCAGTGAAGATGACCTCCTGCTAGCCAGGATGGCCAAAAGATTGGCTTTAGAGAGACAGCTCCTAGCCATAGAAAGGGAAAGACAAGAGATGGGTTTTGGTCCCATCCATGGTGGCAGCAACATAAATAGGGTCAGAGATTCTCCTGACATGTTGAAAATCCCTAAAGGGATTGTAACTAAATATGAAGATGGTGATGACATCACCAAATGGTTCACAGCTTTTGAGAGGGCTTGTGCAACCAGAAGAGTAAACAGATCTCACTGGGGTGCTCTCCTTTGGGAAATGTTCACTGGAAAGTGTAGGGATAGACTCCTCACACTCTCTTTAAAAGATGCAGAATCTTATGACCTCATGAAGGGAACCCTGATTGAGGGCTTTGGATTCTCCACTGAGGAGCATAGAATTAGATTCAGGGGGGCTCAAAAATCCTCGAGCCAGACCTGGGTTGATTTTGTGGATTACTCAGTGAAAACACTGGATGGTTGGATTCAAGTCAGTGGTGTAAATGATTATGATGGGCTGTACAATTTATTTGTGAAAGAACACCTATTAAGTAATTGTTCAAATGATAAACTGCATCAGCATCTGGTAGACCTAGGACCAATTTCTCCCCAAGAATTGGGAAAGAAGGCGGACCATTGGGTCAAGACTAGGGTGACCAAGACTTCCACAGGAGGTGACCAAAAGAAAGGGGTCACAAAGCCTCCCCAGGGGAAGAGTGTTGAGACATCCAAAAACAAAAATAGTAAAGAGTCTTCTACAGGCCCCCAAAAACCTGCACAGGAGGGTGAGCCCAGAGCCTCTTCACAAAACAATTTTGGGTACAAGGGTAAAAACTTTTATCCCAAAAAGGCCTGGTGTCGTAGCTGTAATCAGCCTGGACACCAAACTGGAGACAAGGCCTGTCCCAAGAAAAGTACCACTTCTAACTCCACTCCAGCTAACACTGGAATGGCTGTTCTCCAAGTGGGATTAACAGTGTGCCCAGAGCAAATCAGGTGTCACACTGAAGCTACATTAGTCTCTGAGGGTGGGGTGGATTTAGCCACACTGGCTGCCTGGTCTCCTAACATGCAAAAATACAGGCAGCAGCTCTTAATTAATGGGACAAGTGTACAAGGCCTGAGGGATACAGGTGCCAGTGTCACCATGGTGACAGAGAAACTGGTTTGCCCTGGTCATTACCTGGCTGGACAAACTTATCCAGTCACCAACGCTGACAATCAGACTAAAGTACATCCCATGGCTATGGTAACTTTAGAGTGGGGAGGGGTCAATGGCCTGAAACAGGTGGTGGTCTCCTCAAATATTCCAGTAGACTGTTTGCTTGGAAATGACCTGGAGTCCTCAGCATGGGCGGAGGTAGAACCGAAAACCCATGCAGCCATGCTGGGTATCCCTGAACTGGTGTGTGTCAAGACAAGGGCACAGTGCAAGGCTCAGGGTGAAAAAGTAGAGTTGGAGCCTGGAAAAAGGGCCCAGCCTACCAAGAGAAAAGGAAAGACAACTGGGAAACCAGCTGCAACACAACAACAAAAAGAGAGCCTCTCTTCCCAGGAAGAAGTTCTGCCCTCTGAGGGAACTGAGCCTCTGGAGTTAGAACCTTATCAGGTTGAGCTCCTAGGCCCAGGGGGACGCTCAAGGGAGCAGTTGTGTAAGGGGCAAGAAACCTGTCCCTCTCTTGAAGGCCTTAGGCAGCAAGCTGCTGAAGAGTCCAATGGCAAGAAAACTGGAACACATAGGGTCTATTAGGAAGATGGACTCCTTTACACTGAGGCAAGAGATCCCAAACCTGGTCCCACTAGGAGAGTGGTAGTGCCTTAGGAGTTTAGGGAGTTCATACTGACCTTAGCCCATGATATTCCTCTTGCTGGGCATTTGGGACAAACCAAGACGTGGGAGAGACTAGTCAACCACTTCTATTGGCCCAACATGTCCCAGAAGGTCAAGGAGTTTTGTGTCTCCTGTACCACCTGTGAAGCCAGTGGTAAGACAGGTGGACACCCAAAGGCCCCCCTCATTCCACTTCCAGTGGTGGGGGTCCCCTTTGAAAGAGTGGGTGTGGACATAGTAGGTCCACTTGAACCTCCCACAGCCTCAGGGAACATGCACATACTAGTAGTAGTGGATCATGCTACTAGATACCCTGAAGCTATTCCCCTTAGGTCGACTACTGTCCCTGCAGTAGCCAAGGCCCTCATTGGTATTTTTACCAGAGTGGGTTTTCCTAAGGAGGTGTCTGACAGAGGTACCAACTTCACGTCAGCATACCTGAAACACATGTGGAATGAGTGTGGAGTGAATTATAAATTCACTACACCATACCATCCATAAACTAATGGCCTTGTTGAGAGATTAAACAAGACATAAAAAGGCATGATCATGGGGCTCCCTGAAAAACTCAAAAGGAGATGGGATGTCCTCTTGCCATGTCTCCTTTTCGCTTACAGAGAGGTGCCTCAGAAGGGAGTAGGGTTCTCACCCTTTGAACGTCTGTTTGGCCACCCTGTAAGGGGACCACTAGCTCTTGTGAAAGAAGGCTGGGAGAGACCTCTTCATGAGCCTAAGCAAGATATAGTGGACTATGTACTTGGCCTACATTCAAGGATGGCAGAGTACATGGAAAAGGCAAGTAAAAACCTTGAGGCCAGCCAACAGCTCCAGAAGTTTTGGTATGACCAAAAGGCTGCAATGGTTGAATTTCAACCAGGGCAGAAAGTCTGGGTTCTGGAACCTGTGGCTCCCAGGGCACTTCAGGACAAATGGAGTGGCCCTTACCCAGTGCTAGAAAAGAAGAGTCAGGTCACCTACCAGGTGGACCTAGGCACTAGCAGGAGCCCCAAGAGGGTGATCCATGTGAACCGCCTTAAGCTCTTCCATGACAGGGCTGATGTGAATCTGTTGATGGTAACAGATGAGAACCAGGAAGCTGAGTGTAAGGAAATGCCTCCTTGGCATGGTTGCCCCCTGACTTTTTGCCTTTGCTGATGCTATGTTTACAATTGAAAGTGTGCTGAGGCCTGCTAATCAGGCCCCAGCACCAGTGTTCTTTCCCTAACCTGTACTTTTGTATCCACAATTGGCAGACCCTGGCATCCAGATAAGTCCCTTGTAACTGGTGCTTCTAGTACCAAGGGCCCTGATGCCAAGGAAGGTCTCTAAGGGCTGCAGCATGTCTTATGCCACCCTGGAGACCTCTCACTCAGCACAGACACACTGCTTGCCAGCTTGTGTGTGCTAGTGAGGACAAAACGAGTAAGTCGACATGGCACTCCCCTCAGGGTGCCATGCCAGCCTCTCACTGCCTATGCAGTATAGGTAAGACACCCCTCTAGCAGGCCTTACAGACCTAAGGCAGGGTGCACTATACCATAGGTGAGGGTACCAGTGCATGAGCATGGTACCCCTACAGTGTCTAAACAAAACCTTAGACATTGTAAGTGCAGGGTAGCCATAAGAGTATATGGTCTGGGAGTTTGTCAAACACGAACTCCACAGCACCATAATGGCTACACTGAAAACTGGGAAGTTTGGTATCAAACTTCTCAGCACAATAAATGCACACTGATGCCAGTGTACATTTTATTGTAAAATACACCACAGAGGGCACCTTAGAGGTGCCCCCTGAAACTTAACTGACTATCTGTGTAGGCTGACTAGTTCCAGCAGCCTGCCACACTAGAGACATGTTGCTGGCCCCATGGGGAGAGTGCCTTTGTCACTCTGAGGCCAGTAACAAAGCCTGCACTGGGTGGAGATGCTAACACCTCCCCCAGGCAGGAGCTGTGACACCTGGCGGTGAGCCTCAAAGGCTCACCCCTTTGTCACAGCCCAGCAGGGCACTCCAGCTTAGTGGAGTTGCCCGCCCCCTCCGGCCACGGCCCCCACTTTTGGCGGCAAGGCTGGAGGGAACAAAGAAAGCAACAAGGAGGAGTCACTGGCCAGTCAGGACAGCCCCTAAGGTGTCCTGAGCTGAAGTGACTCTAACTTTTAGAAATCCTCCATCTTGCAGATGGAGGATTCCCCCAATAGGGTTAGGATTGTGACCCCCTCCCCTTGGGAGGAGGCACAAAGAGGGTGTACCCACCCTCAGGGCTAGTAGCTATTGGCTACTAACCCCCCAGACCTAAACACACCCTTAAATTTAGTATTTAAGGGCTACCCTGAACCCTAGAAAATTAGATTCCTGCAACTACAAGAAGAAGGACTGCCTAGCTGAAAACCCTTGCAGAGGAAGACCAGAAGACGACAACTGCCTTGGCTCCAGAAACTCACCGGCCTGTCTCCTGCCTTCCAAAGATCCTGCTCCAGCGACGCCTTCCAAAGGGACCAGCGACCTCGACAACCTCTGAGGACTGCCCCTGCTTCGAAAAGACAAGAAACTCCCGAGGACAGCGGACCTGCTCCAAGAAAAGCTGCAACTTTGTTTCCAGCAGCTTTAAAGAACCCTGCAAGCTCCCCGCAAGAAGCGTGAGACTTGCAACACTGCACCCGGCGACCCCGACTCGGCTGGTGGCGATCCAACACCTCAGGAGGGACCCCAGGACTACTCTAAGACTGTGAGTACAAAAACCTGTCCCCCCTGAGCCCCCACAGCGCCGCCTGCAGAGGGAATCCCGAGGCTTCCCCTGACCGCGACTCTTTGGATCCTAAGTCCCGACACCTGGGAGAGACCCTGCACCCGCAGCCCCCAGGACCTGAAGGACCGGACTTTCACTGGAGGAGTGACCCCCAGGAGTCCCTCTCCCTTGACCAAGTGGAGGTTTCCCCGAGGAACCCCCCCCTTGCCTGCCTGCAGCGCTGAAGAGATCCCTAGATCTCCCATTGACTTCCATTACAAACCCGACGCTTGTTTCTACACTGCACCCGCCGCCCCCGCGCTGCTGAGGGTGAAATTTCTGTGTGGACTTGTGTCCCCCCCGGTGCCCTACAAAACCCCCCTGGTCTGCCCTCCGAAGACGCGGGTACTTACCTGCAAGCAGACCGGAACCGGGGCACCCCCTTCTCTCCATTCTAGCCTATGTGTTTTGGGCACCACTTTGAACTCTGCACCTGACCGGCCCTGAGCTGCTGGTGTGGTGACTTTGGGGTTGCTCTAAACCCCCAACGGTGGGCTACCTTGGACCAAGAACTGAACCCTGTAAGTGTCTTACTTACCTGGTAAAACTAACCAAAACTTACCTCCCCTAGGAACTGTGAAAATTGCACTGTGTCCACTTTTAAAACAGCTATTTGTCAATAACTTGAAAAGTATACATGCAATTTTTATGATTTAAAGTTCCTAAAGTACTTACCTGCAATACCTTTCAAATGAGATATTACATGTAGAAATTGAACCTGTGGTTCTTAAAATAAACTAAGAAAAGATATTTTTCTATACAAAAACCTATTGGCTGGATTTGTCTCTGAGTGTGTGTACCTCATTTATTGTCTATGTGTATGTACAACAAATGCTTAACACTACTCCTTGGATAAGCCTACTGCTCGACCACACTACCACAAAATAGAGCATTAGTATTATCTATTTTTACCACTATTTTACCTCTAAGGGGAACCCTTGGACTCTGTGCATGCTATTCCTTACTTTGAAATAGCACATACAGAGCCAACTTCCTACACTGAGAGTGAACCTCTCCCTGATCTCCTCTCCACAAACCCTAAAGATGGTTCAGTTGATGGAGTGATCTACTCAGACACCCTCTCTAGCCAACAGCAATCTGATTGTAGGAAGGTCCTGCAACAGTTTGCTGAGCTCTTTTCCCTAGCCCCTGGTCAGACACACCTGTGTACCCATGATGTGGACACAGGAGACAGCATGCCTGTCAAAAACAAAATATTCAGACAGACTGACCAAGTTAAGGAAAGCATCAAAGTGGAAGTCCACAAGATGCTGGAATTGGGAGTCATTGAGCACTCTGACAGCCCCTTGGCTAGCCCAGTGGTCTTAGACCCCAAACCTCACACCAAAGATGGAAAGAGAGAGATGAGGTTTTGTGTGGACTACAGAGGACTTAACTCTGTCACCAAGACAGATGCCCATTGTAGGAAGTTGGCTCTGTATGTGCTATTTCAAAGTAAGGAATAGCATGCACAGAGTCCAAGGGTTCCCCTTAGAGGTAAGATAGTGGCAAAAAGAGATAATACTAATGCTCAATTTTGTGGTAGTGTGGTCGAGCAGTAGGCTTATCCAAGGAGTAGTGTTAAGCATTTGTTGTACATACACATAGACAATAAATGAGGTACACACACTCAGAGACAAATCCAGCCAATAGGTTTTTATATAGAAAAATATCTTTTCTTAGTTTATTTTAAGAACCACAGGTTCAAATTCTACATGTAATATCTCATTCGAAAGGTATTGCAGGTAAGTACTTTAGGAACTTCAAATCATCAAAATTGCATGTATACTTTTCAAGTTATTGACAAATAGCTGTTTTAAAAGTGGACACAGTGCAATTTTCACAGTTCCTAGGGGAGGTAAGTATTTGTTAGGTTAACCAGGTAAGTAAGACACTTACAGGGCTTAGTTCTTGGTCCAAGGTAGCCCACCGTTGGGGGTTCAGAGCAACCCCAAAGTCACCACACCAGCAGCTCAGGGCCGGTCAGGTGCAGAGTTCAAAGTGGTGCCCAAAACACATAGGCTAGAATGGAGAGAAGGGGGTGCCCCGGTTCCGGTCTGCTTGCAGGTAAGTACCCGCGTCTTCGGAGGGCAGACCAGGGGGGTTTTGTAGGGCACCGGGGGGGACACAAGTCCACACAGAAATTTCACCCTCAGCGGCGCGGGGGCGGCCGGGTGCAGTGTAGAAACAAGCGTCGGGTTCGCAATGTTAGTCTATGAGAGATCTCGGGATCTCTTCAGCGCTGCAGGCAGGCAAGGGGGGGATTCCTCGGGGAAACCTCCACTTGGGCAAGGGAGAGGGACTCCTGGGGGTCACTTCTCCAGTGAAAGTCTGGTCCTTCAGGTCCTGGGGGCTGCGGGTGCAGGGTCTCTCCCAGGCGTCGGGACTTTAGGTTCAAAGAGTCGCGGTCAGGGGAAGCCTTGGGATTCCCTCGGCAGGCGGCGCTGTGGGGGCTCAGGGGGGACAGGTTTTGGTACTCACAGTATCAGAGTAGTCCTGGGGTCCCTCCTGAGGTGTTGGATCGCCACCAGCCGAGTCGGGGTCGCCGGGTGCAGTGTTGCAAGTCTCACGCTTCTTGCGGGGAGCTTGCAGGGTTCTTTAAAGTTGCTGGAAACAAAGTTGCAGCTTTTCTTGGAGCAGGTCCGCTGTCCTCGGGAGTTTCTTGTCTTTTCGAAGCAGGGGCAGTCCTCAGAGGATGTCGAGGTCGCTGGTCCCTTTGGAAGGCGTCGCTGGAGCAGGATCTTTGGAAGGCAGGAGACAGGCCGGTGAGTTTCTGGAGCCAAGGCAGTTGTCGTCTTCTGGTCTTCCGCTGCAGAGGTTTTCAGCTGGGCAGTCCTTCTTCTTGTAGTTGCAGGAATCTAAGTCTCTAGGGTTCAGGGTAGCCCTTAAATACTAAATTTAAGGGCGTGTTTAGGTCTGGGGGGTTAGTAGCCAATGGCTACTAGCCCTGAGGGTGGGTACACCCTCTTTGTGCCTCCTCCCAAGGGGAGGGGGTCACAATCCTAACCCTATTGGGGGGATCCTCCATCTGCAAGATGGAGGATTTCTAAAAGTCAGAGTCACCTCAGCTCAGGACACCTTAGGGGCTGTCCTGACTGGCCAGTGACTCCTCCTTGTTTTTCTCATTATTTTCTCCGGCCTTGCCGCCAAAAGTGGGGCCTGGCCGGAGGGGGCGGGCAACTCCACTAGCTGGAGTGTCCTGCTGGGTTGGCACAAAGGAGGTGAGCCTTTGAGGCTCACCGCCAGGTGTGACAATTCCTGCCTGGGGGAGGTGTTAGCATCTCCACCCAGTGCAGGCTTTGTTACCGGCCTCAGAGTGACAAAGGCACTCTCCCCATGGGGCCAGCAACATGTCTCGGTTTGTGGCAGGCTGCTAAAACTAGTCAGCCTACACAGATAGTCGGTTAAGTTTCAGGGGGCACCTCTAAGGTGCCCTCTGGGGTGTATTTTACAATAAAATGTACACTGGCATCAGTGTGCATTTATTGTGCTGAGAAGTTTGATACCAAACTTCCCAGTTTTCAGTGTAGCCATTATGGTGCTGTGGAGTTCGTGTTTGACAAACTCCCAGACCATATACTCTTATGGCTACCCTGCACTTACAATGTCTAAGGTTTTGTTTAGACACTGTAGGGGTACCATGCTCATGCACTGGTACCCTCACCTATGGTATAGTGCACCCTGCCTTAGGGCTGTAAGGCCTGCTAGAGGGGTGGCTTACCTATACTGCATAGGCAGTGAGAGGCTGGCATGGCACCCTGAGGGGAGTGCCATGTCGACTTACTCGTTTTGTCCTCACTAGTACACACAAGCTGGCAAGCAGTGTGTCTGTGCTGAGTGAGAGGTCTCCAGGGTGGCATAAGACATGCTGCAGCCCTTAGAGACCTTCCTTGGCATCAGGGCCGTTGGTACTAGAAGTACCAGTTACAAGGGACTTATCTGGATGCCAGGGTCTGCCAATTGTGGATACAAAAGTACAGGTTAGGGAAAGAACACTGGTGCTGGGGCCTGGTTAGCAGGCCTCAGCACACTTTCAATTGTAAACATAGCATCAGCAAAGGCAAAAAGTCAGGGGGCAACCATGCCAAGGAGGCATTTCCTTACACAACCCCCCCCCAAACGAAAGAGGATGAGACTAACCTTTCCCAAGAGAGTCTTCATTTTCTAAGTGGAAGAACCTGGAAAGGCCATCTGCATTGGCATGGGCAGTCCCAGGTCTGTGTTCCACTATGAAGTCCATTCCCTGTAGGGAGATGGACCACCTCAACAGTTTAGGATTTTCACCTTTCATTTGCATCAGCCATTTGAGAGGTCTGTGGTCAGTTTGAACTAGGAAGTGAGTCCCAAAGAGGTATGGTCTCAGCTTCTTCAGGGACCAAACCACAGCAAAGGCCTCCCTCTCAATGGCACTCCAACGCTGCTCCCTGGGGAGTAACCTCCTGCTAATGAAAGCAACAGGCTGGTCAAGGCCATCATCATTTGTTTGGGACAAAACTGCCCCTATCCCATGTTCAGAGGCATCAGTCTGCACAATGAACTGCTTAGAATAATCTGGAGCTTTTAGAACTGGTGCTGAGCACATTGCTTGTTTCAGGGTGTCAAAGGCCTGTTGGCATTCCACAGTCCAGTTCACTTTCTTGGGCATTTTCTTGGAGGTGAGTTCAGTGAGGGCTGTCACAATGGATCCATATCCCTTCACAAACCTCCTGTAATACCCAGTCAAGCCAAGGAATGCCCTGACTTGAGTCTGGGTTTTTGGAGCTACCCAGTCCAGAATAGTCTGGATCTTGGGTTGGAGTGGCTGAACTTGGCCTCCACCTACAAGGTGTCCCAAGTAAACCACAGTTCCCTGCCCTATCTGGCATTTGGATGCCTTGAGAGAGAGGCCTGCAGTTTGCAGAGCCTTCAAAACCTTCCTCAGGTGGATCAGGTGATCCTGCCAGGTGGAGCTAAAGACAGCAATATCATCAAGATAAGCTGTGCTAAAGGCCTCCAAGCCAGCAAGGACTTGATTCACCAACCTTTGGAAGGTGGCAGGGGCATTCTTTAAACCAAAGGGCATAACAGTAAACTGATAATGCCCATCAGGTGTGGAGAATGCTGTCTTTTCTTTTGCTCCAGGTGCCATTTTTATTTGCCAGTACCCTGCTGTCAAGTCAAAGGTACTTAGAAATTTGGCAGCACCTAATTTATCAATGAGCTCATCAGCTCTTGGGATTGGATGAGCATCTGTCTTGGTGACAGAATTGAGCCCTCTGTAGTCCACACAAAACCTCATCTCTTTCTTTCCATCTTTGGTGTGAGGTTTGGGGACTAAGACCACTGGGCTAGCCCAGGGGCTGTCAGAGCGCTCAATTACTCCCAATTCCAGCATCTTGTGGACTTCCACCTTGATGCTTTCTTTAACATGGTCAGATTGTCTAAAGATTTTGTTCTTGACAGGCATGCTGTCTCCTGTGTCCACATCATGGGTACACAGGTGTGTCTGACCAGGGGTTAAGGAGAAGAGTTCAGGAAACTGTTGTAGGACTCTCCTACAATCAGCTTGCTGTTGGCCAGAGAGGGTGTCTGAGTAGATCACTCCATCTACTGTACCATCTTTTGGGTCTGATGACAGAAGATCAGGGAGAGGTTCACTCTCTGCCTCCTGATCCTCATCTGTTACCATCAACAGATTGACATCAGCCCTGTCGTGGAAGAGCTTAAGGCGGTTTACATGGATCACCCTTTTGGGGCTCCTGCTTGTGCCCAGGTCCACCAAGTAGGTGACCTGACTCTTCCTCTCTAGTACTGGGTAAGGGCCACTCCATTTGTCCTGGAGTGCCCTGGGAGCCACAGGCTCCAGAACCCAGACTTTCTGCCCTGGTTGGAACTCAACCAGTGCAGCCTTTTGGTCATACCAAAACTTCTGGAGCTGTTGGCTGGCCTCAAGGTTTTTGGTTGCCTTTTCCATGTACTCTGCCATTCTAGAGCGAAGGCCAAGTACATAGTCCACTATGTCCTGTTTAGGCTCATGGAGAGGTCTCTCCCAGCCTTCTTTAACAAGGGCAAGTGGTCCCCTTACAGGATGACCAAACAGAAGTTCAAAGGGTGAGAATCCTACTCCCTTCTGTGGCACCTCTCTGTAAGCGAAAAGCAGACATGGCAAGAGGACATCCCATCTCCTTTTGAGTTTTTCTGGGAGCCCCATGACCATGCCTTTTAATGTCTTGTTGAATCTCTCAACCAAGCCATTAGTTTGTGGATGGTATGGTGTAGTGAATTTATAAGTCACTCCACACTCATTCCACATGTGCTTTAGGTATGCTGACATGAAGTTGGTACCTCTGTCAGACACCACCTCCTTAGGGAAACCCACTCTGGTAAAGATACCAATGAGGGCCTTGGCTACTGCAGGGGCAGTAGTTGACCTAGGGGAATAGCTTCAGGATACCTGGTAGCATGATCCACTACTACCAGGATATACATATTTCCTGAGGCTGTGGGAGGTTCTAGTGGACCAACTATGTCCACACCCACTCTTTCAAAGGGAACCCCCACCACTGGAAGTGGAATGAGGGGGGCCTTTGGATGCCCACCTGTCTTACCACTGGCTTGACAGGTGGGGCAGGAGAGGCAAAACTCCTTAACCATGTTGGACATATTGGGCCAGTAGAAGTGGTTGACTAACCTCTCCCACGTCTTGGTTTGTCCCAAATGTCCAGCAAGGGGAATGTCATGGGCCAATGTTAGGATGAACTCTCTGAACAGCTGAGGCACTACCACTCTCCTAGTGGCACCAGGTTTGGGGTCTCTGGCCTCAGTGTACAGGAGTCCATCTTCCCAATAGACCCTATGCGTTCCATTTTTCTTGCCTTTGGACTCTTCAGCAGCTTGCTGCCTAAGGCCTTCAAGAGAGGGACAGGTTTCTTGTCCCTTACACAGCTCCTCCCTTGAGGGTCCCCCTGGGCCTAAGAGCTCAACCTGGTAAGGTTCAAGCTCCAAAGGCTCAGTTCCCTCAGAGGGCAGAACTTCTTCCTGAGAAGAGAGGTTCCCTTTCTTTTGCTGTGTTGCAGTTGGTTTCCCAACTGACTTTCCTGTTCTCTTGGTAGGCTGGGCCATTCTTCCAGACTCCAGCTCTACTTGTTCACCCTGTGCCTTGCACTGTGCTCTTGTTTTCACACACACCAGTTCAGGGATACCCAGCATTGCTGCATGGGTTTTTAGTTCTACCTCAGCCCATGCTGAGGACTCCAGGTCATTTCCAAGCAGACAGTCCACTGGGATATTTGAGGAGACCACCACCTGTTTCAGGCCATTGACCCCTCCCCATTCTAAAGTAACCATTGCCATGGGATGTACTTTTCTCTGATTGTCAGCGTTGGTGACTGTGTAAGTTTTTCCAGTCAGGTATTGGCCAGGGGAAACCAGTTTCTCTGTCACCATGGTGACACTGGCACCTGTATCCCTCAGGCCCTCTATTCTAGTCCCATTAATTAAGAGTTGCTGTCTGTATTTTTGCATGTTAGGCGGCCAGACAGCTAGTGTGGCTAAATCCACCCCACCCTCAGAAACTAGAGTAGCTTCAGTGTGGACCCTGATTTGCTCTGGGCACACTGTTGATCCCACTTGGAGACTAGCCATACCAGTGTTACCTGGATGGGAGTTTGGAGTGGAACCTTTCTTGGGACAGGCCTTGTCTCCAGTTTGGTGTCCATGCTGTTTACAGCTATGACACCAGGCCTTTTTGGGATCAAAGTTTTTACCCTTGTACCCATTGTTTTGTGAAGAGGCTCTGGGCCCACCCTCCTGTTCAGGTTTTTGGGGGCCTGTAGAAGACTCTTTACTATTTTTAGTTTTGGTTGTCTCATCACCCTTCCCCTGGGGAGTCTTTGTGACCCCTTTCTTTTGGTCACCCCCTGTTGAAGTCTTGGACACCCTTGTCTTGACCCAATGGTCCGCCTTCTTTCCCAATTCTTGGGGAGAAATTGGTCCTAGGTCTACCAGATGCTGATGCAGTTTATCATTGAAACAATTACTCAATAGGTGTTCTTTCACAAATAAATTGTACAGCCCATCATAATTACTTACACCACTGCCTTGAATCCAACCATCTAGTGTTTTCACTGAGTAGTCAACAAAGTCAACCCAGGTCTGGCTCGAGGATTTTTGAGCCCCCCTGAACCTAATCCTGTACTCCTCAGTGGAGAATCCAAAGCCCTCAATCAGGGTACCCTTCATGAGGTCATAAGATTCTGCATCTTGTCCAGAGAGTGTGAGGAGTCTATCCCTACACTTTCCTGTGAACATTTCCCAAAGGAGAGCACCCCAGTGAGATCTGTTCACTTTTCTGGTTACACAAGCCCTCTCAAAAGCTGTGAACCATTTGGTGATGTCATCACCATCTTCATATTTAGTTACAATCCCTTTAGGGATTTTCAACATGTCAGGAGAATCTCTGACCCTATTTATGTTGCTGCCACCATTGATGGGTCCTAGGCCCATCTCTTGTCTTTCCCTTTCTATGGCTAGGAGCTGTCTCTCTAAAGCCAATCTTTTGGCCATCCTGGCTAACAGGAGGTCATCTTCACTGAGAGCATCCTCAGTGATTTCAGAAATGTGGGACCCTCCTGTGAGGGACTCACTATTTCTGACTAACACAGTTGGAGACAGGACTTGAGGGGTCCTGTTCTCCCTATTTAGGACTGGAGGAGGGACATTGGCCTCCAAGTCACTAATTTCTTCCTCTGTGATGTCATCATCAGAGGGGTTGGCTTTTTCAAACTCTGCCAACAGCTCCTGGAGCTGAATTTTGGTAGGTCTGGAGCCAATGGTTATTTTTTTGATATTACAGAGAGACCTTAGCTCCCTCATCTTAAGATGGAGGTAAGGTGTGGTGTCGAGTTCCACCACATTCATCTCTGTATCAGACATTATTTTGCTAAAAGTTGGAAGACTTTTTAAAGAATCTAAAACTGTTTCTAGAATCTAATTTCAAACTTTTAACAAACTTTTTAAACTCTAAAAGACAATGCTAAACAGGGACTTAACACACAAGGCCCTAGCAGGACTTTTAAGAATTTAGAAAAATTTCAAATTGCAAAAATCAATTTCTAATGACAATTTTGGAATTTGTCGTGTGATCAGGTATTGGCTGAGTAGTCCAGCAAATGCAAAGTCTTGTACCCCACCGCTGATCCACCAATGTAGGAAGTTGGCTCTGTATGTGCTATTTCAAAGTAAGGAATAGCATGCACAGAGTCCAAGGGTTCCCCTTAGAGGTAAAATAGTGGTAAAAATAGATAATACTAATGCTCTATTTTGTGGTAGTGTGGTCGAGCAGTAGGCTTATCCAAGGAGTAGTGTTAAGCATTTGTTGTACATACACATAGACAATAAATGAGGTACACACACTCAGAGACAAATCCAGCCAATAGGTTTTTGTATAGAAAAATATCTTTTCTTAGTTTATTTTAAGAACCACAGGTTCAAATTTTACATGTAATATCTCATTCGAAAGGTATTGCAGGTAAGTACTTTAGGAACTTCAAATCATCAAAATTGCATGTATACTTTTCAAGTTATTCACAAATAGCTGTTGTAAAAGTGGACACTGCAATTTTCACAGTTCCTAGGGGAGGTAAGTATTTGTTAGGTTAACCAGGTAAGTAAGACACTTACAGGGCTTAGTTCTTGGTCCAAGGTAGCCCACCGTTGGGGGTTCAGAGCAACCCCAAAGTCACCACACCAGCAGCTCAGGGCCGGTCAGGTGCAGAGTTCAAAGTGGTGCCCAAAACGCATAGGCTAGAATGGAGAGAAGGGGGTGCCCCGGTTCCGGTCTGCTTGCAGGTAAGTACCCGCGTCTTCGGAGGGCAGACCAGGGGGGTTTTGTAGGGCACCGGGGGGGACACAAGTCCACACAGAAATTTCACCCTCAGCGGCGCGGGGGCGGCCGGGTGCAGTGTAGAAACAAGCGTCGGGTTCGCAATGTTAGTCTATGAGAGATCTCGGGATCTCTTCAGCGCTGCAGGCAGGCAAGGGGGGGATTCCTTGGGGAAACCTCCACTTGGGCAAGGGAGAGGGACTCCTGGGGGTCACTTCTCCAGTGAAAGTCTGGTCCTTCAGGTCCTGGGGGCTGCGGGTGCAGGGTCTCTCCCAGGCGTCGGGACTTTAGGTTCAAAGAGTCGCGGTCAGGGGAAGCCTTGGGATTCCCTCTGCAGGCGGCGCTGTGGGGGCTCAGGGGGGACAGGTTTTGGTACTCACAGTATCAGAGTAGTCCTGGGGTCCCTCCTGAGGTGTTGGATCGCCACCAGCCGAGTCGGGGTCGCCGGGTGCAGTGTTGCAAGTCTCACGCTTCTTGCGGGGAGCTTGCAGGGTTCTTTAAAGTTGCTGGAAACAAAGTTGCAGCTTTTCTTGGAGCAGGTCCGCTGTCCTCGGGAGTTTCTTGTCTTTTCGAAGCAGGGGCAGTCCTCAGAGGATGTCGAGGTCGCTGGTCCCTTTGGAAGGCGTCGCTGGAGCAGGATCTTTGGAAGGCAGGAGACAGGCCGGTGAGTTTCTGGAGCCAAGGCAGTTGTCGTCTTCTGGTCTTCCGCTGCAGAGGTTTTCAGCTGGGCAGTCCTTCTTCTTGTAGTTGCAGGAATCTAAGTCTCTAGGGTTCAGGGTAGCCCTTAAATACTAAATTTAAGGGCGTGTTTAGGTCTGGGGGGTTAGTAGCCAATGGCTACTAGCCCTGAGGGTGGGTACACCCTCTTTGTGCCTCCTCCCAAGGGGAGGGGGTCACAATCCTAACCCTATTGAGGGGATCCTCCATCTGCAAGATGGAGGATTTCTAAAAGTCAGAGTCACCTCAGCTCAGGACACCTTAGGGGCTGTCCTGACTGGCCAGTGACTCCTCCTTGTTTTTCTCATTATTTTCTCCGGCCTTGCCGCCAAAAGTGGGGCCTGGCCGGAGGGGGCGGGCAACTCCACTAGCTGGAGTGTCCTGCTGGGTTGGCACAAAGGAGGTGAGCCTTTGAGGCTCACCGCCAGGTGTGACAATTCCTGCCTGGGGGAGGTGTTAGCATCTCCACCCAGTGCAGGCTTTGTTACCGGCCTCAGAGTGACAAAGGCACTCTCCCCATGGGGCCAGCAACATGTCTCGGTTTGTGGCAGGCTGCTAAAACTAGTCAGCCTACACAGATAGTCGGTTAAGTTTCAGGGGGCACCTCTAAGGTGCCCTCTGGGGTGTATTTTACAATAAAATGTACACTGGCATCAGTGTGCATTTATTGTGCTGAGAAGTTTGATACCAAACTTCCCAGTTTTCAGTGTAGCCATTATGGTGCTGTGGAGTTCGTGTTTGACAAACTCCCAGACCATATACTCTTATGGCTACCCTGCACTTACAATGTCTAAGGTTTTGTTTAGACACTGTAGGGGTACCATGCTCATGCACTGGTACCCTCACCTATGGTATAGTGCACCCTGCCTTAGGGCTGTAAGGCCTGCTAGAGGGGTGGCTTACCTATACTGCATAGGCAGTGAGAGGCTGGCATGGCACCCTGAGGGGAGTGCCATGTCGACTTACTCGTTTTGTCCTCACTAGTACACACAAGCTGGCAAGCAGTGTGTCTGTGCTGAGTGAGAGGTCTCCAGGGTGGCATAAGACATGCTGCAGCCCTTAGAGACCTTCCTTGGCATCAGGGCCCTTGGTACTAGAAGTACCAGTTACAAGGGACTTATCTGGATGCCAGGGTCTGCCAATTGTGGATACAAAAGTACAGGTTAGGGAAAGAACACTGGTGCTGGGGCCTGGTTAGCAGGCCTCAGCACACTTTCAATTGTAAACATAGCATCAGCAAAGGCAAAAAGTCAGGGGGCAACCATGCCAAGGAGGCATTTCCTTACACATAGCATCAGCAAAGGCAAAAAGTCAGGGGGCAACCATGCCAAGGAGGCATTTCCTTACACAACCCCCCTGTAGGAAGTTGGCTCTGTATGTGCTATTTCAAAGTAAGGAATAGCATGCACAGAGTCCAAGGGTTCCCCTTAGAGGTAAAATAGTGGTAAAAATAGATAATACTAATGCTCTATTTTGTGGTAGTGTGGTCGAGCAGTAGGCTTATCCAAGGAGTAGTGTTAAGCATTTGTTGTACATACACATAGACAATAAATGAGGTACACACACTCAGAGACAAATCCAGCCAATAGGTTTTTATATAGAAAAATATCTTTTCTTAGTTTATTTTAAGAACCACAGGTTCAAATTCTACATGTAATATCTCATTCGAAAGGTATTGCAGGTAAGTACTTTAGGAACTTCAAATCATCAAAATTGCATGTATACTTTTCAAGTTATTGACAAATAGCTGTTTTAAAAGTGGACACTTAGTGCAATTTTCACAGTTCCTAGGGGAGGTAAGTATTTGTTAGATTAACCAGGTAAGTAAGACACTTACAGGGCTCAGTTCTTGGTCCAAGGTAGCCCACCGTTGGGGGTTCAGAGCAACCCCAAAGTCACCACACCAGCAGCTCAGGGCCGGTCAGGTGCAGAGTCCAAAGTGGTGCCCAAAACACATAGGCTAGAATGGAGAGAAGGGGGTGCCCCGGTTCCGGTCTGCTTGCAGGTAAGTACCCGCGTCTTCGGAGGGCAGACCAGGGGGGTTTTGTAGGGCACCGGGGGGGACACAAGTCCACACAGAAATTTCACCCTCAGCGGCGCGGGGGCGGCCGGGTGCAGTGTAGAAACAAGCGTCGGGTTCGCAATGTTAGTCTATGAGAGATCTCGGGATCTCTTCAGCGCTGCAGGCAGGCAAGGGGGGGATTCCTCGGGGAAACCTCCACTTGGGCAAGGGAGAGGGACTCCTGGGGGTCACTTCTCCAGTGAAAGTCCGGTCCTTCAGGTCCTGGGGGCTGCGGGTGCAGGGTCTCTCCCAGGCGTCGGGACTTTAGATTCAAAGAGTCGCGGTCAGGGGAAGCCTCGGGATTCCCTCTGCAGGCGGCGCTGTGGGGGCTCAGGGGGGACAGGTTTTGGTACTCACAGTATCAGAGTAGTCCTGGGGTCCCTCCTGAGGTGTCGGATCTCCACCAGCCGAGTCGGGGTCGCCGGGTGCAGTGTTGTAAGTCTCACGCTTCTTGCGGGGAGCTTGCAGGGTTCTTTAAAGCTGCTGGAAACAAAGTTGCAGCTTTTCTTGGAGCAGGTCCGCTGTCCTCGGGAGTTTCTTGTCTTTTCGAAGCAGGGGCAGTCCTCAGAGGATGTCGAGGTCGCTGGTCCCTTCGGAAGGCGTCGCTGGAGCAGGATCTTTGGAAGGCAGGAGACAGGCCGGTGAGTTTCTGGAGCCAAGGCAGTTGTCGTCTTCTGGTCTTCCGCTGCAGGGGTTTTCAGCTGGGCAGTCCTTCTTCTTGTTGCAGGAATCTAATTTTCTAGGGTTCAGGGTAGCCCTTAAATACTAAATTTAAGGGCGTGTTTAGGTCTGGGGGGTTAGTAGCCAATGGCTACTAGCCCTGAGGGTGGGTACACCCTCTTTGTGCCTCCTCCCAAGGGGAGGGGGTCACAATCCTAACCCTATTGGGGGAATCCTCCATCTGCAAGATGGAGGATTTCTAAAAGTTAGAGTCACTTCAGCTCAGGACACCTTAGGGGCTGTCCTGACTGGCCAGTGACTCCTCCTTGTTTTTCTCATTATTTTCTCCGGCCTTGCCGCCAAAAGTGGGGCCTGGCCGGAGGGGGCGGGCAACTCCACTAGCTGGAGTGTCCTGCTGGGTTGGCACAAAGGAGGTGAGCCTTTGAGGCTCACCGCCAGGTGTGACAATTCCTGCCTGGGGGAGGTGTTAGCATCTCCACCCAGTGCAGGCTTTGTTACTGGCCTCAGAGTGACAAAGGCACTCTCCCCATGGGGCCAGCAACATGTCTCGGTTTGTGGCAGGCTGCTAAAACTAGTCAGCCTACACAGATAGTCGGTTAAGTTTCAGGGGGCACCTCTAAGGTGCCCTCTGTGGTGTATTTTACAATAAAATGTACACTGGCATCAGTGTGCATTTATTGTGCTGAGAAGTTTGATACCAAACTTCCCAGTTTTCAGTGTAGCCATTATGGTGCTGTGGAGTTCGTGTTTGACAGACTCCCAGACCATATACTCTTATGGCTACCCTGCACTTACAATGTCTAAGGTTTTGTTTAGACACTGTAGGGGTACCATGCTCATGCACTGGTACCCTCACCTATGGTATAGTGCACCCTGCCTTAGGGCTGTAAGGCCTGCTAAAGGGGTGTCTTACCTATACTGCATAGGCAGTGAGAGGCTGGCATGGCACCCTGAGGGGAGTGCCATGTCGACTTACTCGTTTTGTCCTCACTAGCACACACAAGCTGGTAAGCAGTGTGTCTGTGCTGAGTGAGAGGTCTCCAGGGTGGCATAAGACATGCTGCAGCCCTTAGAGACCTTCCTTGGCATCAGGGCCCTTGGTACTAGAAGTACCAGTTACAAGGGGCTTATCTGGA
Source organism: Pleurodeles waltl (assembly GCF_031143425.1). Classification (NCBI taxonomy): domain Eukaryota; kingdom Metazoa; phylum Chordata; class Amphibia; order Caudata; family Salamandridae; genus Pleurodeles; species Pleurodeles waltl. The sequence goes on along the minus strand of NC_090437.1, from coordinate 783,323,802 downwards.
TGCCAGGGTCTGCCAATTGTGGATACAAAAGTACAGGTTAGGGAAAGAACACTGATGCTGGGGCCTGGTTAGCAGGGTCCCAGCACTCTTCTCAGTCAAGTCAGCATCAGTATCAGGCAAAAAGTGGGGGGTAACTGCAACAGGGAGCCATTTCTTTACACAAGCCCCCCCCAGCCCACAGGCCAGGAGACTCAGCCCAAGCTGGGAGAGTCTTCCTAGTCTGTCAGGCGAGGAAGAGTAGGAGAAATAGGCTGGTTAGTTGCAGGGCCTACTCTGCCTTACATCCTTCTGTTCAGGTCATTCCCTTTGGGGAACTGACCTACTTCCACAGTGATAGGACCTAGTCTGAATTGCCTCTTGTCTGCCTCTTCAATGTCTCCACCCATTCTTTCTATTTTGGTCTTAGAGGTATCCACCTCTGCTAACCTTATCTTGGCCAGGGTTACCCCTAGCTTACCCAGAGAGGTTACCCAGAGCTGGAGTAACCCCACCATGACCAATAGGGTCAGGGGGCCTAACTTGCTATTTGGCATGGGGTCAGACCACCATGCTAAGGATAGTGCAGCCATAAAGGCTAACACCCAGCAGAGGCCACTGACAGCTGTCAGTGCCCAGAACCACACCTTTAGCTCTTCACCTAAAGGGGAAGGGGCTAAGTTACAGGCCTCTTTGGGTTCAGGTTGCCTGTCTGCTGTATTAGAGTGGGGGGTTACCACATCTTGTAGTAAACACCCTTCTTCCACTCTTTCTTCTGTTAGCTGAGGAGCCACCCACTCAGGTTTAACAGTTGCCTGACTAGCCAGGACTTCTTGTGGGTCAGGTTGGACTTTATCAGGGCCATTTTTGGAGTTCTCCCCTACTGGAGCAGAAGCTCCTTGGCTTGCTGTAACCTTGGCTAAAGGTTGTCCACCCTTCCTACTCTGTTTTCTTTTCTTCTTCTTCTGGGGCCTGCTTGCATTTACTGCAGAGGCAGGACTTCCAGAATCCTTGGGAGAGGACTGGCACTGGACCAGTTTCTCTCTTGGGCTCTGACTAACCTCTGGGTAGTCATTTCCAAGGAGACAATCAAGGGGGAGGTCTGTACTGACTACTACCCTTCTCCAGCTAAGAGTGCCACCCACTTCTATGGGCACTAAAGCCACAGGCCTCTTAGTGACCCTGTCTAGGCTAACTCTTACCCTGGCAGTCTCACCTGGGATGTACTGGTTTGAGAGCACCAGCCTGTCATGCACAATAGTGTGACTGGCACAAGTGTCTCTCAGGGCAGTGGTTGGGATTCCATTCACCAGTAGGTGGTGGAAGTGTCTGCTTCCCTCTGGAATCTCCAACTCACCTGTTGGGCCCTGTTTCCAGTTGAAGGCTAGGAAGACCTCCTCATCTGAGGAGTCATCTCCCATGGCTACACTGGTTACCCCAGGAATTTTGTTCTGGGGTTTGTTTGTGGGACAAGAAGTGTCCTTGGTGTGGTGCCCAGACTGTTTACAGTTGTGGCACCATGCCTTAGTGGCATCCCAGTTCTTACCCTGGTACCCACCTTTGTTTTGGGTTGTGTCCTGGGGCCCACCCACCTGTTCTGGTTTTTGGGGGCCTACAGAGGACTCTTTTTCTTTGTTTCTAGTGTTACCCACTTTCTCCTGGGGAGTTTTTGTAACCCCTTTCTTTTGGTCACCCCCAGTGGAAGTTTTGGTTACCCTAGTCTTGACCCAGTGGTCTGCCTTCTTTCCCAATTCTTGGGGAGAAATTGGACCTAGGTCTACCAGATACTGATGCAACTTTTCATTGAAGCAGTTACTTAAAATGTGTTCTTTCATAAACAAATTATAAAGCCCAACATAGTCACACACTTCATTGCCAGTTAACCAACCATCTAGTGTTTTTACTGAGTAGTCTACAAAATCAACCCAGGTCTGGCTCGAGGATTTTTGAGCCCCCCTGAACCTAATTCTATACTCCTCAGTGGAGAATCCAAAGCCCTCAATCAGGGTACCCTTCATGAGGTCATAAGATTCTGCATCTTTTCCAGAGAGTGTGAGGAGTCTATCCCTACACTTTCCAGTGAACATTTCCCAAAGGAGAGCACCCCAGTGAGATCTGTTCACTTTTCTGGTTACACAAGCCCTCTCAAAAGCTGTGAACCATTTGGTGATGTCATCACCATCTTCATATTTTGTTACAATCCCTTTGGGGATTTTTAGGATGTCAGGAGAATCTCTGACCCTATTTAAGTTGCTGCCACCATTGATGGGACCTAGGCCCATCTCTTTTCTTTCCCTTTCTATGGCTAGGAGCTGCTTTTCCAAAGCCAATCTTTTGACCATCCTGGCTAACAGGGGGTCATCTTCACTGGAGTTATCCTCAGTGATTTCAGAGGTGTTGGTCTCTCCTGTGAGGGAACCAGCATCTCTGACTATTATTTTTGGAGTCAGGGTTTGAGGGACCCTGTTCTCCCTAGATAGGACTGGTAGGGGGGAATTTTCCTCCAAGTCACTATCCTCTTCCTCTGAGTTGCCACCCTCAGAGGGGTTGGCCTTTTCAAACTCTGCCAAAAGCTCCTGGAGCTGTATTTTGGTAGGTTTGGGGCCCATTGTTATTTTCTTTATTTTACAGAGTGACCTTAGCTCCCTCATCTTAAGATGGAGGTAAGGTGTGGTGTCGAGTTCCACCACAGTCACATCTGTGCTAGACATTTTGCTTCTAAAAGTTGGAATACTTTTTAAGAATCTACAACTGGTTCTAGAATCTAATTCAAACTTTTACAAACTTTTAAACTCTAAAAGAAATGCTAAACAGGATCTAACACAAGGCCCTAGCAGGTCTTTTAAGAATTTAGAAAACTTTTCAAATTGCAAAAATCAATTTCTAATGACAATTTTGGAATTTGTCGTGTGATCAGGTATTGGCTGAGTAGTCCAGCAAATGCAAAGTCTTGTACCCCACCGCTGATCCACCAATGTAGGAAGTTGGCTCTGTATGTGCTATTTCAAAGTAAGGAATAGCATGCACAGAGTCCAAGGGTTCCCCTTAGAGGTAAAATAGTGGTAAAAATAGATAATACTAATGCTCTATTTTGTGGTAGTGTGGTCGAGCAGTAGGCTTATCCAAGGAGTAGTGTTAAGCATTTGTTGTACATACACATAGACAATAAATGAGGTACACACACTCAGAGACAAATCCAGCCAATAGGTTTTTATATAGAAAAATATCTTTTCTTAGTTTATTTTAAGAACCACAGGTTCAAATTCTACATGTAATATCTCATTCGAAAGGTATTGCAGGTAAGTACTTTAGGAACTTCAAATCATCAAAATTGCATGTATACTTTTCAAGTTATTGACAAATAGCTGTTTTAAAAGTGGACACTTAGTGCAATTTTCACAGTTCCTAGGGGAGGTAAGTATTTGTTAGATTAACCAGGTAAGTAAGACACTTACAGGGCTCAGTTCTTGGTCCAAGGTAGCCCACCGTTGGGGGTTCAGAGCAACCCCAAAGTCACCACACCAGCAGCTCAGGGCCGGTCAGGTGCAGAGTCCAAAGTGGTGCCCAAAACACATAGGCTAGAATGGAGAGAAGGGGGTGCCCCGGTTCCGGTCTGCTTGCAGGTAAGTACCCGCGTCTTCGGAGGGCAGACCAGGGGGGTTTTGTAGGGCACCGGGGGGGACACAAGTCCACACAGAAATTTCACCCTCAGCGGCGCGGGGGCGGCCGGGTGCAGTGTAGAAACAAGCGTCGGGTTCGCAATGTTAGTCTATGAGAGATCTCGGGATCTCTTCAGCGCTGCAGGCAGGCAAGGGGGGGATTCCTCGGGGAAACCTCCACTTGGGCAAGGGAGAGGGACTCCTGGGGGTCACTTCTCCAGTGAAAGTCCGGTCCTTCAGGTCCTGGGGGCTGCGGGTGCAGGGTCTCTCCCAGGCGTCGGGACTTTAGATTCAAAGAGTCGCGGTCAGGGGAAGCCTCGGGATTCCCTCTGCAGGCGGCGCTGTGGGGGCTCAGGGGGGACAGGTTTTGGTACTCACAGTATCAGAGTAGTCCTGGGGTCCCTCCTGAGGTGTCGGATCTCCACCAGCCGAGTCGGGGTCGCCGGGTGCAGTGTTGTAAGTCTCACGCTTCTTGCGGGGAGCTTGCAGGGTTCTTTAAAGCTGCTGGAAACAAAGTTGCAGCTTTTCTTGGAGCAGGTCCGCTGTCCTCGGGAGTTTCTTGTCTTTTCGAAGCAGGGGCAGTCCTCAGAGGATGTCGAGGTCGCTGGTCCCTTCGGAAGGCGTCGCTGGAGCAGGATCTTTGGAAGGCAGGAGACAGGCCGGTGAGTTTCTGGAGCCAAGGCAGTTGTCGTCTTCTGGTCTTCCGCTGCAGGGGTTTTCAGCTGGGCAGTCCTTCTTCTTGTTGCAGGAATCTAATTTTCTAGGGTTCAGGGTAGCCCTTAAATACTAAATTTAAGGGCGTGTTTAGGTCTGGGGGGTTAGTAGCCAATGGCTACTAGCCCTGAGGGTGGGTACACCCTCTTTGTGCCTCCTCCCAAGGGGAGGGGGTCACAATCCTAACCCTATTGGGGGAATCCTCCATCTGCAAGATGGAGGATTTCTAAAAGTTAGAGTCACTTCAGCTCAGGACACCTTAGGGGCTGTCCTGACTGGCCAGTGACTCCTCCTTGTTTTTCTCATTATTTTCTCCGGCCTTGCCGCCAAAAGTGGGGCCTGGCCGGAGGGGGCGGGCAACTCCACTAGCTGGAGTGTCCTGCTGGGTTGGCACAAAGGAGGTGAGCCTTTGAGGCTCACCGCCAGGTGTGACAATTCCTGCCTGGGGGAGGTGTTAGCATCTCCACCCAGTGCAGGCTTTGTTACTGGCCTCAGAGTGACAAAGGCACTCTCCCCATGGGGCCAGCAACATGTCTCGGTTTGTGGCAGGCTGCTAAAACTAGTCAGCCTACACAGATAGTCGGTTAAGTTTCAGGGGGCACCTCTAAGGTGCCCTCTGTGGTGTATTTTACAATAAAATGTACACTGGCATCAGTGTGCATTTATTGTGCTGAGAAGTTTGATACCAAACTTCCCAGTTTTCAGTGTAGCCATTATGGTGCTGTGGAGTTCGTGTTTGACAGACTCCCAGACCATATACTCTTATGGCTACCCTGCACTTACAATGTCTAAGGTTTTGTTTAGACACTGTAGGGGTACCATGCTCATGCACTGGTACCCTCACCTATGGTATAGTGCACCCTGCCTTAGGGCTGTAAGGCCTGCTAAAGGGGTGTCTTACCTATACTGCATAGGCAGTGAGAGGCTGGCATGGCACCCTGAGGGGAGTGCCATGTCGACTTACTCGTTTTGTCCTCACTAGCACACACAAGCTGGTAAGCAGTGTGTCTGTGCTGAGTGAGAGGTCTCCAGGGTGGCATAAGACATGCTGCAGCCCTTAGAGACCTTCCTTGGCATCAGGGCCCTTGGTACTAGAAGTACCAGTTACAAGGGGCTTATCTGGATGCCAGGGTCTGCCAATTGTGGATACAAAAGTACAGGTTAGGGAAAGAACACTGATGCTGGGGCCTGGTTAGCAGGGTCCCAGCACTCTTCTCAGTCAAGTCAGCATCAGTATCAGGCAAAAAGTGGGGGGTAACTGCAACAGGGAGCCATTTCTTTACACCCCCCCCAAACGAAAGAGGATGAGACTAACCTTTCCCAAGAGAGTCTTCATTTTCTAAGTGGAAGAACCTGGAAAGGCCATCTGCATTGGCATGGGCAGTCCCAGGTCTGTGTTCCACTATAAAGTCCATTCCCTGTAGGGAGATGGACCACCTCAACAGTTTAGGATTTTCACCTTTCATTTGCATCAGCCATTTGAGAGGTCTGTGGTCAGTTTGAACTAGGAAGTGAGTCCCAAAGAGGTATGGTCTCAGCTTCTGCAGGGACCAAACCACAGCAAAGGCCTCCCTCTCAATGGCACTCCAACGCTGCTCCCTGGGGAGTAACCTCCTGCTAATGAAAGCAACAGGCTGGTCAAGGCCATCATCATTTGTTTGGGACAAAACTGCCCCTATCCCATGTTCAGAGGCATCAGTCTGCACAATGAACTGCTTAGAATAATCTGGAGCTTTTAGAACTGGTGCTGAGCACATTGCTTGTTTCAGGGTGTCAAAGGCCTGTTGGCATTCCACAGTCCAGTTCACTTTCTTGGGCATTTTCTTGGAGGTGAGTTCAGTGAGGGCCGTCACAATGGATCCATATCCCTTCACAAACCTCCTGTAATACCCAGTCAAGCCAAGGAATGCCCTGACTTGAGTCTGGGTTTTTGGAGCTACCCAGTCCAGAATAGTCTGGATCTTGGGTTGGAGTGGCTGAACTTGGCCTCCACCTACAAGGTGGCCCAAGTAAACCACAGTTCCCTGCCCTATCTGGCATTTGGATGCCTTGATAGAGAGGCCTGCAGATTGCAGAGCCTTCAAAACCTTCTTCAGGTGGACCAGGTGATCCTGCCAGGTGGAGCTAAAGACAGCAATATCATCAAGATAAGCTGTGCTAAAGGACTCCAAGCCAGCAAGGACTTGATTCACCAACCTTTGGAAGGTGGCAGGGGCATTCTTTAAACCAAAGGGCATAACAGTAAACTGATAATGCCCATCAGGTGTGGAGAATGCTGTTTTCTCTTTTGCTCCAGGTGCCATTTTTATTTGCCAGTACCCTGCTGTCAAGTCAAAGGTACTTAAGAATTTGGCAGCACCTAATTTATCTATGAGCTCATCAGCTCTTGGGATTGGATGAGCATCTGTCTTGGTGACAGAATTGAGGCCTCTGTAGTCCACACAAAACCTCATCTCTTTCTTTCCATCTTTGGTGTGAGGTTTGGGGACTAAGACCACTGGGCTAGCCCAGGGGCTGTCAGAGCGCTCAATTACTCCCAATTCCAGCATCTTGTGGACTTCCACCTTGATGCTTTCCTTAACATGGTCAGATTGTCTAAAGATTTTGTTCTTGACAGGCATGCTGTCTCCTGTGTCCACATCATGGGTACACAGGTGTGTCTGACCAGGGGTTAAGGAGAAGAGTTCAGGAAACTGTTGTAGGACTCTCCTACAATCAGCTTGCTGTTGGCCAGAGAGGGTGTCTGAGTAGATCACTCCATCTACTGTGCCATCTTTTGGGTCTGATGACAGAAGATCAGGGAGAGGTTCACTCTCTGCCTCCTGATCCTCATCTGTTACCATCAACAGATTGACATCAGCCCTGTCGTGGAAGAGCTTAAGGCGGTTTACATGGATCACCCTCTTGGGGCTCCTGCTTGTGCCCAGGTCCACCAGGTAGGTGACCTGACTCTTCCTTTCTAGTACTGGGTAAGGGCCACTCCATTTGTCCTGGAGTGCCCTGGGAGCCACAGGCTCCAGAACCCAGACTTTCTGCCCTGGTTGGAACTCAACCAGTGCAGCCTTTTGGTCATACCAAAACTTCTGGAGCTGTTGGCTGGCCTCAAGGTTTTTGGTTGCCTTTTCCATGTACTCTGCCATTCTAGAGCGAAGGCCAAGTACATAGTCCACTATGTCCTGTTTAGGCTCATGGAGAGGTCTCTCCCAGCCTTCTTTAACAAGGGCAAGTGGTCCCCTTACAGGATGACCAAACAGAAGTTCAAAGGGTGAGAATCCTACTCCCTTCTGTGGCACCTCTCTGTAAGCGAAAAGCAGACATGGCAAGAGGACATCCCATCTCCTTTTGAGCTTTTCTGGGAGCCCCATGATCATGCCTTTTAATGTCTTGTTGAATCTCTCAACCAAGCCATTAGTTTGTGGATGGTATGGTGTAGTGAATTTATAAGTCACTCCACACTCATTCCACATGTGCTTTAGGTATGCTGACATGAAGTTGGTACCTCTGTCAGACACCACCTCCTTAGGGAAACCCACTCTGGTAAAGATACCAATGAGGGCCTTGGCTACTGCAGGGGCAGTAGTCGACCTAAGGGGAATAGCTTCAGGATACCTGGTAGCATGATCCACTACTACCAGGATATACATATTTCCTGAGGCTGTGGGAGGTTCCAGTGGACCAACTATGTCCACACCCACTCTTTCAAAGGGAACCCCCACCACTGGAAGTGGAATGAGGGGGGCCTTTGGATGCCCACCTGTCTTACCACTGGCTTGACAGGTGGGGCAGGAGAGGCAAAACTCCTTAACCATGTTGGACATATTGGGCCAGTAGAAGTGGTTGACTAACCTCTCCCACGTCTTGGTTTGTCCCAAATGTCCAGCAAGGGGAATGTCATGGGCCAATGTTAGGATGAACTTCCTGAACAGCTGAGGCACTACCACTCTCCTAGTGGCACCAGGTTTGGGGTCTCTGGCCTCAGTGTACAGGAGTCCATCTTCCCAATAGACCCTATGCGTTCCATTTTTCTTGCCTTTGGACTCTTCAGCAGCTTGCTGCCTAAGGCCTTCAAGAGAGGGACAGGTTTCTTGTCCCTTACACAGCTCCTCCCTTGAGGGTCCCCCTGGGCCTAAGAGCTCAACCTGATAAGGTTCAAGCTCCAAAGGCTCAGTTCCCTCAGAGGGCAGAACTTCTTCCTGAGAAGAGAGGTTCCCTTTCTTTTGCTGTGTTGTAGTTGGTTTCCCAACTGACTTTCCTGTTCTCTTGGTAGGCTGGGCCATTCTTCCAGACTCCAGCTCTACTTGTTCACCCTGTGCCTTGCATTGTGCTCTTGTTTTCACACACACCAGTTCAGGGATACCCAGCATTGCTGCATGGGTTTTTAGTTCTACCTCAGCCCATGCTGAGGACTCCAGGTCATTTCCAAGCAGACAGTCCACTGGGATATTTGAGGAGACCACCACCTGTTTCAGGCCATTGACCCCTCCCCATTCTAAAGTAACCATTGCCATGGGATGTACTTTTCTCTGATTGTCAGCGTTGGTGACTGTGTAAGTTTTTCCAGTCAGGTATTGGCCAGGGGAAACCAGTTTCTCTGTCACCATGGTGACACTGGCACCTGTATCCCTCAGGCCCTCTATTCTAGTCCCATTAATTAAGAGTTGCTGTCTGTATTTTTGCATGTTAGGCGGCCAGACAGCTAGTGTGGCTAAATCCACCCCACCCTCAGAAACTAGAATAGCTTCAGTGTGGACCCTGATTTGCTCTGGGCACACTGTTGATCCCACTTGGAGACTAGCCATACCAGTGTTACCTGGATGGGAGTTTGGAGTGGAACCTTTCTTGGGACAGGCCTTGTCTCCAGTTTGGTGTCCATGCTGTTTACAGCTATGACACCAGGCCTTTTTGGGATCAAAGTTTTTACCCTTGTACCCATTGTTTTGTGAAGAGGCTCTGGGCCCACCCTCCTGTGCAGGTTTTTGGGGGCCTGTAGAAGACTCTTTACTATTTTTAGTTTTGGTTGTCTCATCACCCTTCCCCTGGGGAGTCTTTGTGACCCCTTTCTTTTGGTCACCCCCTGTTGAAGTCTTGGACACCCTTGTCTTGACCCAATGGTCCGCCTTCTTTCCCAATTCTTGGGGAGAAATTGGTCCTAGGTCTACCAGATGCTGATGCAGTTTATCATTGAAACAATTACTTAACAGGTGTTCTTTCACAAATAAATTGTACAGCCCATCATAATTACTTACACCACTGCCTTGAATCCAACCATCTAGTGTTTTCACTGAGTAGTCAACAAAGTCAACCCAGGTCTGGCTCGAGGATTTTTGAGCCCCCCTGAACCTAATCCTGTACTCCTCAGTGGAGAATCCAAAGCCCTCAATCAGGGTACCCTTCATGAGGTCATAAGATTCTGCATCTTTTCCAGAGAGTGTGAGGAGTCTATCCCTACACTTTCCAGTGAACATTTCCCAAAGGAGAGCACCCCAGTGAGATCTGTTCACTTTTCTGGTTACACAAGCCCTCTCAAAAGCTGTGAACCACTTGGTGACGTCATCACCATCTTCAAATTTTGTCACAATCCCTTTGGGGATTTTTAACATGTCAGGAGAATCTCTGACCCTATTTATATTGCTGCCACCATTGATGGGTCCTAGGCCCATCTCTTGTCTTTCCCTTTCTATGGCTAGGAGCTGTCTCTCTAAAGCCAATCTTTTGGCCATCCTGGCTAACAGGAGGTCATCTTCACTGAGAGCATCCTCAGTGATTTCAGAAATGTGGGACCCTCCTGTGAGGGACTCACTATTTCTGACTAACACAGTTGGAGACAGGACTTGAGGGGTCCTGTTCTCCCTATTTAGGACTGGAGGAGGGACATTGGCCTCCAAGTCACTAATTTCTTCCTCTGTGATGTCATCATCAGAGGGGTTGGCTTTTTCAAACTCTGCCAACAGCTCCTGGAGCTGAATTTTGGTAGGTCTGGAGCCAATGGTTATTTTCTTTATATTACAGAGAGACCTTAGCTCCCTCATCTTAAGATGGAGGTAAGGTGTGGTGTCGAGTTCCACCACCTGCATCTCTGTATCAGACATTATTCTGCTAAGAGTTGGAATACTTTTTAAAGAATCTAAAACTGTTTCTAGAATCTAATTTCAAACTTTTAACAAACTTTTAACTCTAAAAGACAATGCTAAACAGGGACTTAACACACAAGGCCCTAGCAGGACTTTTAAGAATTTAGAAAAATTTCAAATTGCAAAAATGAATTTCTAATGACAATTTTGGAATTTGTCGTGTGATCAGGTATTGGCTGAGTAGTCCAGCAAATGCAAAGTCTTGTACCCCACCGCTGATCCACCAATGTAGGAAGTTGGCTCTGTATGTGCTATTTCAAAGTAAGGAATAGCATGCACAGAGTCCAAGGGTTCCCCTTAGAGGTAAGATAGTGGCAAAAAGAGATAATACTAATGCTCAATTTTGTGGTAGTGTGGTCGAGCAGTAGGCTTATCCAAGGAGTAGTGTTAAGCATTTGTTGTACATACACATAGACAATAAATGAGGTACACACACTCAGAGACAAATCCAGCCAATAGGTTTTTATATAGAAAAATATCTTTTCTTAGTTTATTTTAAGAACCACAGGTTCAAATTCTACATGTAATATCTCATTCGAAAGGTATTGCAGGTAAGTACTTTAGGAACTTCAAATCATCAAAATTGCATGTATACTTTTCAAGTTATTGACAAATAGCTGTTTTAAAAGTGGACACTTAGTGCAATTTTCACAGTTCCTAGGGGAGGTAAGTATTTGTTAGGTTAACCAGGTAAGTAAGACACTTACAGGGCTTAGTTCTTGGTCCAAGGTAGCCCACCGTTGGGGGTTCAGAGCAACCCCAAAGTCACCACACCAGCAGCTCAGGGCCGGTCAGGTGCAGAGTTCAAAGTGGTGCCCAAAACACATAGGCTAGAATGGAGAGAAGGGGGTGCCCCGGTTCCGGTCTGCTTGCAGGTAAGTACCCGCGTCTTCGGAGGGCAGACCAGGGGGGTTTTGTAGGGCACCGGGGGGGACACAAGTCCACACAGAAATTTCACCCTCAGCGGCGCGGGGGGCGGCCGGGTGCAGTGTAGAAACAAGCGTCGGGTTCGCAATGTTAGTCTATGAGAGATCTCGGGATCTCTTCAGCGCTGCAGGCAGGCAAGGGGGGGATTCCTCGGGGAAACCTCCACTTGGGCAAGGGAGAGGGACTCCTGGGGGTCACTTCTCCAGTGAAAGTCCGGTCCTTCAGGTCCTGGGGGCTGCGGGTGCAGGGTCTCTCCCAGGCGTCGGGACTTTGGATTCAAAGAGTCGCGGTCAGGGGAAGCCTCGGGATTCCCTCTGCAGGCGGCGCTGTGGGGGCTCAGGGGGGACAGGTTTTGGTACTCACAGTATCAGAGTAGTCCTGGGGTCCCTCCTGAGGTGTTGGATCGCCACCAGCCGAGTCGGGGTCGCCGGGTGCAGTGTTGCAAGTCTCACGCTTCTTGCGGGGAGCTTGCAGGGTTCTTTAAAGCTGCTGGAAACAAAGTTGCAGCTTTCCTTGGAGCAGGTCCGCTGTCCTCGGGAGTTTCTTGTCTTTTCGAAGCAGGGGCAGTCCTCAGAGGATGTCGAGGTCGCTGGTCCCTTTGGAAGGCGTCGCTGGAGCAGGATCTTTGGAAGGCAGGAGACAGGCCGGTGAGTTTCTGGAGCCAAGGCAGTTGTCGTCTTCTGGTCTTCCTCTGCAGGGGTTTTTCAGCTAGGCAGTCCTTCTTCTTGTAGTTGCAGGAATCTGATTTTCTAGGGTTCAGGGTAGCCCTTAAATACTAAATTTAAGGGCGTGTTTAGGTCTGGGGGGTTAGTAGCCAATGGCTACTAGCCCTGAGGGTGGGTACACCCTCTTTGTGCCTCCTCCCAAGGGGAGGGGGTCACAATCCTAACCCTATTGGGGGAATCCTCCATCTGCAAGATGGAGGATTTCTAAAAGTTAGAGTCACTTCAGCTCAGGACACCTTAGGGGCTGTCCTGACTGGTCAGTGACTCCTCCTTGTTTTTCTCATTATTTTCTCCGGCCTTGCCGCCAAAAGTGGGGCCTGGCCGGAGGGGGCGGGCAACTCCACTAGCTGGAGTGTCCTGCTGGGTTGGCACAAAGGAGGTGAGCCTTTGAGGCTCACCGCCAGGTGTGACAATTCCTGCCTGGGGAGGTGTTAGCATCTCCACCCAGTGCAGGCTTTGTTACTGGCCTCAGAGTGACAAAGGCACTCTCCCCATGGGGCCAGCAACATGTCTCGGTTTGTGGCAGGCTGCTAAAACTAGTCAGCCTACACAGATAGTCGGTTAAGTTTCAGGGGGCACCTCTAAGGTGCCCTCTGTGGTGTATTTTACAATAAAATGTACACTGGCATCAGTGTGCATTTATTGTGCTGAGAAGTTTGATACCAAACTTCCCAGTTTTCAGTGTAGCCATTATGGTGCTGTGGAGTTCGTGTTTGACAGACTCCCAGACCATATACTCTTATGGCTACCCTGCACTTACAATGTCTAAGGTTTTGTTTAGACACTGTAGGGGTACCATGCTCATGCACTGGTACCCTCACCTATGGTATAGTGCACCCTGCCTTAGGGCTGTAAGGCCTGCTAGAGGGGTGGCTTACCTATACTGCATAGGCAGTGAGAGGCTGGCATGGCACCCTGAGGGGAGTGCCATGTCGACTTACTCGTTTTGTCCTCACTAGCACACACAAGCTGGCAAGCAGTGTGTCTGTGCTGAGTGAGAGGTCTCCAGGGTGGCATAAGACATGCTGCAGCCCTTAGAGACCTTCCTTGGCATCAGGGCCCTTGGTACTAGAAGTACCAGTTACAAGGGACTTATCTGGATGCCAGGGTCTGCCAATTGTGGATACAAAAGTACAGGTTAGGGAAAGAACACTGGTGCTGGGGCCTGGTTAGCAGGCCTCAGCACACTTTCAATTGTAAACATAGCATCAGCAAAGGCAAAAAGTCAGGGGGCAACCATGCCAAGGAGGCATTTCCTTACACCCATCCCATTCCAAGGGCTGATGAACTGATTGTTAAATTAGGTGCTGCCAAATTCTTAAGTACCTTTGACTTAACTGCAGGGTACCGGCAAATCAAAATGGCACCAGGAGCAAAAGAAAAGATAGCATTCTTCACACCTGATGGGCATTATCAGTTTACTGTTATGCCCTTTGGTTTAAAGAATGCCCCTGCCACCTTCCAAAGGTTGGTGAATCAAGTCCTTGCTGGTTTGGAGTCCTTTAGTGCAGCTTATCTTGACGATATTGCTGTCTTTAGCTCCAGCTGGCAGGATCACCTGGTCCACCTGAGGAAGGTTTTGAAGGCTCTGCAATGAGCAGGCCTCTCTATCAAGGCATCCAAATGCCAGATAGGGCAGGGAACTGTGGTTTACTTGGGACACCTTGTAGGTGGAGGCCAAGTTCAGCCACTCCAGCCTAAGATCCAGACTATTCTGGACTGGGCAGCTCCAAAAACCCAGACTCAAGTAAGGGCATTCCTTGGCTTGACTGGGTACTATAGGAGGTTTGTGAAGGGATATGGATCCATAGTGACAGCCCTCACAGAACTTACCTCCAAGAAAATGCCCAAGAAAGTAAACTGGACTGTAGAATGCCAACAGGCCTTTGACACCCTGAAACAAGCAATGTGCACAGCACCAGTTCTAAAAGCTCCAGATTACTCCAAGCAGTTCATTGTGCAGACAGATGCCTCTGAACATGGGATAGGGGCAGTTTTGTCCCAAACAAATGATGATGGCCGTGACCAGCCTGTTGCTTTCATTAGCAGGAGGTTACTCCCCAGGGAGCAGCGTTGGAGGGCCATTGAGAGGGAGGCCTTTGCTGTGGTTTGGTCCCTGAAGAAGCTGAGACCATACCTCTTTGGTACTCACTTTGTAGTTCAAACTGACCACAGACCTCTCAGATGGCTGATGCAAATGAAAGGGGAAAATCCAAAACTGTTGAGGTGGTCCATCTCCCTACAGGGAATGGACTTTATAGTGGAACACAGACCTGGCACTGCCCATGCCAATGCAGATGGCCTTTCCAGGTTCTTCCACTTAGAAAATGAAGACTCTCTTGGGAAAGGTTAGTCTCATCCTCTTTCGTTTGGGGGGGGGTTGTGTAAGGAAATGCCTCCTTGGCATGGTTACCCCCTGACTTTTTGTCTTTGCTGATGCTAAGTTTTGATTTGAAAGTGTGCTGAGGCCTTCTAACCAGGCCCCAGCACCAGTGTTCTTTCCCTAACCTGTACTTTTGTTTCCACAATTGGCACACCCTGGCATCCAGGTAAGTCCCTTGTAGCTGGTACCCCTGGTACCAAGGGCCCTAATGCCAGGGAAGGTCTCCAAGGGATGCAGCATGTCTTATGCCACCCTGGGGACCCCTCACTCAGCACAGACACACTGCTTGCCAGCTTGTGTGTGCTGGTGAGGACAAAACGAGTAAGTCGACATGGCACTCCCCTCAGGGTGCCATGCCAACCTCACACTGCCTATGCAGTATAGATAAGTCACCCCTCTAGCAGGCCTTACAGCCCTAAGGCAGGGTGCACTATACCATAGGGGAGGGTACCAGTGCATGAGCACTGTGCCCCTACCGTGTCTAAGCAAAACCTTAGACATTGTAAGTGCAGGGTAGCCATAAGAGTATATGGTCTGGGAGTCTGTTATGCATGAACTCCACAGCACCATAATGGCTACACTGAAAACTGTGAAGTTTGGTATCAAACTTCTCAGCACAATAAATGCACACTGATGCCAGTGTACATTTTATTGTAACATACACCCCAGAGGGCACCTTAGAGGTGCCCCCTGAAACCTTAACCGACTATCCATGTAGGCTGACTGGTTTTAGCAGCCTGCCACACTAGAGATATGTTGCTGGCCACATGGGGAGAGTGCCTTTGTCACTCTGTGGCTAGTAACAAAGCCTGTACTGGGTGGAGGTGCTTCACACCTCCCCCTGCAGGAACTGTAACACCTGGCGGTGAGCCTCAGAGGCTCACCTCCTTTGTTACAGCACCACAGGGCACTCCAGCTAGTGGAGTTGCTCGTCCCCTCCGGCCACGGCCCCACTTTTGGCGGCAAGGCCGGAGGAGATAATGAGAAAAACAAGGAGGAGTCACTGGCCAGTCAGGACAGCCCCTAAGGTGTTCTGAGCTGAGGCGACTCTGACTTTTAGAAATCCTCCATCTTGCAGATGGAGGATTCCCCCAATAGGGATAGGAATGTGACCCCCTCCCCTTGGGAGGAGGCACAAAGAGGGTGTACCCACCCTCAGGGCTAGTAGCCATTGGCTACTGCCCTCCCTGACCTAAACACACCCCTAAATTCTGTATTTAGGGGCTCCCCTGAACCTAGGAACTTAGATTCCTGCAACCTAAGAAGAAGAGGACTGCTAAGCTGAAAAACCCTGCAGAGAAGACGGAGACACCAACTGCTTTGGCCCCAGCTCTACCGGCCTGTCTCCCCACTTCTAAAGACACTGCTCCAGCGACGCTTTCCACAGGGACCAGCGACCTCTGAATCCTCAGAGGACTGCCCTGCTCTAGAAGGACCAAGAACTCCCGAGGACAGGGCTCTGTTCACCCAAGACTGCAACTTTGTTACAAAGGAGCAACTTTAAAACAACTTGTGTTTCCCGCCGGAAGCGTGAGACTTGCTACTCTGCACCCAAAGCCCCGGCTCGACTTGTGGAGAACAATCACTTCAGGGAGGACTCCCCAGTGACTGCGAGATCGTGAGTAGCCAGAGTTGCCCCCCCTGAGCCGCCACAGCGACGCCTGCAGAGGGAATCCCGAGGCTCCCCCTGACCGCGACTGCCTGTTCCTCAGATCCAGACACCTGGTAAAGACTCTGCACCCGCAGCCCCCAGGAACTAAAGGATCCGAACTCCAGTGCAGGAGTGACCCCCAGGAGGCCCTCTCCCTTGCCCAGGTGGTGGCTACCCCGAGGAGCCCCCCTTTGCCTGCCTGCATCAGTGAAGAAACCCTTTGGTCTCCCATTGAAACCTATTGAAAACCCGATGCGTGTTTGCACACTGCACCCGGCCACCCCACGTGCTGCTGAGGGTGTACTTTCTGTGCTGACTTGTGTCCCCCCCCGGTGCCCTACAAAACCCCCCTGGTCTGCCCTCCGAAGACACGGGTACTTACCTGCTGGCAGACTGGAACCGGGGCACCCCCTTCTTCATTGAAGCCTATGCGTTTTGGGCACCACTTTGACCTCTGCACCTGACCGGCCCTGAGCTGCTGGTGTGGTAACTTTGGGGTTGCTCTGAACCCCCAACGGTGGGCTACCTTGGACCCAAACTTGAACCCTGTAGGTCATTTACTTACCTGCAAAAACTAACAAACTCTTACTCCCCCTAGGAACTGTTGAAAATTGCACTGTGTCTAGTTTTAAAATAGCTATATGTGATTTATGTGAAAAGTGTATATTCTATTTTGCTAATTCAAAGTTCCTAAAGTACCTACCTGCAATACCTTTCATTTGAAGTATTACATGTAAATCTTGAACCTGTGGTTCTTAAAATAAACTAAGAAAATATATTTTTCTATACAAAAACCTATTGGCCTGGAATTGTCTCTGACTGTGTGTTCCTCATTTATTGCCTGTGTGTGTACAACAAATCCTTTGATAAGCCTACTGCTCGACCACACTACCACAAAATAGAGCATTAGTATTATCTCTTTTTGCCACTATCTTACCTCTAAGGGGAACCCTTGGACTCTGTGCATACTATTCCTTACTTTGAAATAGTGCATACAGAGCCAACTTCCTACAATGTGCATGAGTGGTAGGTGACAGCTTGTCAGAGACTGCACACCTGCCAAAATCTATTCTCCTTTGTTTTACTGTCTGGGAGCAATACACAAAGCCCAACTTCCAGCTACATCTACTCAGGTGACCCAGGATACAGGCAGCAGATGTCAAATGGCAGGGACAAGAAATTGACAACTTTCTAAAAGTGGCATTTTCAGAATTGTGACGTATGATCTGACTTTACCATAAAGGGGGGTTTTAAATTAAAATTCTTCAGACACTAAATTCAACATTGCTTCCTGCTCCCAAATAAAAATTATCACTTAGGAAATGTAATAAGTTAACCAAAGTTATCCTATACAAGAGGTAGGCCTTCCAGCAGTTAAAAATGAAGTTAAGAGTTGTACTTGTAAAAGTTAAAAGTACCTGTGCAATTTTCTGCATCCTGTCCTATGGGCTATTTCGGGCCTATACTAGGGGTGATGTATATGTATTAAAAAAGGAAGGTTTAGGCCTTAGTAAAAGGTTTATTTTGCCAGAGGCAGTTTAAAGCTGCACACACATGCTGCAGTGGCAGGCCTGAGACATGTTTAAAAGGTGACTTAAATGTATTGCACAATCAGTGCTGCAGGCCCACTAGTAGCGTTTACTTTATAGGCCCTGGTTACATTACATGTAGTACCAGGGACTTACAAGTAAATTAAATGTGCCATCTGGGTGTAAGTCAATGTTACCAAGTTTTAGGGAGAAAGTACTTTAGCACTGATCAGCAGTGGCAAAGTGCGCAGAGCCCAAAAAGCCAATAAAACGGGTTCAGATAACAGAATGGTGAAAAGAAAACAACTTGGGACAACACTGCAGAAAGGGCCAAGTCCAACATGTTACTTGCCTCATATTTTAAAAAAACAGTACCAGGAGAACTTCACCTAATCTTTCCACAACATCCAAAGCAGTGATCTTGTGCTGCTTTGCTGCCTCACAAATCAAATACAAAAAAAACATTTTCTTGCATTTGCTCTAGCCATAATGGTTCACACACCACTCTTACAGTCTCATACCGAGCACAACACTGTCTGCTTCACAGTGTATCAAACAGGTGACACTATATTTTAGGAAAACAGATGAAAGACAAAATACATAAAGAGTATCCTGCTCTGCCAAGTGATTTTCATGTACCTCAGGTGCAGTTGCTTGATGGAGAGAAAAGTAGTCATGTTTCTATAGAAAATTTCTAGCTTACCTTCACAGCTTTTCTTATCAAGTCCAAGTTCGTATCCAGGATCGCAGGAGCACTTGTAGCTGCCCAGTGTGTTGACGCAGCGTTGCTCACAGCCACCATTGTCAGGTCTGGCACATTCATCTTCCTCTACGAAAACAGAGTGCAAGGCATTGGTTAATAACTTATAGTTCCCTCATCTCTGACTGTGGAACGATATATGGATATTAACCCTTAAGTGACAAATGGGTTTGCCTGAAACATCTACTGAGAGAGATGATTGCTTTAAGCTGGCAGAGACATTTGAGCATGTCACTGATCTGCCACTAAGAAGTCTCACCTTCCCACTACAACAGAGGCCAGTGAAAGATCCAGTTGTAATATATTAACATCCTTACATAGTGAGCAGCGGAATTCTTTAGACAGCATCAATCTGAAGGATGTGCAAAGTGAAGAGACTGATTTAAAATCCCCTTCAAGGTCACCACAAGGGCACAATATGGACAACAAAATGTTATACACAGCCTTTTAGAGCTCAATAGTGGCCTACTTTCTGAAGAGGGATGAGGTAGTGACACAAATAGAGAGTGCTTGATTTTTAAAGTTAGCCCAGTCACAGCCCATGTATAGTCACTGCTTGTTTGCATTACTTCTCTGTATCAGGCCTGTAATCAAGAAAAGCATGTGTAATGGGGAAACTCTGGCAAAGGTTCCATCAACTGACATGCTGTGCTTTGCCATCCCACAGTTTCAGAAGGAGTACAGCATATCTATTATGCGCTCGTTGTTTTAAAGGAGAATGACCCATATAAATATAAGATTTCTTACCAATAGCGCATGTTGTAATAAACGGAACACCTATTCAATGACATAAACCATTCAAGCTGTAATTCCCACGTTTACAATTATTGTGTGATATTTTCTGGATCACCTTACTATGTGTAGCAAACACCATGCAGGTAAGACAATTGTATGTGAAATAAATATTCAGTTTAGTGAGTATATTGGCAGTCTTGCAGATTCATGAAACAAAATGGGAATAAGGATCTATTTCTCAGTTCGTTAAGATCGGCTAAAGATAAACTGTAACTGAGTGGATCTCATATAAAGGGAACAACCTGCTATTAGCAGAATGAACCGAAAACAATAAGGTGGCACCTACCTTTCAAAAAGTTAGCAGCAAACCCTGCTTTGTTAACTGTTCCATCAGAAACAAACTTCATCCAGAGAGTATTAGAGGTAGATCGGATGTCTTCTGGCTTATCATAGCCACAGAAGTGGCCAATCAAAGGGCTGTGTTCACTGTTCCCATCCCGGACCTCTAGGTAGTCGTAGGCACAGTTGTCATGCCGCTCAATCTGTGGACATACACAAATGCAATATGTGTTCTAATCTGACTTGCGTTGCTACTTTTCAAAGCCTTTGACAAAGTGAACAAATTCAAAATAAATAATAAATATTACATATATCCCTGGTCTGACAGACAGAACATGAACAAAGAATACTAATTCCCACTTTTTCCATTGAGATGAAAATGTAAAATACACCTATTCCCACTCTTGGTGAGCTTACACATCATTAGATATTTATTTATTTTATTTATGAGGGTTTTTTGCATCAACCAGCCGTGGAGAATATCAGAGCAATAAGCATTGGCAAAGCAATAGGTCTCACGTACGAGAGAGCTTTTGGCTTCGTTAATGTTTTTTATTTGCATAATAAAACTTCTTGAAATTTATAATGCCCATTGTTCTCAAGGATTTGTGCAGTAAAAACCATACTTTAAAGTGAAATAACCAAAGGTAAATCACATGAAAGTTAAGGGGTGTCCACTGCAACTGCAGAGAAACTATCAATATATATTTAAGGTTATAAATTTGCTGACTTGTCATAACAGATGTTAAGTCATGTTCACGGGCAATGGAGTTACGTGATTTCTCGGCTGTGGATTTTTTCACATAATTATGGATTTGCTGCATTTGCCACATAATCCATCCTTTGCTGCATAATTTAGAGACTTTAACATAAAGATATTTGTTCCTAGCTAAAATGGATCAACAATTTCTAAATATCTGGAAGTGCGTTTTGCTGTGCAGCAGAAAGCACTTAGTAAACATTGACTGTTCACCTTTCAATTGCATTTTGCTGTATCTGATTTTTAAACTAAAGGCCTAATTTAGATCTTGCTGGAGCAAATAGTCCAACACAAAGTGAAGCATATCCCATCAACTGTATGAAATGCCCATAGAATATAATGGGATCGTAATACGGTGGATGGAATATTCGTCACATTTGTGACAGAAACACCATCATTATGATCTAAATGAGGCCCTATGACTAATAAGCTGCACCTCTGACCAGACAGTGCCGTAGGTGTAAACATGATAAAATAATGAACTGATACTATCAAAAAGTGTGCTGCATTTTCTTGCTGCGTAATTTGGCAAACTTTGCTGCATAATTTGGGCCTCCTTTGTCGCATAATTCCAGTGGTCCTGGTCATGTTACACTATATTATGTGGTTTCTACATAGCGCTCATCAGTCGAATATTTGGCCCCAAAGCAAATTTACCCACAGATGTATGTTTGTGGTTGCGGGTTTGCCCATGGAGGGTCAACTGTAGGTCTGTCGCTTCACAGAACATGGCTATTCACAAAACAGTGTACTCTGTGCACCTGGAGCATATTCTCTGTACTCAAGTGTGGGGAGTACACTCCGAGTATGGAGAGTACACTCTACACCCAGGGTGGAATCTCTGCCCTGAGTGAGGACGTAAAGATACTACTTGTAAATGCCCTTAGTGAAAAACAAAATTCATAAACTTAGATTTTTGATTTAAGTCCAGATGAAAAGTCTAAGTTTAGCTTTGTGAATCGGGCCCACTGACTCCTCATCACTCGTATGGGTTTTCTTCTAATGAACCGTCCTTTTAAGTGCTCTGTTCCACTTGTTTGAGGGTTGTATCCCACACTACAATCTTACACCAGTGGTCTGAGAAGGACCCCATGATGAAGCATGCCATCCTAGGGTGGCTTAGGATTTTTATCCTTAACAAACAAATGTGTTCAATGGCTCACTAATAGACTTCGATCTCGCTGAACCTCTCATCGCTCATTAGCTAATTGCTTCAGAATGCAACCAGTATGGAACAACAACAGTTACTCTAGGTGGCATGAATCAAGAGTGTGGCCTCACTGGGGTGAGTGGGAAGCAGCAATTTGCAAAATGCAAACAATAGTGCCTGTAGGCACTGGCATAATGGCAAAACATAATTTTCATCACCCAAAGTAGCAATAAAGACGATGGAGTCCATAGCATCCAGGGAAGAAATTATATAACGCATGATCAAAAGTGATTGCATGTGTATATGTTTACATATATGAAACCACTTCCATTCTTCCTGAAGGACAAGCCTGACAATTCAAACTTTATTGATCCTGATTACGTTTTCCCCAAGTATGTCTAGAGTGTGTCATTTTAGTAGATGTTGCTTGAAACTATGGGCCTGATTTAGAGTTTGGCAGACGTGTTACTTCCTCATAAGCATCATGGATATCACATCTGTCTTATTAAAAATGCATTATATCCTATGGCACTTTTAATAAGGTGGACAGGATTTTCATCAAGTTTGTGATGGAGGACATGCCCCCACACTCTAAATCAGGCCTAGTGTTGTTAAATCTCTGGAATGCCATATTGAATCATTCATAACTAACTGCAATCATCTTGCACTATGAAGCACATGTAGAAGTGAATTTGCTTGTAAGATCATCACTATACCTTGGTTTTAGTTACCACTAATTTCCTTGATACTCTATCTTAAATACCGCTAAGCAGGTTCTTACTAGAAAGAACTATAGAAATAAGGTGCTAAATTACACACTCACTCATTTTGTGTTGTATTGATTTACTAACTCACAAAGTCTCTTCCCAAGAACCATGTGGATGCAGGAAAGATGGATTTTGAAGGTTAGTTCAGAAAATGATTTCTCAAAGGCCATGCACATCAAAGTTACCTATTACATTATCATCCAGGGACTAAGCTACGCTACCAAAAATAGATGTACAGTAAACATCACCAAAGTTGATAATTACATAAAAATAGGAACCTGAAAACAAAATGAAAGCTGTCATCATCAAAATATTACAGCATGTTCTACTTCAACTCATACAATCAGCTGTCAAGTAAAGCATGCAGTAGAAATCTTTGTAGTCATGCAGAGACTACCATTTTAAACCCAGCAGATGTTATGCCAATCTTATTTTCAAGGTTCTAAAACCTTATAGAATGTCAAGTGTGCAATCCTAAACATAAGAAACTTCTACCACTCCAACTATTTGCCTAAAAAAATATAACAATTAAAATATTCTAAAGAGTCATACATAGACATAGGCATGGTAAATAAACAAAGATACAAACTCTACTGTTTCAAGTTAAAGGTAAAGTAAAATACCTGAAAAAGCTATAGTCGTTAAATAAATAACAGCTTACCATCTTTCCTTTCTTGAACAGTTATGTTGAGCCTGATCTTTTCATACTCAAGAGCAGTCATATCAAACAGACAGTGTTTGACATAGCGAGTTGACCTGCATTTCTTTCTTTGCTACTGCATTAGCACGACCCTTGCACAGCTGGTGGTGCATTAGTAATTTACAACAATCTTCAATCATATGAATGATACAATCCGGTTAATTCTTTCCAGCGCTTCAATCCCGAAGCAAGAAAAACCAACTCCCATGGCTGAAGATCATATACTGTATCGATAATTGTTTAACAAGGCTAATGTAAGCTTGAGTAAATTAAACGCGACGTAACCATTCTTCCTAGCATTTGTGAACCATTTTTTTTCTTAAACCCGAAATGGGTGGATAACATTACTTTGTTACAAACTAGTGCGAGTTTATTGATTAGAAGGTTACATGTAGATATCCCATCTTCCCATCCAGGAAAAGATGCAGTAGAGATGAAGGAGCAGGGAAGAGAATGATTGGACAAAATTGGTGCTTCCGGTACAAGGAGAAACTGAGGAATAATAAAACATCTAGGGGGTCATTCTGACCCCGGCGGTCTAAGACCGCCGGGGCCAGGGTCGGCGGGAGCACCGCCGACAGGCCGGCGGTGCCCCGCAGGGCATTCTGACCGCGGCGGTTCGGCCGCGGGCAGAAGAGGCAAACCGGCGGTCTCCCGCCGGTTTACCGCTGCCCTTAGAATCCCCCATGGCGGCGCAGCTTGCTGCGCCGCCATGGGGGATTCTGACACCCCCTACCGCCATCCTGTTCCTGGCGGTTCGCCCGCCAGGAACAGGATGGCGGTAGGGGGTGCCGCGGGGCCCCTGGGGGCCCCTGCCGTGCCCATGCCAATGGCATGGGCACGGCAGGGGCCCCCGTAAGAGGGCCCCGAAAAGTATTTCAGTGTCTGCTAAGCAGACACTGAAATACGCGACGGGTGCAACTGCACCCGTCGCACCCCTGCAACTACGCCGGCTCAATTCTGAGCCGGCGTCCTCGTTGCAGGGGCATTTCCTCTGGGCCGGCGGGCGCTCTTTTGGAGAGCGCCCGCCGGCCCAGAGGAAATGTCTGAATGGCCGCCGCGGTCTTTTGACCGCGGTGCGGTCATTCAGCGGCGGTACCCTGGCGGACGGCCTCCGCCGTCCGCCAGGGTCAGAATGAGGCCCCTAATGTCTATACTGTTGTTTTTTTAAAGACAAACATTTTTCAATAATTAATACCACAGAAAATTCTAACTTTCATCAGTGTTGATTCACCAAAGTGCCAAAGTTGATGTAGGAAGTTGGCTCTGTATGTGCTATTTCAAAGTAAGGAATAGCATGCACAGAGTCCAAGGGTTCCCCTTAGAGGTAAAATAGTGGTAAAAATAGATAATACTAATGCTCTATTTTGTGGTAGTGTGGTCGAGCAGTAGGCTTATCCAAGGAGTAGTGTTAAGCATTTGTTGTACATACACAAGACAATAAATGAGGTACACACACTCAGAGACAAATCCAGCCAATAGGTTTTTATATAGAAAAATATCTTTTCTTAGTTTATTTTAAGAACCACAGGTTCAAATTCTACATGTAATAGCTCATTCGAAAGGTATTGCAGGTAAGTACTTTAGGAACTTCAAATCATCAAAATTGCATGTATACTTTTCAAGTTATTGACAAATAGCTGTTTTAAAAGTGGACACTTAGTGCAATTTTCACAGTTCCTAGGGGAGGTAAGTTTTGATTAGTTTTACCAGGTAAGTAAGACACTTACAGGGTTCAGTTCTTGGTCCAAGGTAGCCCACCGTTGGGGGTTCAGAGCAACCCCAAAGTCACCACACCAGCAGCTCAGGGCCGGTCAGGTGCAGAGTTCAAAGTGGTGCCCAAAACGCATAGGCTAGAATGGAGAGAAGGGGGTGCCCCGGTTCCGGTCTGCTTGCAGGTAAGTACCCGCGTCTTCGGAGGGCAGACCAGGGGGGTTTTGTAGGGCACCGGGGGGGACACAAGTCCACACAGAAATTTCACCCTCAGCGGCGCGGGGGCGGCCGGGTGCAGTGTAGAAACAGGCGTCGGGTTTGTAATGGAAGTCAATGGGAGATCTAGGGATCTCTTCAGCGCTGCAGGCAGGCAAGGGGGGGGTTCCTCGGGGAAACCTCCACTTGGGCAAGGGAGAGGGACTCCTGGGGGTCACTCCTCCAGTGAAAGTCCGGTCCTTCAGGTCCTGGGGGCTGCGGGTGCAGGGTCTCTCCCAGGCGTCGGGACTTTAGATTCAAAGAGTCGCGGTCAGGGGAAGCCTCGGGATTCCCTCTGCAGGCGGCGCTGTGGGGGCTCAGGGGGGACAGGTTTTGGTACTCACAGTATCAGAGTAGTCCTGGGGTCCCTCCTGAGGTGTCGGATCTCCACCAGCCGAGTCGGGGTCGCCGGGTGCAGTGTTGCAAGTCTCACGCTTCTTGCGGGGAGTTTGCAGGGTTCTTTAAAGCTGCTGGAAACAAAGTTGCAGCTTTTCTTGGAGCAGGTCCGCTGTCCTCGGGAGTTTCTTGTCTTTTCGAAGCAGGGGCAGTCCTCAGAGGATGTCGAGGTCGCTGGTCCCTTCGGAAGGCGTCGCTGGAGCAGGATCTTTGGAAGGCAGGAGACAGGCCGGTGAGTTTCTGGAGCCAAGGCAGTTGTCGTCTTCTGGTCTTCCGCTGCAGGGGTTTTCAGCTGGGCAGTCCTTCTTCTTGTTGCAGGAATCTGATTTTCTAGGGTTCAGGGTAGCCCTTAAATACTAAATTTAAGGGCGTGTTTAGGTCTGGGGGGTTAGTAGCCAATGGCTACTAGCCCTGAGGGTGGGTACACCCTCTTTGTGCCCCCTCCCAAGGGGAGGGGGTCACAATCCTAACCCTATTGGGGGAATCCTCCATCTGCAAGATGGAGGATTTCTAAAAGTTAGAGTCACCTCAGCTCAGGACACCTTAGGGGCTGTCCTGACTGGCCAGTGACTCCTCCTTGTTTTTCTCATTATTTTCTCCGGCCTTGCCGCCAAAAGTGGGGCCTGGCCGGAGGGGGCGGGCAACTCCACTAGCTGGAGTGTCCTGCTGGGTTGGCACAAAGGAGGTGAGCCTTTGAGGCTCACCGCCAGGTGTGACAATTCCTGCCTGGGGGAGGTGTTAGCATCTCCACCCAGTGCAGGCTTTGTTACTGGCCTCAGAGTGACAAAGGCACTCTCCCCATGGGGCCAGCAACATGTCTCGGTTTGTGGCAGGCTGCTAAAACTAGTCAGCCTACACAGATAGTCGGTTAAGTTTCAGGGGGCACCTCTAAGGTGCCCTCTGTGGTGTAGTTTACAATAAAATGTACACTGGCATCAGTGTGCATTTATTGTGCTGAGAAGTTTGATACCAAACTTCCCAGTTTTCAGTGTAGCCATTATGGTGCTGTGGAGTTCGTGTTTGACAGACTCCCAGACCATATACTCTTATGGCTACCCTGCACTTACAATGTCTAAGGTTTTGTTTAGACACTGTAGGGGTACCATGCTCATGCACTGGTACCCTCACCTATGGTATAGTGCACCCTGCCTTAGGGCTGTAAGGCCTGCTAGAGGGGTGTCTTACCTATACTGCATAGGCAGTGAGAGGCTGGCATGGCACCCTGAGGGGAGTGCCATGTCGACTTACTCGTTTTGTCCTCACTAGCACACACAAGCTGGTAAGCAGTGTGTCTGTGCTGAGTGAGAGGTCTCCAGGGTGGCATAAGACATGCTGCAGCCCTTAGAGACCTTCCTTGGCATCAGGGCCCTTGGTACTAGAAGTACCAGTTACAAGGGACTTATCTGGATGCCAGGGTCTGCCAATTGTGGATACAAAAGTACAGGTTAGGGAAAGAACACTGGTGCTGGGGCCTGGTTAGCAGGCCTCAGCACACTTTCAATGGTAAACATAGCATCAGCAAAGGCAAAAAGTCAGGGGGCAACCATGCCAAGGAGGCATTTCTTTACACAACCCCCCCCCAAACGAAAGAGGATGAGACTAACCTTTCCCAAGAGAGTCTTCATTTTCTAAGTGGAAGAACCTGGAAAGGCCATCTGCATTGGCATGGGCAGTCCCAGGTCTGTGTTCCACTATAAAGTCCATTCCCTGTAGGGAGATGGACCACCTCAACAGTTTAGGATTTTCACCTTTCATTTGCATCAGCCATTTGAGAGGTCTGTGGTCAGTTTGAACTAGGAAGTGAGTCCCAAAGAGGTATGGTCTCAGCTTCTTCAGGGACCAAACCACAGCAAAGGCCTCCCTCTCAATGGCACTCCAACGCTGCTCCCTGGGGAGTAACCTCCTGCTAATGAAAGCAACAGGCTGGTCAAGGCCATCATCATTTGTTTGGGACAAAACTGCCCCTATCCCATGTTCAGAGGCATCAGTCTGCACAATGAACTGCTTAGAATAATCTGGAGCTTTGAGAACTGGTGCTGAGCACATTGCTTGTTTCAGGGTGTCAAAGGCCTGTTGGCAGTCCACAGTCCAGTTTACTTTCTTGGGCATTTTCTTGGAGGTGAGTTCAGTGAGGGCTGTCACAATGGATCCATATCCCTTCACAAACCTCCTGTAATACCCAGTCAAGCCAAGGAATGCCCTGACTTGAGTCTGGGTTTTTGGAGCTACCCAGTCCAGAATGGTCTGGATCTTGGGTTGGAGTGGCTGAACTTGGCCTCCACCTACAAGGTGTCCCAAGTAAACCACAGTTCCCTGCCCTATCTGGCATTTGGATGCCTTGATAGAGAGGCCTGCAGATTGCAGGGCCTTCAAAACCTTCCTCAGGTGGACCAGGTGATCCTGCCAGGTGGAGCTAAAGACAGCAATATCATCAAGATAAGCTGTGCTAAAGGACTCCAAGCCAGCAAGGACTTGATTCACCAACCTTTGGAAGGTGGCAGGGGCATTCTTTAAACCAAAGGGCATAACAGTAAACTGATAATGCCCATCAGGTGTGGAGAATGCTGTCTTTTCTTTTGCTCCAGGTGCCATTTTTATTTGCCAGTACCCTGCTGTCAAGTCAAAGGTACTTAGAAATTTGGCAGCACCTAATTTATCAATGAGCTCATCAGCTCTTGGAATTGGATGAGCATCTGTCTTGGTGACAGAATTGAGCCCTCTGTAGTCCACACAAAACCTCATCTCTTTCTTTCCATCTTTGGTGTGAGGTTTGGGGACTAAGACCACTGGGCTAGCCCAGGGGCTGTCAGAGCGCTCAATCACTCCCAATTCCAGCATCTTGTGGACTTCCACCTTGATGCTTTCCTTAACATGGTCAGACTGTCTAAAGATTTTGTTCTTGACAGGCATGCTGTCTCCTGTGTCCACATCATGGGTACACAGGTGTGTCTGACCAGGGGTTAAGGAGAAGAGTTCAGGAAACTGTTGTAGGACTCTCCTACAATCAGCTTGCTGTTGGCCAGAGAGGGTGTCTGAGTAGATCACTCCATCTACTGTACCATCTTTTGGGTCTGATGACAGAAGATCAGGGAGAGGTTCACTCTCTGCCTCCTGATCCTCATCTGTTACCATCAACAGATTGACATCAGCCCTGTCGTGGAAGAGTTTAAGGCGGTTTACATGGATCACCCTCTTGGGGCTCCTGCTTGTGCCCAGGTCCACCAAGTAGGTGACCTGACTCTTCCTCTCTAGTACTGGGTAAGGGCCACTCCATTTGTCCTGGAGTGCCCTGGGAGCCACAGGCTCCAGAACCCAGACTTTCTGCCCTGGTTGGAACTCAACCAGTGCAGCCTTTTGGTCATACCAAAACTTCTGGAGTTGTTGGCTGGCCTCAAGGTTTTTGGTTGCCTTTTCCATGTACTCTGCCATTCTAGAGCGAAGGCCAAGTACATAGTCCACTATGTCCTGTTTAGGCTCATGGAGAGGTCTCTCCCAGCCTTCTTTAACAAGGGCAAGTGGTCCCCTTACAGGATGACCAAACAGAAGTTCAAAGGGTGAGAACCCTACTCCCTTCTGTGGTACCTCCCTGTAAGCGAAAAGCAGACATGGCAGGAGGACATCCCATCTCCTTTTGAGTTTTTCTGGGAGCCCCATGATCATGCCCTTTAATGTCTTGTTGAATCTCTCAACTAAGCCATTAGTTTGTGGATGGTAAGGTGTAGTGAATTTATAAGTCACTCCACACTCATTCCACATGTGCTTTAGGTATGCTGACATGAAGTTGGTACCTCTGTCAGACACCACCTCCTTAGGGAAACCCACTCTGGTAAAGATACCAATGAGGGCCTTGGCTACTGCAGGGGCAGTAGTCGACCTAAGGGGAATAGCTTCAGGATACCTGGTAGCATGATCCACTACTACCAGGATATACATATTTCCTGAGGCTGTGGGAGGTTCCAGTGGACCAACTATGTCCACACCCACTCTTTCAAAGGGCACCCCCACCACTGGAAGTGGAATGAGGGGGGCCTTTGGATGCCCACCTGTCTTACCACTGGCTTGACAGGTGGGGCAGGAGAGGCAAAACTCCTTAACCATGTTGGACATATTGGGCCAGTAGAAGTGGTTGACTAACCTCTCCCACGTCTTGGTTTGTCCCAAATGTCCAGCAAGGGGAATGTCATGGGCCAATGTTAGGATGAACTCTCTGAACAGCTGAGGCACTACCACTCTCCTAGTGGCACCAGGTTTGGGGTCTCTGGCCTCAGTGTACAGGAGCCCATCTTCCCAATAGACCCTATGTGTTCCATTTTTCTTGCCTTTGGACTCTTCAGCAGCTTGCTGCCTAAGGCCTTCAAGAGAGGGACAGGTTTCTTGTCCCTTACACAGCTCTTCCCTTGAGGGTCCCCCTGGGCCTAAGAGCTCAACCTGATAAGGTTCAAGCTCCAAAGGCTCAGTTCCCTCAGAGGGCAGAACTTCTTCCTGAGAAGAGAGGTTCCCTTTCTTTGGCTGTGTTGCAGTTGGTTTCCCAACTGACTTTCCTGTTCTCTTGGTAGGCTGGGGCATTTTTCCAGACTCCAGCTCTACTTTTTCACCCTGTGCCTTGCACTGTGCTCTTGTTTTCACACACACCAGTTCAGGGATACCCAGCATTGCTGCATGGGTTTTTAGTTCTACCTCAGCCCATGCTGAGGACTCCAGGTCATTTCCAAGCAGACAGTCCACTGGGATATTTGAGGAGACCACCACCTGTTTCAGGCCATTGACCCCTCCCCATTCTAAAGTAACCATTGCCATGGGATGTACTTTTCTCTGATTGTCAGCGTTGGTGACTGTGTAAGTTTTTCCAGTCAGGTATTGGCCAGGGGAAACCAGTTTCTCTGTCACCATGGTGACACTGGCACCTGTATCCCTCAGGCCCTCTATTCTAGTCCCATTAATTAAGAGTTGCTGTCTGTATTTTTGCATGTTAGGCGGCCAGACAGCTAGTGTGGCTAAATCCACCCCACCCTCAGAAACTAGAGTAGCTTCAGTGTGGACCCTGATCTGCTCTGGGCACACTGTTGATCCCACTTGGAGACTAGCCATACCAGTGTTACCTGGATGGGAGTTTGGAGTGGAACCTTTCTTGGGACAGGCCTTGTCTCCAGTTTGGTGTCCATGCTGTTTACAGCTATGACACCAGGCCTTTTTGGGATCAAAGTTTTTACCCTTGTACCCATTGTTTTGTGAAGAGGCTCTGGGCCCACCCTCCTGTGCAGGTTTTTGGGGGCCTGTAGAAGACTCTTTACTATTTTTAGTTTTGGTTGTCTCATCACCCTTCTGCTGGGGAGTCTTTGTGACCCCTTTCTTTTGGTCACCCCCTGTTGAAGTCTTGGACACCCTTGTCTTGACCCAATGGTCCGCCTTCTTTCCCAATTCTTGGGGAGAAATTGGTCCTAGGTCTACCAGATGCTGATGCAGTTTATCATTGAAACAATTACTTAACAGGTGTTCCTTCACAAATAAATTGTACAGCCCATCATAATTACTTACACCACTGCCTTGAATCCAACCATCTAGTGTTTTCACTGAGTAGTCAACAAAGTCAACCCAGGTCTGGCTCGAGGATTTTTGAGCCCCCCTGAACCTAATCCTGTACTCCTCAGTGGAGAATCCAAAGCCCTCAATCAGGGTACCCTTCATGAGGTCATAAGATTCTGCATCTTGTCCAGAGAGTGTGAGGAGTCTATCCCTACACTTTCCTGTGAACATTTCCCAAAGGAGAGCACCCCAGTGAGATTTGTTCACTTTTCTGGTTACACAAGCCCTCTCAAAAGCTGTGAACCATTTGGTGATGTCATCACCATCTTCATATTTAGTTACAATCCCTTTGGGGATTTTCAACATGTCAGGAGAATCTCTGACCCTATTTATATTGCTGCCACCATTGATGGGTCCTAGGCCCATCTCTTGTCTTTCCCTCTCTATGGCTAGGATCTGTCTTTCCAAAGCCAATCTTTTGGCCATCCTGGCTAACTGGATGTCCTCTTCACTGGAGTTATCCTCAGTGATTTCAGAGTTGTTGGTCCCTCCTGTGAGGGAACCAGCATCTCTGACTATTATTTGTGGAGTCAGGGCTTGAGAAGCCCTGCTCTCCCTAAGTAGGACTGGAGGGGGGGAATTTCCCTCCAAGTCACTATCTTCATCCTCTGAGTTGCCATCCTCAGAGGGGTTGGCCTTTTCAAACTCTGCCAAAAGCTCCTGGAGCTGTACTTTGGTAGGTTTGGGGCCCATTGCTATTTTCTTTAGTTTACAGAGTGACCTTAGCTCTCTCATCTGTAGATGGAGGTAAGGTGTGGTGTCGAGTTCCACCACATTCACATCTGTGCTAGACATTATGCTTCTAAAAGTTGGAATACTTTTTAAGAAACTAAAACTGGTTCTAGAATCTAATTCAAACTTTTAACAAACTTTTAAACTCTAAAAGAAATGCTAAACAGGATCTAACACAAGGCCCTAGCAGGTCTTTTAAGAATTTAGAAAACTTTTCAAATTGCAAAAATCAATTTCTAATGACAATTTTGGAATTTGTCGTGTGATCAGGTATTGGCTGAGTAGTCCAGCAAATGCAAAGTCTTGTACCCCACCGCTGATCCACCAATGTAGGAAGTTGGCTCTGTATGTGCTATTTCAAAGTAAGGAATAGCATGCACAGAGTCCAAGGGTTCCCCTTAGAGGTAAAATAGTGGTAAAAATAGATAATACTAATGCTCTATTTTGTGGTAGTGTGGTCGAGCAGTAGGCTTATCCAAGGAGTAGTGTTAAGCATTTGTTGTACATACACAAGACAATAAATGAGGTACACACACTCAGAGACAAATCCAGCCAATAGGTTTTTATATAGAAAAATATCTTTTCTTAGTTTATTTTAAGAACCACAGGTTCAAATTCTACATGTAATAGCTCATTCGAAAGGTATTGCAGGTAAGTACTTTAGGAACTTCAAATCATCAAAATTGCATGTATACTTTTCAAGTTATTGACAAATAGCTGTTTTAAAAGTGGACACTTAGTGCAATTTTCACAGTTCCTAGGGGAGGTAAGTTTTGATTAGTTTTACCAGGTAAGTAAGACACTTACAGGGTTCAGTTCTTGGTCCAAGGTAGCCCACCGTTGGGGGTTCAGAGCAACCCCAAAGTCACCACACCAGCAGCTCAGGGCCGGTCAGGTGCAGAGTTCAAAGTGGTGCCCAAAACGCATAGGCTAGAATGGAGAGAAGGGGGTGCCCCGGTTCCGGTCTGCTTGCAGGTAAGTACCCGCGTCTTCGGAGGGCAGACCAGGGGGGTTTTGTAGGGCACCGGGGGGGACACAAGTCCACACAGAAATTTCACCCTCAGCGGCGCGGGGGCGGCCGGGTGCAGTGTAGAAACAGGCGTCGGGTTTGTAATGGAAGTCAATGGGAGATCTAGGGATCTCTTCAGCGCTGCAGGCAGGCAAGGGGGGGGTTCCTCGGGGAAACCTCCACTTGGGCAAGGGAGAGGGACTCCTGGGGGTCACTCCTCCAGTGAAAGTCCGGTCCTTCAGGTCCTGGGGGCTGCGGGTGCAGGGTCTCTCCCAGGCGTCGGGACTTTAGATTCAAAGAGTCGCGGTCAGGGGAAGCCTCGGGATTCCCTCTGCAGGCGGCGCTGTGGGGGCTCAGGGGGGACAGGTTTTGGTACTCACAGTATCAGAGTAGTCCTGGGGTCCCTCCTGAGGTGTCGGATCTCCACCAGCCGAGTCGGGGTCGCCGGGTGCAGTGTTGCAAGTCTCACGCTTCTTGCGGGGAGTTTGCAGGGTTCTTTAAAGCTGCTGGAAACAAAGTTGCAGCTTTTCTTGGAGCAGGTCCGCTGTCCTCGGGAGTTTCTTGTCTTTTCGAAGCAGGGGCAGTCCTCAGAGGATGTCGAGGTCGCTGGTCCCTTCGGAAGGCGTCGCTGGAGCAGGATCTTTGGAAGGCAGGAGACAGGCCGGTGAGTTTCTGGAGCCAAGGCAGTTGTCGTCTTCTGGTCTTCCGCTGCAGGGGTTTTCAGCTGGGCAGTCCTTCTTCTTGTTGCAGGAATCTGATTTTCTAGGGTTCAGGGTAGCCCTTAAATACTAAATTTAAGGGCGTGTTTAGGTCTGG
This sequence comes from Pleurodeles waltl, assembly GCF_031143425.1. NCBI lineage: Eukaryota > Metazoa > Chordata > Amphibia > Caudata > Salamandridae > Pleurodeles > Pleurodeles waltl. Next base: position 783,290,392 of record NC_090437.1, on the reverse strand, counting down.
GGGGTTAGTAGCCAATGGCTACTAGCCCTGAGGGTGGGTACACCCTCTTTGTGCCCCCTCCCAAGGGGAGGGGGTCACAATCCTAACCCTATTGGGGGAATCCTCCATCTGCAAGATGGAGGATTTCTAAAAGTTAGAGTCACCTCAGCTCAGGACACCTTAGGGGCTGTCCTGACTGGCCAGTGACTCCTCCTTGTTTTTCTCATTATTTTCTCCGGCCTTGCCGCCAAAAGTGGGGCCTGGCCGGAGGGGGCGGGCAACTCCACTAGCTGGAGTGTCCTGCTGGGTTGGCACAAAGGAGGTGAGCCTTTGAGGCTCACCGCCAGGTGTGACAATTCCTGCCTGGGGGAGGTGTTAGCATCTCCACCCAGTGCAGGCTTTGTTACTGGCCTCAGAGTGACAAAGGCACTCTCCCCATGGGGCCAGCAACATGTCTCGGTTTGTGGCAGGCTGCTAAAACTAGTCAGCCTACACAGATAGTCGGTTAAGTTTCAGGGGGCACCTCTAAGGTGCCCTCTGTGGTGTAGTTTACAATAAAATGTACACTGGCATCAGTGTGCATTTATTGTGCTGAGAAGTTTGATACCAAACTTCCCAGTTTTCAGTGTAGCCATTATGGTGCTGTGGAGTTCGTGTTTGACAGACTCCCAGACCATATACTCTTATGGCTACCCTGCACTTACAATGTCTAAGGTTTTGTTTAGACACTGTAGGGGTACCATGCTCATGCACTGGTACCCTCACCTATGGTATAGTGCACCCTGCCTTAGGGCTGTAAGGCCTGCTAGAGGGGTGTCTTACCTATACTGCATAGGCAGTGAGAGGCTGGCATGGCACCCTGAGGGGAGTGCCATGTCGACTTACTCGTTTTGTCCTCACTAGCACACACAAGCTGGTAAGCAGTGTGTCTGTGCTGAGTGAGAGGTCTCCAGGGTGGCATAAGACATGCTGCAGCCCTTAGAGACCTTCCTTGGCATCAGGGCCCTTGGTACTAGAAGTACCAGTTACAAGGGACTTATCTGGATGCCAGGGTCTGCCAATTGTGGATACAAAAGTACAGGTTAGGGAAAGAACACTGGTGCTGGGGCCTGGTTAGCAGGCCTCAGCACACTTTCAATGGTAAACATAGCATCAGCAAAGGCAAAAAGTCAGGGGGCAACCATGCCAAGGAGGCATTTCCTTACAGTTGACATCACATGTTTTGATACCAATGACATCACAGGAAGTGCTGTTATAGGAATTTTGACAAGCTGTCACCCTCCCATCAGATGTTTGTGAGATGTCTAACTTTTTTATAATCTGTCACATGTCTTTCTCATCTGTTGCTCGCTCTCTCACCCCTCCTGTCTGTCTTAACTGTGACCTTCTTACTGATCTCCTTATAACATGTCTTCCTCTCTCTCACCGGACTTTCCCATCTGTTCGCTCTCTTTTTACACTCTATTTCAGCTTCCCACCACCTTTCTTTATGAACGTAAATTCACTGAAATGCCAGGGGTAGCAGAAGTGACAACTCATGCCATGCACTCACGTACAAACGCTCACACGTATACACACGTTCAAACATACACACTCGCTCTCACTCAAGCAGAGTCTCACAAGTAAGCACGCACACAACAGACATTTAAAAGCATTTTTACTTACCTTAGCTGCCAGGTAGGGTAGTATTCCAGCTAATCGTACTCCATCCTATATTACACTTATTGTGAACTATATATTATTCACTATTAGTTTAAGAAAACACTGACAGAAAACATGGGAAGTGGAGCCCCAACCGATGGCCATGAGGACGAGCTGCCCTTGTGTTCCTGCCACTGATTTTGCCACCTCTGAGGCCTGGGGGTCGCAAAATGGGTCACAGGGGGGCAAGCCAAGGGTTGCAGCTGCGACCCATGCAACCCCTGAATGATGTCCAGGCTTCTCTTACTCCCTTTATCTGTCCTTCCTCACTTAGGTCACAGTATTATTGGTGTCTCTTTCATCCCTCTTTGTCTCTCTCAAACACACATCCTCCTGTCTGTGGCTTGATCTCTCACCCTTCTCTCTGTAGTGTCCTCTTCCTTTCGTTATTCTACCCTCATTTCACCTCAAACCGTTTTACCTTCACCCCTCTCTCTCGTTCTCTCTCCTTCTCTTTCTTGTATTTCTTTCTCACTCCCTCTACAAGCTCGGGGGCTGCAGGAGGCACGGAGATGATCCATATACCTTGTAACGGTAAATTATTATTTTCCATGTTAGCTACTGTCCTCTGAGGTTAGAGGTACGCAGGCACAGTGCGGAGGGCACAGGAAGCCCTCAATGATGTTCATGACAACATTGTTTCGAAGTATCTTTCCATTTATACTCGAACCCTTTTTTTCTTGGAAAAAAGCTTACATTTGTGCATCTTTGACTCCTTAGCAACAGTAGTTAGTATACGACCTACTATAAAAGGAGGGAACGAATGGGAAAGGGTAAAAGATCCTGCTATGCTCATTGGCGGTTTTCATGCATTGCAGATCAGTCCCTTCAACCTAGCACCCGCTCACTCCAACCATCAACAAACATATTAAAGAAAGGGGCAGTCTGACTTTCCATGAGAAATAAAAAATATTCAATCTTTTCTCTACACAGAAATATCCGCCCCTTAAAGCAGACTTTTCAGTCTTTACATGCACACTTTCACCTTGGTGCTAACAGATTATGCATAACATGACGTAACATAGTAAGTGCATTAATTTCAGATATATCAATTATTTTCTTAAACACAGTGAGAGTGGAACGTGATTTCTATCTAAAGTCTTATTTTAATGAGGATAGTCATGTGTGGACTTTTGTTTATATATCATCTTTCAACAATCAGTCAATTAGGTGAATATGTATAGCATAACTAATCACTCGAGATGGTATCCCGGTGCTTGAGGGTCAAGATGGTTCAGGTGACTCAGTCAAAAATCCAGGTCTTGAGTGCTCTCCAGAATTCCAGTAGAGAGGTGGAGGTCCGTAGCTGTAGGTGGATGTTGTTCCAGGATTCCGCCATGAGGTGGGCGAAGCAGCACCCTTCGCTGTTGCTTTGGTGGACACAGGGGGTGCTGATGATGGAGGCAGAGAATAGTTGTCTGGTAGGGTAGTGGAAGTTCAGGTGACGGTTGATGTAGGCTGATCCTTTGTTGTGCAGTGCTTGGTAGGTATAGATCATCAGATTGAATTGGCATCTCTTCTGTTTGAAGAGCCAGTAGAGCTTTCTGAGTTGAGGGATGTTGTGGGACAATCTGGGGAGGGCCAAGATGAGTCTGGCAGTGAAGTTCTGTATAGTCTGGAGTCTCTGCAGAAGGTGTGTGGTGATCACATCGCAGAGTGCATTGCCATAGTCTAATCGGCTGGTGATTAGGGCCTGAATGACTGTATGTCTGGTATTCAGGGAAGCCAATTGAAGACTTTTCGTAACATGCAAAAGCAGGCAGAGGTGACTACACTGATCTGCAACTTCATGGTCAATCAATCAATCAATTTGTAAAGCGCGCTACATACCCGTGAGGGTTTCAAGGCGCTGGGGGGGGAGGGAGGAAGGGTGCTGCTATTGCTCGAAGAGCCAAGTCTTGAGGAGTTTTCTGAAGGAAAGAAGGTCCTGGGTCTGTCGTAGATCCGGTGGGAGGGTGTTCCAGGTCTTGGCGGCGGGGTACAAGAATGATCTGCCGCCGGAAGATTTGCGTTGGATGCGGGGGATGGAGGCGAGGGCGAGGTTAGCGGAGCGGAGATGCCGGGTGGGGGTGTAGAAGCTGAGCCTGTTGTTCAGGTATGATGGTCCGGTGTTCTGGAGTGCCTTGTGTGCATTGGTGAGGAGCTTGAAGGTGATCCTCTTGTTGACGGGGAGCCAGTGAAGGTCTCTTAGGTGGGGGGTGATGTGGCAGTGGCGAGGGATGTTGAGGATGAGTCGGGTGGAGGCGTTTTGGATGCGTTGGAGGCGTTGGAGGAGTTTGGATGGGTTACCGGTGTAGAGGGCGTTGCTGTAGTCGAGTCTGTTGCTGACGAGGGCCTGGGTTACTGTTTTTCTTGTTTCTGTTGGGATCCATTTGTAACTCTGCGAAGCATGCGGAGGGTGTTGTAGCAGGAGGAGGAGATGGCGCTGACCTGCTTTGACATGGAGAGTGAGGAGTTGAGGGTGAAGCCGAGGTTTTGTGCGCTGTCGGTGGGTGTCGGTGGGGGACCCAGCGTGGACGGCCACCATGAGTTGTCCCAGGCGGAAGGGGTGCGCCCAAGGATGAGGACCTCTCATCCAGTCGGCGATGGCTTTTAGTCCCTCGTGGAGGTTGGTTTTGGCGGTGTGTGGGTCCTTAGTGAGGGAGAGGATGATTTGGGTGTCGTCAGCGTAGGAGATGATGTTGAGGTTGTGCTGATGGGCAACTTGTTTGCGGGGGGCAATGTAGATGTTGAACAGCGTCGGGCTGAGGGATGAGCCCTGGGGTACGCAGCAGATGATGTTGAAGGCTTTGGATTGGTACGGGGGGAGGCGGACTCTTTGGGTTCGGCCAGTGAGGACGGATGGGATCCATTCGAGGGCCTGGTCCTGGATTCCTGCTGCGTGAAAGCGGGATTTTAGGGTGTGGTGACAGACGGTGTCAAAGGCAGCTGATAGGTCAAGGAGGATGTAAGGAAATGCCTCCTTGGCATGGTTAACCCCTGACTTTTTGCCTTTGCTGATGCTATGTTTTGAATTGAAAGTGTGTTGAGGCCTGCTAACCAGGCCCCAGCACCAGTGTTCTTTCCCTAACCTGTACTTTTGATTCCACAATTGGCACACCCTGGCATCCAGATAAGTCCCTTGTAAGTGGTACCCCTGGTACCAAGGGCCCTGATGCCAAGGAAGGTCTCTAAGGGCTGCAGCATGTCTTATGCCACCCTGGAGACCCCTCACTCAGCACAGACACACTGCTTGCCAGCTTGTGTGTGCTGGTGAGAACAAAACGAGTAAGTCGACATGGCACTCCCCTCAGGGTGCCATGCCAGCCTCTCACTGCCTATGCAGGTATAGATAAGTCACCCCTCTAGTAGGCCTTACAGCCCTAAGGCAGGGTGCACTATACCATAGGTGAGGGCACCAGTGCATGAGCACTGTGCCCCTACAGTGTCTAAGCAATACCTTAGACATTGTAAGTGCAGGGTAGCCATAAGAGTATATGGTCTGGGAGTCTGTTTTACACAAACTCCACAGCACCATAATGGCTACACTGAAAACTGGGAAGTTTGGTATCAAACTTCTCAGCACAATAAATGCACACTGATGCCAGTGTACATTTTATTGTAAAATACACCACAGAGGGCACCTTAGAGGTGCCCCCTGAAACTTAACCGACTATCTGTGTAGGCTGACTGGTTCCAGCAGCCTGCCACACTAGAGACATGTTGCTGGCCCCATGGGGAGAGTGCCTTTGTCACTCTGAGGCCAGTAACAAAGCCTGCACTGGGTGGAGATGCTAACACCTCCCCCAGGCAGGAGCTGTAACACCTGGCGGTGAGCCTCAAAGGCTCACCCCTTTGTCACAGCACCGCAGGACACTCCAGCTTAGTGGAGTTGCCCGCCCCCTCCGGCCACGGCCCCCACTTTTGGCGGCAAGGCTGGAGGAAACAAAGAAAACAGCAAGGAGGAGTCACTGGCCAGTCAGGACAGCCCCTAAGGTGTCCTGAGCTGAAGTGACTCTAACTTTTAGAAATCCTCCATCTTGCAGATGGAGGATTCCCCCCATAGGATTAGGGATGTGACCCCCTCCCCTTGGGAGGAGGCACAAAGGGGGTGTACTCACCCTCAGGGCTAGTAGCCATCGGCTACTAACCCCCCAGACCAAAACACGCCCTTAAATTTAGTATTTAAGGGCTTCCCTGAACCTAAGAATTTAGATTCCTGCAACTTACCTGAAGAAGAAGGACTGCTGAGCTGAAAAACCCCTGCAGAGGAAGAACAGAAGACACCAACTGCTTTGGCTCCAGACTTACCGGCCTGTCTCCTGCCTTCCAAAGAAACCGGCTCCAGCGACGCTTTCCAAGGGACCAGCGACCTCTGAATCCTCTGAGGACTGCCCAGCTTCAAGAAAGACTAGAAACTCCCGAGGACAGCGGCACTGCTCCAAGAGAACTGCAACTTTGTTACAAGGAGCAGATTTAAAGACCCCTGCAACTCCCCGCAAGAAGCGTGAGACTTGCAACACTGCACCCGGCGACCCCGACTCGACTGGTGAAAAACAACCAACTCAGGGAGGACCCTCCGGCGACTCTACGACTGTGAGTAACCAAAGTTGTCCCCCCTGAGCCCCCACAGCGACGCCTGCAGAGGAAATCCCCAGGCTCCCCCTGACCGCGACTGTCTGAACTCCATTTCCCGACGGCTGGAAAAGACCCTGCACCCGCAGCCCCCAGCCCCTAAAGAAACGGAACTTCTGTGCAGGAGTGACCCCCAGGAGGCCCTCTCCCTTGCCCAGGTGGTGGCTACCCCGAGGAGCCCCCCCCTTGCCTGCCTGCATCGCTGAAGAGACCCCTTAGTCTCCCATTGAAAACTAAAGGAAACCCGACGCTTGTTTGCACACTGCACCCGGCCGCCCCCGCGCTGCTGAGGGTGTACTTTCTGTGTGGACTTGTGTCCCCCCCAGTGCCCTACAAAACCCCCATGGTCTGCCCTCCGAAGACGCGGGTACTTACCTGCTGGCAGACTGGAACCGGGGCACCCCCTTCTCTCCCTTATAGCCTATGTGTTTTGGGCACCTCTTTGACCTTTGCACCTGACCGGCCCTGAGCTGCTGGTGTGATAACTTTGGGGTTGCTCTGAACCCCCAATGGTGGGCTACCTTGGACCAAAAACTGAAACCTGTAAGTGACTTACTTACCTGTTAAAACTAACATTACTTTACCTCCCCCAGGAACTGTGAAAATTGCACTGTGTCCACTTTTAAAACAGCTTATTGTGTTTTATGTGAAAAGTATACATGCTAATGAAATGATTCAAAGTTCCTAAAGTACTTACCTGCAATACCTTTCAAATGAGATATTACATGTAGAATTTGAACCTGTGGTTCTTAAAATAAACTAAGAAAAGATATTTTTCTATAACAAAACCTATTGGCTGGATTTGTCTCTGAGTGTGTGTTCCTCATTTATTGCCTGTGTGTATGTACAACAAATGCTTAACACTACTCCTTTGATAAGCCTACTGCTCGACCACACTACCACAAAATAGAGCATTAGTATTATCTCTTTTTGCCACTATCTTACCTCTAAGGGGAACCCTTGGACTCTGTGCATACTATTCCTTACTTCGAAATAGTACATACAGAGCCAACTTCCTACATTGGTGGATCAGCGGTGGGGTACAAGACTTTGCATTTGCTGGACTACTCAGCCAATACCTGATCACACGACAAATTCAAAAAATTGTCATTAGAACTTGATTTTTTGCAATTTGAAATTTTTCTAAATTCTTTAAAGTCCTGCTTGGGCCTTGTGTTAGTCCCTGTTAGCATTTCTTTTAGAGTTTAAAAGTTTGTTAAAAGTTTGAATTAGATTCTAGAACTAGTTTTAGTTTCTTAAAAAGTATTCCAACTTTTAGAAGCATAATGTCTAATACAGATGTGAATGTGGTGGAACTCGACACCACACCTTACCTCCATCTACAGATGAGAGAGCTAAGGTCACTCTGTAAAATCAAGAAAATAACAATGGGCTTTAGACCTACCAAACAACAGCTCCAGGAGCTGTTGGCAGAGTATGAAAGAGCCAACCCCTCTGTGGATGGCAACACAGAGGATGAGGATAGTGACTTGGAGGAAGATTCCCCCCTACCAGTCCTATCTAGGGAGGACAGGGCCTCTCAAGCCCTGACTCCACAAATACTAGTCAGAGATGCTAGTTCATTCACAGGAGGGACCAACTTCTCTGAAATCACTGAGGATAACTCCAGTGAAGAGGACATCCAGTTAGCCAGGATGGCCCAAAGTTTGGCTTTGGAAAGACAGATCCTGGCCATAGAAAGGGAAAGACAAGAGATGGGCCTAGGACCCATCAATGGTGGCAGCAACATAAATAGGGTCAGAGATTCTCCTGACATGTTGAAAATCCCTAAAGGGATTGTAACTAAATATGAAGATGGTGATGACATCACCAAATGGTTCACAGCTTTTGAGAGGGCTTGTGTAACCAGAAAAGTGAACAAATCTCACTGGGGTGCTCTCCTTTGGGAAATGTTCACAGGAAAGTGTAGGGATAGACTCCTCACACTCTCTGGAAAAGATGCAGAATCTTATGACCTCATGAAGGGTACCCTGATTGAGGGCTTTGGATTCTCCACTGAGGAGTATAGGATTAGATTCAGGGGGGCTCAAAAATCCTCGAGCCAGACCTGGGTTGACTTTGTAGACTACTCAGTGAAAACAGTGGATGGTTGGATTCAAGGCAGTGGTGTAAGTAATTATGATGGGCTGTACAATTTATTTGTGAAAGAACACCTATTAAGTAATTGTTTCAATGATAAACTGCATCAGCATCTGGTAGACCTAGGACCAATTTCTCCCCAAGAATTGGGAAAGAAGGCGGACCATTGGGTCAAGACTAGGGTGTCCAAAACTTCCACAGGGGGTGACCAAAAGAAAGGGGTCACAAAACCTCCCCAGGGGAAAGGTGGTGAGACAGCCAAAAACAAAAATAGTAAAGAGTCTTCTACAGGCCCCCAAAAACCTGCACAGGAGGGTGGGCCCAGAGCCTCTTCACAAAACAATTCTGGATACAAGGGTAAAAACTTTGATCCCAAAAAGGCCTGGTGTCGTAGCTGTAGTCAGTCTGGACACCAAACTGGAGACAAGGCCTGTCCCAAGAAAGATACCACTTCTAACTCCCATCCAGCTAAAACTGGAATGGCCAGTCTCCAAGTGGGATCAACAGTGTGCCCAGAGCAAATCAGGTGTCACACTGAAGCTACATTAGTCTCTGAGGGTGGGGTGGATTTAGCCACACTGGCTGCCTGGCCCCCTAACATGCAAAAATACAGGCAGCAGCTCTTAATTAATGGGACAAGTGTAGAGGGCCTGAGGGATACAGGTGCCAGTGTCACCATGGTGACAGAGAAACTGGTTTCCCCTGGCCAATACCTGGCTGGACAAACTTATCCAGTCACCAACGCTGACAATCAGACTAAAGTACATCCCATGGCTATGGTAACTTTAGAGTGGGGAGGGGGTCAATGGCCTGAAACAGGTGGTGGTCTCCTCAAATATCCCAGTAGACTGTTTGCTTGGAAATGACCTGGAGTCCTCAGCATGGGCTGAGGTAGAACTGAAAACCCATGGAGCCATGCTGGGTATCCCTGAACTGGTGTGTGTCAAGACAAGGGCACAGTGCAAGGCTCAGGGTGAAAAAGTAGAGCTGGAGTCTGGAAGAAAGGCCGAGCCTACCAAGAGGAAAGGAAAGTCAGCTGGGAAACCAGCTGCAACACAGCAAGAAAAAGAGAACCTCTCTTCTCAGGAAGAAGTTCTGCCCTCTGAGGGAACTGAGCCTATGGAGCTGGAACCTTATCAGGTTGAGCTCTTAGGCCCAGGGGGACCCTCAAGGGAAGAGTTGTGTAAGGGACAAGAAACCTGTCCCTCTCTTGAAGGCCTTAGGCAGCAAGCTGCTGAAGAGTCCAATGGCAAGAAAAATGGAACACATAGGGTCTATTGGGAAGATGGACTCCTGTACACTGAGGCAAGAGATCCCAAACCTGGTGCCACTAGGAGAGTGGTAGTGCCTCAGGGTTTCAGAGAGTTTATTCTGACCTTAGCCCATGATATTCCCCTTGCTGGGCATTTGGGACAAACCAAGACGTGGGAGAGGTTAGTCAACCACTTCTACTGGCCCAATATGTCCCAGACGGTTAAGGAGTTTTGCCTCTCCTGCCCCACCTGTCAAGCCAGTGGTAAGACAGGTGGGCATCCAAAGGCCCCCCTCATTCCACTTCCAGTGGTGGGGGTCCCCTTTGAAAGAGTGGGTGTGGACATAGTTGGTCCACTAGAACCTCCCACAGCCTCAGGAAATATGTAAATCCTAGTAGTAGTGGATCATGCTACTAGGTATCCTGAAGCTATTCCCCTTAGGTCAACTACTGCCCCTGCAGTAGCCAAGGCCCTCATTGGTATCTTTACCAGAGTGGGCTTCCCTAAGGAGGTGGTGTCTGACAGAGGTACCAACTTCATGTCAGCATACCTAAAACACATGTGGAATGAGTGTGGGGTGACTTATAAATTCACTACACCATATCATCCACAAACTAATGGCCTTGTTGAGAGATTCAACAAGACATTAAAGGGCATGATCATGGGGCTCCCAGAAAAACTCAAAAGGAGATGGGATGTCCTCCTGCCATGTCTGCTTTTCGCTTACAGAGAGGTGCCTCAGAAGGGAGGAGGATTCTCACCCTTTGAACTTCTGTTTGGCCACCCTGTAAGAGGACCACTTGCTCTTGTTAAAGAAGGCTGGGAGAGACCTCTTCATGAGCCTAAACAAGACATAGTGGACTATGTGCTTGGCCTTCGCTCAAGGATGGCAGAGTACATGGAAAAGGCAAGTAAAAACCTTGAGGCCAGCCAACAACTCCAGAAGTTGTGGTATGACCAAAAGGCTGCACTGGTTGAATTTCAACCAGGGCAGAAAGTCTGGGTTCTGGAGCCTGTGGCTCCCAGGGCACTTCAGGACAAATGGAGTGGCCCTTACCCAGTACTAGAAAGGAAGAGTCAGGTCACCTACCTGGTGGACCTGGGCACAAGCAGGAGCCCCAAGAGGGTGATCCATGTGAACCGCCTTAAGCTCTTCCATGACAGGGCTGATGTAAATCAGTTGATGGTAACAGATGAGGACCAGGAAGCTGAGAGTGAACCTCTCCCTGATCTCCTCTCATCAGACCCTAAAGATGGCTCAGTGGATGGAGTGATCTACTCAGACACCCTCTCTAGCCAACAGCAGTCTGACTGTAGGAAGGTCCTGCAGCAGTTCGCTGAACTCTTTTCCCTAACCCCTGGTCAGACACACCTGTGTACCCATGATGTGGACACAGGAGACAGCATGCCTGTCAAAAACAAAATATTTAGACAGTCTGACCAAGTTAAGGAAAGCATCAAGGTGGAAGTCCACAAGATGCTGGAATTGGGAGTAATTGAGTACTCTGACAGCCCCTGGGCTAGCCCAGTGGTCTTAGTCCCCAAACCTCACACCAAAGAAGGAAAGAGAGAGATGAGGTTTTGTGTGGACTACAGAGGTCTCAACTCTGTCACCAAGACAGATGCTCATCCCATTCCTAGAGCTGATGAGCTAATAGACAAATTAGGGGCTGCCAAATTCTTAAGTACCTTTGACTTAACAGCAGGGTACTGGCAAATCAGAATGGCCCCTGGAGCAAAAGAAAAGACAGCATTCTCCACACCTGATGGGCATTATCAGTTCACTGTTATGCCCTTTGGTTTAAAGAATGCCCCTGCCACCTTCCAAAGGTTGGTGAATCAAGTCCTTGCTGGGTTGGAATCCTTTAGTGCAGCTTATCTTGATGATATTGCTGTCTTCAGCTCCACCTGGCAGGATCACCTGGTCCACCTGAAGAAGGTTTTGAAGGCTCTGCAATCTGCAGGCCTCTCTATCAAGGCATCCAAATGCCAGATAGGGCAGGGAACTGTGGTTTACTTGGGACACCTTGTAGGTGGAGGCCAAGTTCAGCCACTCCAGCCTAAGATCCAGACTATTCTGGACTGGGCAGCTCCAAAAACCCAGACTCAAGTCAGGGCATTCCTTGGCTTGACTGGGTACTATAGGAGGTTTGTGAAGGGATATGGATCCATTGTGACAGCCCTCACAGAACTCACCTCCAAGAAAATGCCCAAGAAAGTAAACTGGACTGTAGAATGCCAACAGGCCTTTGACACCCTGAAGCAAGCTATGTGCACAGCACCAGTTCTAAAAGCTCCAGATTACTCCAAACAATTCATTGTGCAAACAGATGCCTCTGAACATGGGATAGGGGCAGTTTTGTCCCAAACAAATGATGATGGCCTTGACCAGCCTGTTGCTTTCATTAGCAGGAGGTTACTCCCCAGGGAGCAGCGTTGGAGTGCCATTGAGAGGGAGGCCTTTGCTGTGGTTTGGTCCCTGAAGAAGTTGAGACCATACCTCTTTGGTACTCACTTCCTAGTTCAGACTGACCACAGACCTCTCAGATGGCTGATGCAAATGAAAGGTGAAAATCCAAAACTGTTGAGGTGGTCCATCTCCCTACAGGGAATGGACTTTATAGTGGAACACAGACCTGGGACTGCCCATGCCAATGCAGATGGCCTTTCCAGGTTCTTCCACTTAGAAAATGAAGACTCTCTTGGGAAAGGTTAGTCTCATCCTCTTTCGTTTGGGGGGGGGTTGTGTAAGGAAATGCCTCCTTGGCATGGTTACCCCCTGACTTTTTGCCTTTGCTGATGCTATGTTTTGAATTGAAAGTGTGCTGAGGCCTGCTAACCAGGCCCCAGCACCAGTGTTCTTTCCCTAACCTGTACTTTTGATTCCACAATTGGCACACCCTGGCATCCAGATAAGTCCCTTGTAAATGGTACCCCTGGTACCAAGGGCCCTGATGCCAAGGAAGGTCTCTAAGGGCTGCAGCATGTCTTATGCCACCCTGGAGACCCCTCACTCAGCACAGACACACTGCTTGCCAGCTTGTGTGTGCTGGTGAGAACAAAACGAGTAAGTCGACATGGCACTCCCCTCAGGGTGCCATGCCAGCCTCTCACTGCCTATGCAGGTATAGATAAGTCACCCCTCTAGTAGGCCTTACAGCCCTAAGGCAGGGTGCACTATACCATAGGTGAGGGCACCAGTGCATGAGCACTGTGCCCCTACAGTGTCTAAGCAATACCTTAGACATTGTAAGTGCAGGGTAGCCATAAGAGTATATGGTCTGGGAGTCTGTTTTACACGAACTCCACAGCCCCATAATGGCTACACTGAAAACTGGGAAGTTTGGTATCAAACTTCTCAGCACAATAAATGCACACTGATGCCAGTGTACATTTTATTGTAAAATACACCACAGAGGGCACCTTAGAGGTGCCCCCTGAAACTTAACCGACTATCTGTGTAGGCTGACTGGTTCCAGCAGCCTGCCACACTAGAGACATGTTGCTGGCCCCATGGGGAGAGTGCCTTTGTCACTCTGAGGCCAGTAACAAAGCCTGCACTGGGTGGAGATGCTAACACCTCCCCCAGGCAGGAGCTGTAACACCTGGCGGTGAGCCTCAAAGGCTCACCCCTTTGTCACAGCACCGCAGGACACTCCAGCTTAGTGGAGTTGCCCGCCCCCTCCGGCCACGGCCCCCACTTTTGGCGGCAAGGCTGGAGGAAACAAAGAAAACAGCAAGGAGGAGTCACTGGCCAGTCAGGACAGCCCCTAAGGTGTCCTGAGCTGAAGTGACTCTAACTTTTAGAAATCCTCCATCTTGCAGATGGAGGATTCCCCCAATAGGATTAGGGATGTGACCCCCTCCCCTTGGGAGGAGGCACAAAGAGGGTGTACTCACCCTCAGGGCTAGTAGCCATTGGCTACTAACCCCCCAGACCAAAACACGCCCTTAAATTTAGTATTTAAGGGCTTCCCTGAACCTAAGAATTTAGATTCCTGCAACTTACCTGAAGAAGAAGGACTGCTGAGCTGAAAAACCCCTGCAGAGGAAGAACAGAAGACACCAACTGCTTTGGCTCCAGACTTACCGGCCTGTCTCCTGCCTTCCAAAGAAACCGGCTCCAGCGACGCTTTCCAAGGGACCAGCGACCTCTGAATCCTCTGAGGACTGCCCAGCTTCAAGAAAGACTAGAAACTCCCGAGGACAGCGGCACTGCTCCAAGAGAACTGCAACTTTGTTACAAGGAGCAGATTTAAAGACCACTGCAACTCCCCGCAAGAAGCGTGAGACTTGCAACACTGCACCCGGCGACCCCGACTCGACTGGTGAAGAACAACCAACTCAGGGAGGACCCTCGGGCGACTCTACGACTGTGAGTAACCAAAGTTGTCCCCCCTGAGCCCCCACAGCGACGCCTGCAGAGAGAATCCCCAGGCTCCCCCTGACCGCGACTGTCTGAACTCCATTTCCCGACGGCTGGAAAAGACCCTGCACCCGCAGCCCCCAGCCCCTAAAGAAACGGAACTTCTGTGCAGGAGTGACCCCCAGGAGGCCCTCTCCCTTGCCCAGGTGGTGGCTACCCCGAGGAGCCCCCCCCCTTGCCTGCCTGCATCGCTGAAGAGACCCCTTGGTCTCCCATTGAAAACTAAAGGAAACCCGACGCTTGTTTGCACACTGCACCCGGCCGCCCCCGCGCTGCTGAGGGTGTACTTTCTGTGTGGACTTGTGTCACCCCCAATGCCCTACAAAACCCCCCTGGTCTGCCCTCCGAAGACGCGGGTACTTACCTGCTGGCAGACTGGAACCGGGGCATCCCCTTCTCTCCCTTATAGCCTATGTGTTTTGGGCACCTCTTTGACCTTTGCACCTGACCGGCCCTGAGCTGCTGGTGTGATAACTTTGGGGTTGCTCTGAACCCCCAACGGTGGGCTACCTTGGACCAAAAGCTGAAACCTGTAAATGACTTACTTACCTGTTAAAACTAACATTACTTTACCTCCCCCAGGAACTGTGAAAATTGCACTGTGTCCACTTTTAAAACAGCTTATTGTGTTTTATGTGAAAAGTATACATGCTAATGAAATGATTCAAAGTTCTTAAAGTACTTACCTGCAATACCTTTCAAATGAGATATTACATGTAGAATTTGAACCTTTGGTTCTTAAAATAAACTAAGAAAATATATTTTTCTATAACAAAACCTATTGGCTGGATTTGTCTCTGAGTGTGTGTTCCTCATTTATTGCCTGTGTGTATGTACAACAAATGCTTAACACTACTCCTTTGATAAGCCTACTGCTTGACCCCACTACCACAAAATAGAGCATTAGTATTATCTCTTTTTGCCACTATCTTACCTCTAAGGGGAACCCTTGGACTCTGTGCATACTATTCCTTACTTTGAAATAGTACATACAGAGCCAACTTCTTACAGAGGATGAGGGCTGATGTTTCTCCATTGTCGAGGTGGCTTCTGATGTCGTCTGTGGCGGCGAGGAGGGCGGTTTCGGTGCTGTGGTTGCGTCTGAAGCCGGACTGGGAGGGGTCGAGGATGTTGTTGTCTTCGAAGTACAGAGTGAGTGTTGATGATTTTCTCGGTGACTTTTGCCAGGAAAGGGAGCAGGGAGATGGGCCGTAAGTTTTTTAGGTCCTTGGGATCCGCCTTTGGTTTCTTGAGAAGAGCGTTGATTTCGGTGTGTTTCCAGCTTTCTGGGAATCTTGCAGTTTCGAAGGAAATGTTGATGACTTTCCGTAGGTGTGGTGCGATGGTTGTGTCTGCTTTGTTAAAAATGTGGTGAGGGCAGGGGTCTGATGGTGATCCGGAGTGGATGGAGTTCATGGTCTTGCGGGTTTCGTTGTC
The DNA here is from genome assembly GCF_031143425.1 of Pleurodeles waltl. Classification (NCBI taxonomy): domain Eukaryota; kingdom Metazoa; phylum Chordata; class Amphibia; order Caudata; family Salamandridae; genus Pleurodeles; species Pleurodeles waltl. The sequence continues at coordinate 783,274,882 of NC_090437.1, read as the reverse complement.
GCTGATGCTGGTCCAGGAGGTCAGTCGGCTGGAGCGGGTGGAGTTCGTGGAGGGCGGAATAGGAGTGTCCGAGGTATGAAGAGAGTTGAAGCTGTCGTGGATGTCAGTGATTTTCTGGTGGAAGGCGGTTGCTAGGGCATCGCATAGTTCTTGGGAGGGGGTGATGTCGTTGACGGTGGCGCTTGGGCTGGAGAGTTCGTTTACGATGTTGAAACGTTCTTTGCAGTCGCGGGCGTTGTTTTCTAGGCGGATTTTGAAGGAGGATCTTTTTGCTAGCCTGATGAGTTGGTGGTGTTTACATGTGGCATCCTTGAGTGCCATGTGGTTGTCTGGAGTGCGTTTGAGTAGCCATATTTGCTTGAGTTTTCGGCATTGGCATTTGGAGGCTTGGAGGTCGTCGGTGAACCAGGTGGCTTTTTTCTTGATGTGGTTGTTGGAGGGTTTTCTGAGTGGAGCAAGGCGGTCGGCGCAGTTGTTGATCCATAGCTTGAGGTTGTGTGCTGCAATGTCAGGGTCGGTGGGGTTGACGGGCGGCTTCTGGGCTAGGGCGTTGGTTAGTTGCAATTCGATGACTTTGCCCCATCGGCGGCGTGGCGGTTGTTCGGTGAGGTGGTGTTCTGTCTGTTTCTTGAAGGTGAAGTGGATGCAATGGTGGTCAGTCCAGTAGAGTTTGGTGGTATGGTTAAAGGTGACGTGGTTGCTTGTGGAGTAGATGGGGTCAAGGGTGTGACCGGCTGTGTGGGTGGGTGTGTTGACGAGCTGTGTGAAGCCGAGGTTGGTGAGGTTTTCGGTCAGGGTGGTGGAGTTGGTGTCATTGTTGTTTTCGAGGTGAAAGTTCAGGTCCCCGGGGAGGATGTAGTCCGTGGAGGCGAGTGCGTGGGTGCTGGCCAGGTCGGCGATGGCATTGCTGAAGGGTGCCCTGGGTCCTGGGGGTCTATAGATGAGTGTTCCTCTGAGCATGGTGTTGGGGTCGGTGCGGATTTAGAAGTGAAGGAGTTCGGCGGCGCTGAAGGAGTCGTCCAGGGTGGTTTTGACTTTGAGGGTGGCTTTGTGGACGATGGCTATGCCTCCTCCGGTTCTGTTGGTGCGGTCTCGGCGAGCGACCTTGTATCCATTCGGGGTGGCTATGGTGATGTCGGGTGCTAAGGAGTCGTTCCACCAAGTTTTGGTTAGAAAGGTCACGTCCGGGGAGGTGGAGTCGAGCAGGTCCCAGACTTTGATGGCGTGCTTGCGTGCTGAGCGTATGTTGAGGAGTATGCAACGGAGGTGGTTGGTCTTGATCCTAGGAGGTATGTGGGCTCTGTTGCAGGTGAAGCTGCAGTTCTGGCAGGAGAAGGGTCTGTGTGTGCTCTTTGGAGAGGCCTGGACTGTTTCCTGGTCAGTTTGCTAACCAGGATTATGCCCAGGTTTCTCACATAATCGGTAGGTTTGGGTGATGGTCCTAGTTCCAAGGGCCACTAGGAGCTGTTCCAAGCTGTGGTGGTGTTGTCAAAGATCATCATTCCTGTAAAGAAATGGCTCCCTGTTGCAGTTACCCCCCACTTTTTGCCTGATACTGATGCTGACTTGACTGAGAAGTGTGCTGGGACCCTGCTAACCAGGCCCCAGCACCAGTGTTCTTTCACCTAAAATGTACCATTGTTTCCACCATTGGCACAACCCTGGCACTTAGGTAAGTCCCTTGTAACTGGTACCCCTGGTACCAAGGGCCCTGATGCCAGGGAAGGTCTCTAAGGGCTGCAGCATGTCTTATGCCACCCTAGGGACCCCTCACTCAGCACAGACACACTGCTTGCCAGCTTGTGTGTGCTGGTGGGGAGAAAATGACTAAGTCGACATGGCACTCCCCTCAGGGTGCCATGCCAACCTCCCACTGCCTGTGGCATAGGTAAGTCACCCCTCTAGTAGGCCTTACAGCCCTAAGGCAGGGTGCACTATACCACAGGTGAGGGCATATGTGCATGAGCACTATGCCCCTACAGTATCTAAGCAAAACCTTAGACATTGTAAGTGCAGGGTAGCCATAAGAGTATATGGGCTGGGAGTCTGTCAAAAACGAACTCCACAGCTCCATAATGGCTACACTGAATACTGGGAAGTTCAGTATCAAACTTCTCAGAATAATAAACCCACACTGATGCCAGTGTTGGATTTATTAAAAAATGCACACAGAGAGCATCTTAGGGATGCCCCCTGTATTTTACCCAATTGTTCAGTGTAGGCTGACTGGTTCCAGCAGCCTGCCACACTAGAGACATGTTGCTGGCCCCATGGGGAGAGTGCCTTTGTCACTCTGAGGCCAGTAACAAAGCCTGCACTGGGTGGAGATGCTAACACCTCCCCCAGGCAGGAGCTGTAACACCTGGCGGTGAGCCTCAAAGGCTCACCCCTTTGTCACAGCACAGCAGGGCACTCCAGCTTAGTGGAGTTGCCCGCCCCCTCCGGCCACGGCCCCCACTTTTGGCGGCAAGGCTGGAGGAAACCAAGAAAGCAACAAGGAGGAGTCACTGACCAGTCAGGACAGCCCCTAAGGTGTCCTGAGCTGAAGTGACTCTAAATTTGAGAAATCCTCCATCTTGCAGATGGAGGATTCCCCCAATAGGATTAGGGATGTGACCCCCTCCCCTTGGGAGGAGGCACAAAGAGGGTGTACCCACCCTCAGGGCTAGTAGCCATTGGCTACTAACCCCCCAGACCTAAACACGCCCTTAAATTTAGTATTTAAGGGCTCTCCCTGAACCTAGAAACTAGATTCCTGCAACAACAAGAAGAAGGACTGCCTAGCTGAAAACCCCTGCAGAGGAAGACCAGAAGACAACAACTGCCTTGGCTCCAGAAACTCACCAGCCTGTCTCCTGCCTTCCAAAGAACTCTGCTCCAGCGACGCCTTCCAAAGGGACCAGCGACCTCTGAATCCTCTGAGGACTGCCCTGCTTCGACGACGACAAGAAACTCCCGAGGACAGCGGACCTGCTCCAAAAAGACTGCAACTTTATCCAAAGGAGCAGCTTTAAAGAACCCTGCAATCTCCCCGCAAGAAGCGTGAGACTTGCAACACTGCACCCGGCGACCCCGACTCGGCTGGTGGAGAACCAACACCTCAGGGAGGACCCCCGGACTACTCTACGACTGTGAGTACCAAAACCTGTCCCCCCTGAGCCCCCACAGCGCCGCCTGCAGAGGGAATCCCGAGGCTTCCCCTGACCGCGACTCTCTGAAACCTAAGTCCCGACGCCTGGAAAAGACCCTGCATGTAGCCCCCAGGACCTGAAGGACCGGACTTTCACTGCAGAAGTGACCCCCAGGACTCCCTTTCCCTTGCCCAAGTGGAGGTTTCCCCGAGGAAGCCCCCCCTTGCCTGCCTGCAGCGCTGAAGAGATCCCTTGATCTCTCATTGACTTCCATTGCGAACCCGACGCTTGTTCTAACACTGCACCCGGCCGCCCCCGCGCCGCTGAGGGTGAAATTTCTGTGTGGGCTTGTGTCCCCCCCGGTGCCCTACAAAACCCCCCTGGTCTGCCCTCCGAAGACGCGGGTACTTACCTGCAAGCAGACCGGAACTGGGGCACCCCCTTCTCTCCATTCTAGCCTATGCGTTTTGGGCACCACTTTGAACTCTGCACCTGACCGGCCCTGAGCTGCTGGTGTGGTGACTTTGGGGTTGCTCTGAACCCCCAACGGTGGGCTACCTTGGACCAAGAACTAAGCCCTGTAAGTGCCTTACTTACCTGGTTAACCTAACAAATACTTACCTCCCCTAGGAACTGTGAAAATTGCACTGTGTCCACTTTTAAAACAGCTATTTGTGAATAACTTGAAAAGTATACATGCAATTTTGATGATTTGAAGTTCCTAAAGTACTTACCTGCAATACCTTTCGAATGAGATATTACATGTAGAATTTGAACCTGTGGTTCTTAAAATAAACTAAGAAAAGATATTTTTCTATACAAAAACCTATTGGCTGGATTTGTCTCTGAGTGTGTGTACCTCATTTAATGTCTATGTGTATGTCCAACAAATGCTTAACACTACTCCTTGGATAAGCCTACTGCTCGACCCACTACCACAAAATAGAGCATTAGTATTATCTCTTTTTACCACTATTTTACCTCTAAGGGGAACCCTTGGACTCTGTGCATGCTATTCCTTACTTTGAAATAGCACATACAGAGCCAACTTCCTACATTGGTGGATCAGCGGTGGGGTACAAGACTTTGCATTTGCTGGACTACTCAGCCAATACCTGATCACACGACAAATTCCAAAATTGTCATTAGATATTGATTTTTGCAATTTGAAAAGTTTTCTAAATTCTTAAAAGTCCTGCTAGGGCATTGTGTTAGTCCCTGTTAGCATTTCTTTTAGAGTTTAAAAGTTTGGTAAAAGTTTGAATTAGATTCTAGAACTAGTTTTAGTTTCTTAAAAAGTATTCCAACTTTTAGAAGCATAATGTCTAATACAGATGTGAATGTGGTGGAACTCGACACCACACCTTACCTCCATCTACAGATGAGAGAGCTAAGGTCACTCTGTAAACTAAAGAAAATAGCAATGGGCTCCAGACCTTCCAAACTACAGCTCCAGGAGCTGTTGGCAGAGTTTGAAAGAGCCAACCCCTCTGAGGATGGCAACACAGAGGATGATGATAGTGACTTGGAGGGTGATTCCCCCCCACCAGTCCTATCTAGGGAGAACAGGGCTTCTCAAGCCCTGACTCCACAAATAATAGTCAGAGAGGCTGGTTCCCTCACAGGAGGGACCAACAACTCTGAAATCACTGAGGATAACTCCAGTGAAGAGGACATCCAGTTAGCCAGGATGGCCAAAAGATTGGCTTTGGAAAGACAGATCCTAGCCATAGAAAGGGAAAGACAAGAGATGGGCCTAGGACTCATCAATGGTGGCAGCAACATAAATAGGGTCAGAGATTCTCCTGACATGTTGAAAATCCCCAAAGGGATTGTAACAAAATATGAAGATGATGATGACATCACCAAATGGTTCACAGCTTTTGAGAGGGCTTGTGAAACCAGAAAAGTGAACAAATCTCACTGGGGTGCTCTCCTTTGGCAAATGTTCACAGGAAAGTGTAGGGATAGACTCCTCACACTCTCTAAAAAAGATGCAGAATCTTATGACCTAATGAAGGGTACCCTGATTGAGGGCTTTGGATTCTACACTGAGGAGTATAGAATTAGATACAGGGGGGCTCAAAAATCCTCGAGCCAGACCTGGGTTGATTATGTTGACTACTCAGTGAAAACACTGGATGGTTGGGTAACTGGAAATGAAGTGTATGACTATGTTGGGCTTTATAATTTGTTTATGAAAGAACACATTTTAAGTAACTGCTTCAATGAAAAGTTGCATCAGTATCTGGTAGACCTAGGTCCAATTTCTCCCCACGAATTGGGAAAGAAGGCAGACCACTGGGTCAAGACTAGGGTAACCAAAACTTCCACTGGGGGTGACCAAAAGAAAGGGGTTACAAAGCCTCCCCAGGAGAAAGTGGGTGACACTAGAAACAAAGAAAAAGAGTCCCCTGTAGGCCCCCAAAAACCAGACCAGGTGGGTGGGCCCAGAGACACAACCCAAAACAAAGGTGGGTACCAGGGTAAGAGCTGGGATGCCACTAAGGCATGGTGCCATAACTGTAAACAGACAGGGCACCACACCAAGGACACTTCTTGTCCCAAAAACAAACCCCCTAGCAAAATCCCAGGGGTAACCAGTGTAGCCATTGGAGATGACTCCTCAGAGGAGGAGGTCTTCATAGCCTTCAACTGGAAAAAGGGCCCAACAGGTGAGTTGGAGATTCCAGAGGGAAGTAGACACTTCCACCACCTACAGGTGAATGGAATCCCAGCCACTGCCCTGAGAGACACTTGTGCCAGTCACACTATTGTGCATGACAGGCTGGTGTTCTCAAACCAGTACATCCCAGGTGAGATGGCCAGAGTAAGAGTTAGCCCAGACAGGGTCACTGATAGGCCTGTGGCTTTTGTGCCCATAGAAGTGGGTGGGACTTTTAGCTGGAGAAGGGTGGTAGTCAGTACAGACCTCCCCCTTGATTGTCTCCTTGGAAATGACTACCCAGAGGTTAGTCAGAGCCCAAGAGAGGAACTGGTCCAGTGCCAGTCCTCTCCCAAGGATTCTGGAGTGCCTGCCTCTGCAGTAAATGCAAGTAGGCCCCAGAAGAAAAAGAAAAAGAAACAGAGTAGGAAAAGTGGACAACCTTTAGCCAAGGTTCCAGCAAGCCAAGGAGATTCTGCTCCAGTAGGGGAGAACTCCAAAAGTGGCTCTGATAAAGTCCAACCTGACCCTCAAGAAGTCCTGGCTAGTCAGGCAACTGTTAAGCCTGAGTGGGTGGCTCCTCAGCTAACAGAAGAAAGAGTGGAAGAAGGGTGTTTACTACAAGATGTGGTAGCCCCCCACTCTAATACAGCAGACAGGCACCCTGAACCCAAAGAAGCCTGTAACTTAGCCCCTTCCCTTGTAGGTGAAGAGCTAAAGGTGTGGTTCTGGGCACTGACAGCTGTCAGTGGCCTCTGCTGGGTGTTAGCCTTTATGGCTGCACTATCCTTGGCATGGTGGTCTGACCCCATGCCAAATAGCAAGTTAGGCCCCCTGACCCTGTTGGTCATGGTGGGGTTACTCCAGCTCTGGGTAACCTCTTGGGGTAAGCTAGGGGTGACCCTGGCTAAGATAAGATTAGCAGAGGTGGATACCTCTAACACCAAAATAGAGAGAATGGGTGAAGACATAAAAAGCACAGACAAGAGGCAGTTCAGACTAGGTCCTATCACTGTGGAAGTGGGTCAGTTCCCCAGAGGGAATGACCTGAACAGGAGGATGTAAGGCAGAGTAGGCCCTGCAACAAACCAGCCTATTTCCTCTACTCTTCCTCGCCTGACAGACTAGGAAGACTCTCCCAGCTTTGGCTGAGTCTCCTGGCCTGTGGGCTGGGGGGGGCTTGTGTAAAGAAATGGCTCCCTGTTGCAGTTACCCCCCACTTTTTGCCTGATACTGATGCTGACTTGACTGAGAAGTGTGCTGGGACCCTGCTAACCAGGCCCCAGCACCAGTGTTCTTTCACCTAAAATGTACCATTGTTTCCACCATTGGCACAACCCTGGCACTTAGGTAAGTCCCTTGTAACTGGTACCCCTGGTACCAAGGGCCCTGATGCCAGGGAAGGTCTCTAAGGGCTGCAGCATGTCTTATGCCACCCTAGGGACCCCTCACTCAGCACAGACACACTGCTTGCCAGCTTGTGTGTGCTGGTGGGGAGAAAATGACTAAGTCGACATGGCACTCCCCTCAGGGTGCCATGCCAACCTCCCACTGCCTGTGGCATAGGTAAGTCACCCCTCTAGTAGGCCTTACAGCCCTAAGGCAGGGTGCACTATACCACAGGTGAGGGCATATGTGCATGAGCACTATGCCCCTACAGTATCTAAGCAAAACCTTAGACATTGTAAGTGCAGGGTAGCCATGAGAGTATATGGGCTGGGAGTCTGTCAAAAACGAACTCCACAGCTCCATAATGGCTACACTGAATACTGGGAAGTTTAGTATCAAACTTCTCAGAATAATAAACCCACACTGATGCCAGTGTTGGATTTATTAAAAAATGCACACAGAGAGCATCTTAGGGATGCCCCCTGTATTTTACCCAATTGTTCAGTGTAGGCTGACTGGTTCCAGCAGCCTGCAACACTAGAGACATGTTGCTGGCCCCATGGGGAGAGTGCCTTTGTCACTCTGAGGCCATTAACAAAGCCTGCACTGGGTGGAGATGCTAACACCTCCCCGAGGCAGGAGCTGTAACACCTGGCGGTGAGCCTCAAAGGCTCACCCCTTTGTCACAGCACAGCAGGGCACTCCAGCTTAGTGGAGTTGCCCGCCCCCTCCGGCCACGGCCCCCACTTTTGGCGGCAAGGCTGGAGGAAACCAAGAAAGCAACAAGGAGGAGTCACTGACCAGTCAGGACAGCCCCTAAGGTGTCCTGAGCTGAAGTGACTCTAACTTTGAGAAATCCTCCATCTTGCAGATGGAGGATTCCCCCAATAGGATTAGGGATGTGACCCCCTCCCCTTGGGAGGAGGCACAAAGAGGGTGTACCCACCCTCAGGGCTAGTAGCCATTGGCTACTAACCCCCCAGACCTAAACACGCCCTTAAATTTAGTATTTAAGGGCTCTCCCTGAACCTAGAAACTAGATTCCTGCAACAACAAGAAGAAGGACTGCTTAGCTGAAAACCCCTGCAGAGGAAGACCAGAAGACAACAACTGCCTTGGCTCCAGAAACTCACCGGCCTGTCTCCTGCCTTCCAAAGAACTCTGCTCCAGCGACGCCTTCCAAAGGGACCAGCGACCTCTGAATCCTCTGAGGACTGCCCTGCTTCGACGACGACAAGAAACTCCAGAGGACAGCGGACCTGCTCCAAAAAGACTGCAACTTTATCCAAAGGAGCAGCTTTAAAGAACCCTGCAATCTCCCCGCAAGAAGCGTGAGACTTGCAACACTGCACCCGGCGACCCCGACTCGGCTGGTGGAGAACCAACACCTCAGGGAGGACCCCCGGACTACTCTACGACTGTGAGTACCAAAACCTGTCCCCCCTGAGCCCCCACAGCGCCGCCTGCAGAGGGAATCCCGAGGCTTCCCCTGACCGCGACTCTCTGAAACCTAAGTCCCGACGTCTGGAAAAGACCCTGCACCCGCAGCCCCCAGGACCTGAAGGACCGGACTTTCACTGCAGAAGTGACCCCCAGGAGTCCCTCTCCCTTGCCCAAGTGGAGGTTTCCCCGAGGAAGCCCCCCCTTGCCTGCCTGCAGCGCTGAAGAGATCCCTTGATCTCTCATTGACTTCCATTGCGAACCCGACGCTTGTTCTAACACTACACCCGGCCGCCCCCGCGCCGCTGAGGGTGAAATTTCTGTGTGGGCTTGTGTCCCCCCCGGTGCCCTACAAAACCCCCCTGGTCTGCCCTCCGAAGACGCGGTGTAGGAAGTTGGCTCTGTATGTGCTATTTCAAAGTAAGGAATAGCATGCACAGAGTCCAAGGGTTCCCCTTAGAGGTAAGATAGTGGCAAAAAGAGATAATACTAATGCTCTATTTTGTGGTAGTGTGGTCGAGCAATAGGCTTACCCAAGGAGTAGTGTTAAGCATTTGTTGTACATACACATAGACAATAAATGAGGTACACACACTCAGAGACAAATCCAGCCAATAGGTTTTTGTATAGAAAAATATCTTTTCTTAGTTTATTTTAAGAACCACAGGTTCAAATTCTACATGTAATATCTCATTCGAAAGGTATTGCAGGTAAGTACTTTAGGAACTTCAAATCATCAAAATTGCATGTATACTTTTCAAGTTATTCACAAATAGCTGTTTTAAAAGTGGACACAGTGCAATTTTCACAGTTCCTAGGGGAGGTAAGTATTTGTTAGGTTAACCAGGTAAGTAAGGCACTTACAGGGCTTAGTTCTTGGTCCAAGGTAGCCCACCGTTGGGGGTTCAGAGCAACCCCAAAGTCACCACACCAGCAGCTCAGGGCCGGTCAGGTGCAGAGTTCAAAGTGGTGCCCAAAACGCATAGGCTAGAATGGAGAGAAGGGGGTGCCCCAGTTCCGGTCTGCTTGCAGGTAAGTACCCGCGTCTTCGGAGGGCAGACCAGGGGGGTTTTGTAGGGCACCGGGGGGGACACAAGTCCACACAGAAATTTCACCCTCAGCGGCGCGGGGGCGGCCGGGTGCAGTGTAGAAACAAGCGTCGGGTTCGCAATGTTAGTCTATGAGAGATCTCGGGATCTCTTCAGCGCTGCAGGCAGGCAAGGGGGGGATTCCTCGGGGAAACCTCCACTTGGGCAAGGGAGAGGGACTCCTGGGGGTCACTCCTCCAGTGAAAGTCCGGTCCTGGGGGCTGCGGGTGCAGGGTCTCTCCCGGGCGTCGGGACTTTAGGTTCAAAGAGTCGCGGTCAGGGGAAGCCTCGGGATTCCCTCTGCAGGCGGCGCTGTGGGGGCTCAGGGGGGACAGGTTTTGGTACTCACAGTATCAGAGTAGTCCTGGGGTCCCTCCTGAGGTGTTGGATCGCCACCAGCCGAGTCGGGGTCGCCGGGTGCAGTGTTGCAAGTCTCACGCTTCTTGCGGGGAGCTTGCAGGGTTCTTTAAAGCTGCTGGAAACAAAGTTGCAGCTTTTCTTGGAGCAGGTCCGCTGTCCTCGGGAGTTTCTTGTCTTTTCGAAGCAGGGGCAGTCCTCAGAGGATGTCGAGGTCGCTGGTCCCTTTGGAAGGCGTCGCCGGAGCAGGATCTTTGGAAGGCAGGAGACAGGCCGGTGAGTTTCTGGAGCCAAAGCAGTTGTCGTCTTCTGGTCTTCCGCTGCAGGGGTTTTCAGCTAGGCAGTCCTTCTTCTTGTAGTTGCAGGAATCTAAATTTCTAGGGTTCAGGGTAGCCCTTAAATACTAAATTTAAGGGCGTGTTTAGGTCTGGGGGGTTAGTAGCCAATGGCTACTAGCCCTGAGGGTGGGTACACCCTCTTTGTGCCTCCTCCCAAGGGGAGGGGGTCACAATCCTAACCCTATTGGGGGAATCCTCCATCTGCAAGATGGAGGATTTCTAAAAGTCAGAGTCACCTCAGCTCAGGACACCTTAGGGGCTGTCCTGACTGGCCAGTGACTCCTCCTTGTTTTTCTCATTATCTTCTCCGGCCTTGCCGCCAAAAGTGGGGCCTGGCCGGAGGGGGCGGGCAACTCCACTAGCTGGAGTGTCCTGCTGGGTTGGCACAAAGGAGGTGAGCCTTTGAGGCTCACCGCCAGGTGTGACAATTCCTGCCTGGGGGAGGTGTTAGCATCTCCACCCAGTGCAGGCTTTGTTACTGGCCTCAGAGTGACAAAGGCACTCTCCCCATGGGGCCAGCAACATGTCTCGGTTTGTGGCAGGCTGCTAAAACTAGTCAGCCTACACAGATAGTCGGTTAAGTTTCAGGGGGCACCTCTAAGGTGCCCTCTGGGGTGTATTTTACAATAAAATGTACACTGGCATCAGTGTGCATTTATTGTGCTGAGAAGTTTGATACCAAACTTCCCAGTTTTCAGTGTAGCCATTATGGTGCTGTGGAGTTCGTGTTTGACAGACTCCCAGACCATATACTCTTATGGCTACCCTGCACTTACAATGTCTAAGGTTTTGTTTAGACACTGTAGGGGTACCATGCTCATGCACTGGTACCCTCACCTATGGTATAGTGCACCCTGCCTTAGGGCTGTAAGGCCTGCTAGAGGGGTGTCTTACCTATACTGCATAGGCAGTGAGAGGCTGGCATGGCACCCTGAGGGGAGTGCCATGTCGACTTACTCGTTTTGTCCTCACTAGCACACACAAGCTGGCAAGCAGTGTGTCTGTGCTGAGTGAGAGGTCTCCAGGGTGGCATAAGACATGCTGCAGCCCTTAGAGACCTTCCTTGGCATCAGGGCCCTTGGTACTAGAAGTACCAGTTACAAGGGACTTATCTGGATGCCAGGGTCTGCCAATTGTGGATACAAAAGTACAGGTTAGGGAAAGAACACTGGTGCTGGGGCCTGGTTAGCAGGCCTCAGCACACTTTCAATTGTAAACATAGCATCAGCAAAGGCAAAAAGTCAGGGGGCAACCATGCCAAGGAGGCATTTCCTTACACAACCCCCCCCCAAACGAAAGAGGATGAGACTAACCTTTCCCAAGAGAGTCTTCATTTTCTAAGTGGAAGAACCTGGAAAGGCCATCTGCATTGGCATGGGCAGTCCCAGGTCTGTGTTCCACTATAAAGTCCATTCCCTGTAGGGAGATGGACCACCTCAACAGTTTAGGATTTTCACCTTTCATTTGCATCAGCCATTTGAGAGGTCTGTGGTCAGTTTGAACTAGGAAGTGAGTCCCAAAGAGGTATGGTCTCAGCTTCTTCAGGGACCAAACCACAGCAAAGGCCTCCCTCTCAATGGCACTCCAACGCTGCTCCCTGGGGAGTAACCTCCTGCTAATGAAAGCAACAGGCTGGTCAAGGCCATCATCATTTGTTTGGGACAAAACTGCCCCTATCCCATGTTCAGAGGCATCAGTCTGCACAATGAACTGCTTAGAATAATCTGGAGCTTTTAGAACTGGTGCTGAGCACATTGCTTGTTTCAGGGTGTCAAAGGCCTGTTGGCATTCCACAGTCCAGTTCACTTTCTTGGGCATTTTCTTGGAGGTGAGTTCAGTGAGGGCTGTCACAATGGATCCATATCCCTTCACAAACCTCCTGTAGTACCCAGTCAAGCCAAGGAATGCCCTGACTTGAGTCTGGGTTTTTGGAGCTACCCAGTCCAGAATAGTCTGGATCTTGGGTTGGAGTGGCTGAACCTGGCCTCCACCTACAAGGTGTCCCAAGTAAACCACAGTTCCCTGCCCTATCTGGCATTTGGATGCCTTGATAGAGAGGCCTGCAGATTGCAGAGCCTTCAAAACCTTCTTCAGGTGGACCAGGTGATCCTGCCAGGTGGAGCTAAAGACAGCAATATCATCAAGATAAGCTGTGCTAAAGGACTCCAAGCCAGTAAGGACTTGATTCACCAACCTTTGGAAGGTGGCAGGGGCATTCTTTAAACCAAAGGGCATAACAGTAAACTGATAATGCCCATCAGGTGTGGAGAATGCTGTTTTCTCTTTTGCTCCAGGTGCCATTTTTATTTGCCAGTACCCTGCTGTCAAGTCAAAGGTACTTAAGAATTTGGCAGCACCTAATTTGTCTATGAGCTCATCAGCTCTTGGAATTGGATGAGCATCTGTCTTGGTGACAGAATTGAGCCCTCTGTAGTCCACACAAAACCTCATCTCTTTCTTTCCATCTTTGGTGTGAGGTTTGGGGACTAAGACCACTGGGCTAGCCCAGGGGCTGTCAGAGCGCTCAATTACTCCCAATTCCAGCATCTTGTGGACTTCCACCTTGATGCTTTCCTTAACATGGTCAGATTGTCTAAAGATTTTGTTCTTGACAGGCATGCTGTCTCCTGTGTCCACATCATGGGTACACAGGTGTGTCTGACCAGGGGTTAAGGAGAAGAGTTCAGGAAACTGTTGTAGGACTCTCCTACAATCAGCTTGCTGTTGGCCAGAGAGGGTGTCTGAGTAGATCACTCCATCTACTGTGCCATCTTTTGGGTCTGATGACAGAAGATCAGGGAGAGGTTCACTCTCTGCCTCCTGATCCTCATCTGTTACCATCAACAGATTGACATCAGCCCTGTCGTGGAAGAGCTTAAGGCGGTTTACATGGATCACCCTCTTGGGGCTCCTGCTTGTGCCCAGGTCCACCAGGTAGGTGACCTGACTCTTCCTTTCTAGTACTGGGTAAGGGCCACTCCATTTGTCCTGGAGTGCCCTGGGAGCCACAGGCTCCAGAACCCAGACTTTCTGCCCTGGTTGGAACTCAACCAGTGCAGCCTTTTGGTCATACCAAAACTTCTGGAGCTGTTGGCTGGCCTCAAGGTTTTTGGTTGCCTTTTCCATGTACTCTGCCATTCTAGAGCGAAGGCCAAGTACATAGTCCACTATGTCCTGTTTAGGCTCATGGAGAGGTCTCTCCCAGCCTTCTTTAACAAGGGCAAGTGGTCCCCTTACAGGATGACCAAACAGAAGTTCAAAGGGTGAGAATCCTACTCCCTTCTGTGGCACCTCTCTGTAAGCGAAAAGCAGACATGGCAAGAGGACATCCCATCTCCTTTTGAGCTTTTCTGGGAGCCCCATGATCATGCCTTTTAATGTCTTGTTGAATCTTTCAACCAAGCCATTAGTTTGGGGATGGTATGGTGTAGTGAATTTATAAGTCACTCCACACTCATTCCACATGTGCTTTAGGTATGCTGACATGAAGTTGGTACCTCTGTCAGACACCACCTCCTTAGGGAAACCCACTCTGGTAAAGATACCAATGAGGGCCTTGGCTACTGCAGGGGCAGTAGTCGACCTAAGGGGAATAGCTTCAGGATACCTGGTAGCATGATCCACTACTACCAGGATATACATATTTCCTGAGGCTGTGGGAGGTTCTAGTGGACCAACTATGTCCACACCCACTCTTTCAAAGGGAACCCCCACCACTGGAAGTGGAATGAGGGGGGCCTTTGGATGTCCACCTGTCTTACCACTGGCTTGACAGGTGGGGCAGGAGAGGCAAAACTCCTTAACCATGTTGGACATATTGGGCCAGTAGAAGTGGTTGACTAACCTCTCCCACGTCTTGGTTTGTCCCAAATGTCCAGCAAGGGGAATGTCATGGGCCAATGTTAGGATGAACTTCCTGAACAGCTGAGGCACTACCACTCTCCTAGTGGCACCAGGTTTGGGGTCTCTGGCCTCAGTGTACAGGAGTCCATCTTCCCAATAGACCCTATGCGTTCCATTTTTCTTGCCTTTGGACTCGTCAGCAGCTTGCTGCCTAAGGCCTTCAAGAGAGGGACAGGTTTCTTGTCCCTTACACAGCTCCTCCCTTGAGGGTCCCCCTGGGCCTAAGAGCTCAACCTGGTAAGGTTCAAGCTCCAAAGGCTCAGTTCCCTCAGAGGGCAGAACTTCTTCCTGAGAAGAGAGGTTCCCTTTCTTTTGCTGTGTTGCAGTTGGTTTCCCAACTGACTTTCCTGTTCTCTTGGTAGGCTGGGCCATTCTTCCAGACTCCAGCTCTACTTGTTCACCCTGTGCCTTGCACTGTGCTCTTGTTTTCACACACACCAGTTCAGGGATACCCAGCATTGCTGCATGGGTTTTTAGTTCTACCTCAGCCCATGCTGAGGACTCCAGGTCATTTCCAAGCAGACAGTCCACTGGGATATTTGAGGAGACCACCACCTGTTTCAGGCCACTGACCCCTCCCCATTCTAAAGTAACCATTGCCATGGGATGTACTTTTCTCTGATTGTCAGCGTTGGTGACGGTGTAAGTTTTTCCAGTCAGGTATTGGCCAGGGGAAACCAGTTTCTCTGTCACCATGGTGACACTGGCACCTGTATCCCTCAGGCCCTCTATTCTAGTCCCATTAATTAAGAGTTGCTGTCTGTATTTTTGCATGTTAGGCGGCCAGACAGCTAGTGTGGCTAAATCCACCCCACCCTCAGAAACTAGAGTAGCTTCAGTGTGGACCCTGATTTGCTCTGGGCACACTGTTGATCCCACTTGGAGACTAGCCATACCAGTGTTACCTGGATGGGAGTTTGGAGTGGAACCTTTCTTGGGACAGGCCTTGTCTCCAGTTTGGTGTCCATGCTGTTTACAGCTATGACACCAGGCCTTTTTGGGATCAAAGTTTTTACCCTTGTACCCATTGTTTTGTGAAGAGGCTCTGGGCCCACCCTCCTGTGCAGGTTTTTGGGGGCCTGTAGAAGACTCTTTACTATTTTTAGTTTTGGTTGTCTCATCACCCTTCCCCTGGGGAGTCTTTGTGACCCCTTTCTTTTGGTCACCCCCTGTTGAAGTCTTGGACACCCTTGTCTTGACCCAATGGTCCGCCTTCTTTCCCAATTCTTGGGGAGAAATTGGTCCTAGGTCTACCAGATGCTGATGCAGTTTATCATTGAAACAATTACTTAACAGGTGTTCTTTCACAAATAAATTGTACAGCCCATCATAATTACTTACACCACTGCCTTGAATCCAACCATCTAGTGTTTTCACTGAGTAGTCAACAAAGTCAACCCAGGTCTGGCTCGAGGATTTTTGAGCCCCCCTGAACCTAATCCTGTACTCCTCAGTGGAGAATCCAAAGCCCTCAATCAGGGTACCCTTCATGAGGTCATAAGATTCTGCATCTTTTCCAGAGAGTGTGAGGAGTCTATCCCTACACTTTCCAGTGAACATTTCCCAAAGGAGAGCACCCCAGTGAGATCTGTTCACTTTTCTGGTTACACAAGCCCTCTCAAAAGCTGTGAACCATTTGGTGATGTCATCACCATCTTCATATTTTGTCACAATCCCTTTGGGGATTTTTAACATGTCAGGAGAATCTCTGACCCTATTTATATTGCTGCCACCATTGATGGGTCCTAGGCCCATCTCTTGTCTTTCCCTTTCTATGGCTAGGAGCTGTCTCTCTAAAGCCAATCTTTTGGCCATCCTGGCTAACAGGAGGTCATCTTCACTGAGAGCATCCTCAGTGATTTCAGAAATGTGGGACCCTCCTGTGAGGGACTCACTATTTCTGACTAACACAGTTGGAGACAGGACTTGAGGGGTCCTGTTCTCCCTATTTAGGACTGGAGGAGGGACATTGGCCTCCAAGTCACTAATTTCTTCCTCTGTGAGGTCATCATCAGAGGGGTTGGCTTTTTCAAACTCTGCCAACAGCTCCTGGAGCTGAATTTTGGTAGGTCTGGAGCCAATGGTTATTTTTTTGATATTACAGAGAGACCTTAGCTCCCTCATCTTAAGATGGAGGTAAGGTGTGGTGTCGAGTTCCACCACATTCATCTCTGTATCAGACATTATTTTGCTAAGAGTTGGAAGACTTTTTAACGAATCTAAAACTGTTTCTAGAATCTAATTTCAAACTTTTAACAAACTTTTAAACTCTAAAAGACAATGCTAAACAGGGACTTAACACACAAGGCCCTAGCAGGACTTTTAAGAATTTAGAACAATTTCAAATTGCAAAATGAATTTCTAATGACAATTTTGGAATTTGTCGTGTGATCAGGTATTGGCTGAGTAGTCCAGCAAATGCAAAGTCTTGTATCCCACCGCTGATCCACCAATGTAGGAAGTTGGCTCTGTATGTGCTATTTCAAAGTAAGGAATAGCATGCACAGAGTCCAAGGGTTCCCCTTAGAGGTAAGATAGTGGCAAAAAGAGATAATACTAATGCTCTATTTTGTGGTAGTGTGGTCGAGCAATAGGCTTACCCAAGGAGTAGTGTTAAGCATTTGTTGTACATACACATAGACAATAAATGAGGTACACACACTCAGAGACAAATCCAGCCAATAGGTTTTTGTATAGAAAAATATCTTTTCTTAGTTTATTTTAAGAACCACAGGTTCAAATTCTACATGTAATATCTCATTCGAAAGGTATTGCAGGTAAGTACTTTAGGAACTTCAAATCATCAAAATTGCATGTATACTTTTCAAGTTATTCACAAATAGCTGTTTTAAAAGTGGACACAGTGCAATTTTCACAGTTCCTAGGGGAGGTAAGTATTTGTTAGGTTAACCAGGTAAGTAAGGCACTTACAGGGCTTAGTTCTTGGTCCAAGGTAGCCCACCGTTGGGGGTTCAGAGCAACCCCAAAGTCACCACACCAGCAGCTCAGGGCCGGTCAGGTGCAGAGTTCAAAGTGGTGCCCAAAACGCATAGGCTAGAATGGAGAGAAGGGGGTGCCCCAGTTCCGGTCTGCTTGCAGGTAAGTACCCGCGTCTTCGGAGGGCAGACCAGGGGGGTTTTGTAGGGCACCGGGGGGGACACAAGTCCACACAGAAATTTCACCCTCAGCGGCGCGGGGGCGGCCGGGTGCAGTGTAGAAACAAGCGTCGGGTTCGCAATGTTAGTCTATGAGAGATCTCGGGATCTCTTCAGCGCTGCAGGCAGGCAAGGGGGGGATTCCTCGGGGAAACCTCCACTTGGGCAAGGGAGAGGGACTCCTGGGGGTCACTCCTCCAGTGAAAGTCCGGTCCTGGGGGCTGCGGGTGCAGGGTCTCTCCCGGGCGTCGGGACTTTAGGTTCAAAGAGTCGCGGTCAGGGGAAGCCTCGGGATTCCCTCTGCAGGCGGCGCTGTGGGGGCTCAGGGGGGACAGGTTTTGGTACTCACAGTATCAGAGTAGTCCTGGGGTCCCTCCTGAGGTGTTGGATCGCCACCAGCCGAGTCGGGGTCGCCGGGTGCAGTGTTGCAAGTCTCACGCTTCTTGCGGGGAGCTTGCAGGGTTCTTTAAAGCTGCTGGAAACAAAGTTGCAGCTTTTCTTGGAGCAGGTCCGCTGTCCTCGGGAGTTTCTTGTCTTTTCGAAGCAGGGGCAGTCCTCAGAGGATGTCGAGGTCGCTGGTCCCTTTGGAAGGCGTCGCCGGAGCAGGATCTTTGGAAGGCAGGAGACAGGCCGGTGAGTTTCTGGAGCCAAGGCAGTTGTCGTCTTCTGGTCTTCCGCTGCAGGGGTTTTCAGCTAGGCAGTCCTTCTTCTTGTAGTTGCAGGAATCTAAATTTCTAGGGTTCAGGGTAGCCCTTAAATACTAAATTTAAGGGCGTGTTTAGGTCTGGGGGGTTAGTAGCCAATGGCTACTAGCCCTGAGGGTGGGTACACCCTCTTTGTGCCTCCTCCCAAGGGGAGGGGGTCACAATCCTAACCCTATTGGGGGAATCCTCCATCTGCAAGATGGAGGATTTCTAAAAGTCAGAGTCACCTCAGCTCAGGACACCTTAGGGGCTGTCCTGACTGGCCAGTGACTCCTCCTTGTTTTTCTCATTATCTTCTCCGGCCTTGCCGCCAAAAGTGGGGCCTGGCCGGAGGGGGCGGGCAACTCCACTAGCTGGAGTGTCCTGCTGGGTTGGCACAAAGGAGGTGAGCCTTTGAGGCTCACCGCCAGGTGTGACAATTCCTGCCTGGGGAAGGTGTTAGCATCTCCACCCAGTGCAGGCTTTGTTACTGGCCTCAGAGTGACAAAGGCACTCTCCCCATGGGGCCAGCAACATGTCTCGGTTTGTGGCAGGCTGCTAAAACTAGTCAGCCTACACAGATAGTCGGTTAAGTTTCAGGGGGCACCTCTAAGGTGCCCTCTGGGGTGTATTTTACAATAAAATGTACACTGGCATCAGTGTGCATTTATTGTGCTGAGAAGTTTGATACCAAACTTCCCAGTTTTCAGTGTAGCCATTATGGTGCTGTGGAGTTCGTGTTTGACAGACTCCCAGACCATATACTCTTATGGCTACCCTGCACTTACAATGTCTAAGGTTTTGTTTAGACACTGTAGGGGTACCATGCTCATGCACTGGTACCCTCACCTATGGTATAGTGCACCCTGCCTTAGGGCTGTAAGGCCTGCTAGAGGGGTGTCTTACCTATACTGCATAGGCAGTGAGAGGCTGGCATGGCACCCTGAGGGGAGTGCCATGTCGACTTACTCGTTTTGTCCTCACTAGCACACACAAGCTGGCAAGCAGTGTGTCTGTGCTGAGTGAGAGGTCTCCAGGGTGGCATAAGACATGCTGCAGCCCTTAGAGACCTTCCTTGGCATCAGGGCCCTTGGTACTAGAAGTACCAGTTACAAGGGACTTATCTGGATGCCAGGGTCTGCCAATTGTGGATACAAAAGTACAGGTTAGGGAAAGAACACTGGTGCTGGGGCCTGGTTAGCAGGCCTCAGCACACTTTCAATTGTAAACATAGCATCAGCAAAGGCAAAAAGTCAGGGGGCAACCATGCCAAGGAGGCATTTCCTTACACAACCCCCCCCCAAACGAAAGAGGATGAGACTAACCTTTCCCAAGAGAGTCTTCATTTTCTAAGTGGAAGAACCTGGAAAGGCCATCTGCATTGGCATGGGCAGTCCCAGGTCTGTGTTCCACTATAAAGTCCATTCCCTGTAGGGAGATGGACCACCTCAACAGTTTAGGATTTTCACCTTTCATTTGCATCAGCCATTTGAGAGGTCTGTGGTCAGTTTGAACTAGGAAGTGAGTCCCAAAGAGGTATGGTCTCAGCTTCTTCAGGGACCAAACCACAGCAAAGGCCTCCCTCTCAATGGCACTCCAACGCTGCTCCCTGGGGAGTAACCTCCTGCTAATGAAAGCAACAGGCTGGTCAAGGCCATCATCATTTGTTTGGGACAAAACTGCCCCTATCCCATGTTCAGAGGCATCAGTCTGCACAATGAACTGCTTAGAATAATCTGGAGCTTTTAGAACTGGTGCTGAGCACATTGCTTGTTTCAGGGTGTCAAAGGCCTGTTGGCATTCCACAGTCCAGTTCACTTTCTTGGGCATTTTCTTGGAGGTGAGTTCAGTGAGGGCTGTCACAATGGATCCATATCCCTTCACAAACCTCCTGTAGTACCCAGTCAAGCCAAGGAATGCCCTGACTTGAGTCTGGGTTTTTGGAGCTACCCAGTCCAGAATAGTCTGGATCTTGGGTTGGAGTGGCTGAACCTGGCCTCCACCTACAAGGTGTCCCAAGTAAACCACAGTTCCCTGCCCTATCTGGCATTTGGATGCCTTGATAGAGAGGCCTGCAGATTGCAGAGCCTTCAAAACCTTCTTCAGGTGGACCAGGTGATCCTGCCAGGTGGAGCTAAAGACAGCAATATCATCAAGATAAGCTGTGCTAAAGGACTCCAAGCCAGTAAGGACTTGATTCACCAACCTTTGGAAGGTGGCAGGGGCATTCTTTAAACCAAAGGGCATAACAGTAAACTGATAATGCCCATCAGGTGTGGAGAATGCTGTTTTCTCTTTTGCTCCAGGTGCCATTTTTATTTGCCAGTACCCTGCTGTCAAGTCAAAGGTACTTAAGAATTTGGCAGCACCTAATTTGTCTATGAGCTCATCAGCTCTTGGAATTGGATGAGCATCTGTCTTGGTGACAGAATTGAGCCCTCTGTAGTCCACACAAAACCTCATCTCTTTCTTTCCATCTTTGGTGTGAGGTTTGGGGACTAAGACCACTGGGCTAGCCCAGGGGCTGTCAGAGCGCTCAATTACTCCCAATTCCAGCATCTTGTGGACTTCCACCTTGATGCTTTCCTTAACATGGTCAGATTGTCTAAAGATTTTGTTCTTGACAGGCATGCTGTCTCCTGTGTCCACATCATGGGTACACAGGTGTGTCTGACCAGGGGTTAAGGAGAAGAGTTCAGGAAACTGTTGTAGGACTCTCCTACAATCAGCTTGCTGTTGGCCAGAGAGGGTGTCTGAGTAGATCACTCCATCTACTGTGCCATCTTTTGGGTCTGATGACAGAAGATCAGGGAGAGGTTCACTCTCTGCCTCCTGATCCTCATCTGTTACCATCAACAGATTGACATCAGCCCTGTCGTGGAAGAGCTTAAGGCGGTTTACATGGATCACCCTCTTGGGGCTCCTGCTTGTGCCCAGGTCCACCAGGTAGGTGACCTGACTCTTCCTTTCTAGTACTGGGTAAGGGCCACTCCATTTGTCCTGGAGTGCCCTGGGAGCCACAGGCTCCAGAACCCAGACTTTCTGCCCTGGTTGGAACTCAACCAGTGCAGCCTTTTGGTCATACCAAAACTTCTGGAGCTGTTGGCTGGCCTCAAGGTTTTTGGTTGCCTTTTCCATGTACTCTGCCATTCTAGAGCGAAGGCCAAGTACATAGTCCACTATGTCCAGTTTAGGCTCATGGAGAGGTCTCTCCCAGCCTTCTTTAACAAGGGCAAGTGGTCCCCTTACAGGATGACCAAACAGAAGTTCAAAGGGTGAGAATCCTACTCCCTTCTGTGGCACCTCTCTGTAAGCGAAAAGCAGACATGGCAAGAGGACATCCCATCTCCTTTTGAGCTTTTCTGGGAGCCCCATGATCATGCCTTTTAATGTCTTGTTGAATCTTTCAACCAAGCCATTAGTTTGGGGATGGTATGGTGTAGTGAATTTATAAGTCACTCCACACTCATTCCACATGTGCTTTAGGTATGCTGACATGAAGTTGGTACCTCTGTCAGACACCACCTCCTTAGGGAAACCCACTCTGGTAAAGATACCAATGAGGGCCTTGGCTACTGCAGGGGCAGTAGTCGACCTAAGGGGAATAGCTTCAGGATACCTGGTAGCATGATCCACTACTACCAGGATATACATATTTCCTGAGGCTGTGGGAGGTTCTAGTGGACCAACTATGTCCACACCCACTCTTTCAAAGGGAACCCCCACCACTGGAAGTGGAATGAGGGGGGCCTTTGGATGTCCACCTGTCTTACCACTGGCTTGACAGGTGGGGCAGGAGAGGCAAAACTCCTTAACCATGTTGGACATATTGGGCCAGTAGAAGTGGTTGACTAACCTCTCCCACGTCTTGGTTTGTCCCAAATGTCCAGCAAGGGGAATGTCATGGGCCAATGTTAGGATGAACTTCCTGAACAGCTGAGGCACTACCACTCTCCTAGTGGCACCAGGTTTGGGGTCTCTGGCCTCAGTGTACAGGAGTCCATCTTCCCAATAGACCCTATGCGTTCCATTTTTCTTGCCTTTGGACTCGTCAGCAGCTTGCTGCCTAAGGCCTTCAAGAGAGGGACAGGTTTCTTGTCCCTTACACAGCTCCTCCCTTGAGGGTCCCCCTGGGCCTAAGAGCTCAACCTGGTAAGGTTCAAGCTCCAAAGGCTCAGTTCCCTCAGAGGGCAGAACTTCTTCCTGAGAAGAGAGGTTCCCTTTCTTTTGCTGTGTTGCAGTTGGTTTCCCAACTGACTTTCCTGTTCTCTTGGTAGGCTGGGCCATTCTTCCAGACTCCAGCTCTACTTGTTCACCCTGTGCCTTGCACTGTGCTCTTGTTTTCACACACACCAGTTCAGGGATACCCAGCATTGCTGCATGGGTTTTTAGTTCTACCTCAGCCCATGCTGAGGACTCCAGGTCATTTCCAAGCAGACAGTCCACTGGGATATTTGAGGAGACCACCACCTGTTTCAGGCCACTGACCCCTCCCCATTCTAAAGTAACCATTGCCATGGGATGTACTTTTCTCTGATTGTCAGCGTTGGTGACGGTGTAAGTTTTTCCAGTCAGGTATTGGCCAGGGGAAACCAGTTTCTCTGTCACCATGGTGACACTGGCACCTGTATCCCTCAGGCCCTCTATTCTAGTCCCATTAATTAAGAGTTGCTGTCTGTATTTTTGCATGTTAGGCGGCCAGACAGCTAGTGTGGCTAAATCCACCCCACCCTCAGAAACTAGAGTAGCTTCAGTGTGGACCCTGATTTGCTCTGGGCACACTGTTGATCCCACTTGGAGACTAGCCATACCAGTGTTACCTGGATGGGAGTTTGGAGTGGAACCTTTCTTGGGACAGGCCTCGTCTCCAGTTTGGTGTCCATGCTGTTTACAGCTATGACACCAGGCCTTTTTGGGATCA
Organism: Pleurodeles waltl; assembly: GCF_031143425.1. Lineage (NCBI taxonomy): Eukaryota > Metazoa > Chordata > Amphibia > Caudata > Salamandridae > Pleurodeles > Pleurodeles waltl. Next base: position 783,251,812 of record NC_090437.1, on the reverse strand, counting down.
AAGTTTTTACCCTTGTACCCATTGTTTTGTGAAGAGGCTCTGGGCCCACCCTCCTGTGCAGGTTTTTGGGGGCCTGTAGAAGACTCTTTACTATTTTTAGTTTTGGTTGTCTCATCACCCTTCCCCTGGGGAGTCTTTGTGACCCCTTTCTTTTGGTCACCCCCTGTTGAAGTCTTGGACACCCTTGTCTTGACCCAATGGTCCGCCTTCTTTCCCAATTCTTGGGGAGAAATTGGTCCTAGGTCTACCAGATGCTGATGCAGTTTATCATTGAAACAATTACTTAACAGGTGTTCTTTCACAAATAAATTGTACAGCCCATCATAATTACTTACACCACTGCCTTGAATCCAACCATCTAGTGTTTTCACTGAGTAGTCAACAAAGTCAACCCAGGTCTGGCTCGAGGATTTTTGAGCCCCCCTGAACCTAATCCTGTACTCCTCAGTGGAGAATCCAAAGCCCTCAATCAGGGTACCCTTCATGAGGTCATAAGATTCTGCATCTTTTCCAGAGAGTGTGAGGAGTCTATCCCTACACTTTCCAGTGAACATTTCCCAAAGGAGAGCACCCCAGTGAGATCTGTTCACTTTTCTGGTTACACAAGCCCTCTCAAAAGCTGTGAACCATTTGGTGATGTCATCACCATCTTCATATTTTGTCACAATCCCTTTGGGGATTTTTAACATGTCAGGAGAATCTCTGACCCTATTTATATTGCTGCCACCATTGATGGGTCCTAGGCCCATCTCTTGTCTTTCCCTTTCTATGGCTAGGAGCTGTCTCTCTAAAGCCAATCTTTTGGCCATCCTGGCTAACAGGAGGTCATCTTCACTGAGAGCATCCTCAGTGATTTCAGAAATGTGGGACCCGCCTGTGAGGGACTCACTATTTCTGACTAACACAGTTGGAGACAGGACTTGAGGGGTCCTGTTCTCCCTATTTAGGACTGGAGGAGGGACATTGGCCTCCAAGTCACTAATTTCTTCCTCTGTGAGGTCATCATCAGAGGGGTTGGCTTTTTCAAACTCTGCCAACAGCTCCTGGAGCTGAATTTTGGTAGGTCTGGAGCCAATGGTTATTTTTTTGATATTACAGAGAGACCTTAGCTCCCTCATCTTAAGATGGAGGTAAGGTGTGGTGTCGAGTTCCACCACATTCATCTCTGTATCAGACATTATTTTGCTAAGAGTTGGAAGACTTTTTAACGAATCTAAAACTGTTTCTAGAATCTAATTTCAAACTTTTAACAAACTTTTAAACTCTAAAAGACAATGCTAAACAGGGACTTAACACACAAGGCCCTAGCAGGACTTTTAAGAATTTAGAACAATTTCAAATTGCAAAATGAATTTCTAATGACAATTTTGGAATTTGTCGTGTGATCAGGTATTGGCTGAGTAGTCCAGCAAATGCAAAGTCTTGTATCCCACCGCTGATCCACCAATGTAGGAAGTTGGCTCTGTATGTGCTATTTCAAAGTAAGGAATAGCATGCACAGAGTCCAAGGGTTCCCCTTAGAGGTAAGATAGTGGCAAAAAGAGATAATACTAATGCTCTATTTTGTGGTAGTGTGGTCGAGCAATAGGCTTACCCAAGGAGTAGTGTTAAGCATTTGTTGTACATACACATAGACAATAAATGAGGTACACACACTCAGAGACAAATCCAGCCAATAGGTTTTTGTATAGAAAAATATCTTTTCTTAGTTTATTTTAAGAACCACAGGTTCAAATTCTACATGTAATATCTCATTCGAAAGGTATTGCAGGTAAGTACTTTAGGAACTTCAAATCATCAAAATTGCATGTATACTTTTCAAGTTATTCACAAATAGCTGTTTTAAAAGTGGACACAGTGCAATTTTCACAGTTCCTAGGGGAGGTAAGTATTTGTTAGGTTAACCAGGTAAGTAAGGCACTTACAGGGCTTAGTTCTTGGTCCAAGGTAGCCCACCGTTGGGGGTTCAGAGCAACCCCAAAGTCACCACACCAGCAGCTCAGGGCCGGTCAGGTGCAGAGTTCAAAGTGGTGCCCAAAACGCATAGGCTAGAATGGAGAGAAGGGGGTGCCCCAGTTCCGGTCTGCTTGCAGGTAAGTACCCGCGTCTTCGGAGGGCAGACCAGGGGGGTTTTGTAGGGCACCGGGGGGGACACAAGTCCACACAGAAATTTCACCCTCAGCGGCGCGGGGGCGGCCGGGTGCAGTGTAGAAACAAGCGTCGGGTTCGCAATGTTAGTCTATGAGAGATCTCGGGATCTCTTCAGCGCTGCAGGCAGGCAAGGGGGGGATTCCTCGGGGAAACCTCCACTTGGGCAAGGGAGAGGGACTCCTGGGGGTCACTCCTCCAGTGAAAGTCCGGTCCTGGGGGCTGCGGGTGCAGGGTCTCTCCCGGGCGTCGGGACTTTAGGTTCAAAGAGTCGCGGTCAGGGGAAGCCTCGGGATTCCCTCTGCAGGCGGCGCTGTGGGGGGTCAGGGGGGACAGGTTTTGGTACTCACAGTATCAGAGTAGCCCTGGGGTCCCTCCTGAGGTGTTGGATCGCCACCAGCCGAGTCGGGGTCGCCGGGTGCAGTGTTGCAAGTCTCACGCTTCTTGCGGGGAGCTTGCAGGGTTCTTTAAAGCTGCTGGAAACAAAGTTGCAGCTTTTCTTGGAGCAGGTCCGCTGTCCTCGGGAGTTTCTTGTCTTTTCGAAGCAGGGGCAGACCTCAGAGGATGTCGAGGTCGCTGGTCCCTTTGGAAGGCGTCGCCGGAGCAGGATCTTTGGAAGGCAGGAGACAGGCCGGTGAGTTTCTGGAGCCAAGGCAGTTGTCGTCTTCTGGTCTTCCGCTGCAGGGGTTTTCAGCTAGGCAGTCCTTCTTCTTGTAGTTGCAGGAATCTAAATTTCTAGGGTTCAGGGTAGCCCTTAAATACTAAATTTAAGGGCGTTGTAGGAAGTTGGCTCTGTATGTGCTATTTCAAAGTAAGGAATAGCATGCACAGAGTCCAAGGGTTCCCCTTAGAGGTAAAATAGTGGTAAAAATAGATAATACTAATGCTCTATTTTGTGGTAGTGTGGTCGAGCAGTAGGCTTATCCAAGGAGTAGTGTTAAGCATTTGTTGTACATACACATAGACAATAAATGAGGTACACACACTCAGAGACAAATCCAGCCAATAGGTTTTTATATAGAAAAATATCTTTTCTTAGTTTATTTTAAGAACCACAGGTTCAAATTCTACATGTAATATCTCATTCGAAAGGTATTGCAGGTAAGTACTTTAGGAACTTCAAATCATAAAAATTGCATGTATACTTTACAAGTTATTGACAAATAGCTGTTTTAAAAGTGGACACTTAGTGCAATTTTCACAGTTCCTGGGGGAGGTAAGTTTTTGTTAGTTTTACCAGGTAAGTAGGACACTTACAGGGTTCAGTTCTTGGTCCAAGGTAGCCCACCGTTGGGGGTTCAGAGCAACCCCAAAGTCACCACACCAGCAGCTCGGGGCCGGTCAGGTGCAGAGTTCAAAGTGGTGCCCAAAACACATAGGCTAGGATGGAGAGAAGGGGGTGCCCCGGTTCCGGTCTGCTTGCAGGTAAGTACCCGCGTCTTCGGAGGGCAGACCAGGGGGGTTTTGTAGGGCACCGGGGGGGACACAAGCCCACACAGAAATCTCACCCTCAGCAGCACGGGGGCGGCCGGGTGCAGTGTAGAAACAAGCGTCGGGTTCGCAATGTTTGTCTATGAGAGATCTCGGGATCTCTTCAGCGCTGCAGGCAGGCAAGGGGGGGATTCCTCGGGGAAACCTCCACTTGGGCAAGGGAGAGGGACTCCTGGGGGTCACTTCTCCAGTGAAAGTCCGGTCCTTCAGGTCCTGGGGGCTGCGGGTGCAGGGTCTCTCCCAGGCGTCGGGACTTTAGGTTCAAAGAGTCGCGGTCAGGGGAAGCCTCGGGATTCCCTCTGCAGGCGGCGCTGTGGGGGCTCAGGGGGGACAGGTTTTGGTACTCACAGTATCAGAGTAGTCCTGGGGTCCCTCCTGAGGTGTTGGATCGCCACCAGCCGAGTCGGGGTCGCCGGGTGCAGTGTTGCAAGTCTCACGCTTCTTGCGGGGAGCTTGCAGGGTTCTTTAAAGTTGCTGGAAACAAAGTTGCAGCTTTTCTTGGAGCAGGTCCGCTGTCCTCGGGAGTTTCTTGTCTTTTCGAAGCAGGGGCAGTCCTCAGAGGATGTCGAGGTCGCTGGTCCCTTTGGAAGGCGTCGCTGGAGCAGGATCTTTGGAAGGCAGGAGACAGGCCGGTGAGTTTCTGGAGCCAAGGCAGTTGTCGTCTTCTGGTCTTCCGCTGCAGGGGTTTTCAGCTAGGCAGTCCTTCTTCTTGTAGTTGCAGGAATCTAATTTTCTAGGGTTCAGGGTAGCCCTTAAATACTAAATTTAAGGGCGTGTTTAGGTCTGGGGGGTTAGTAGCCAATGGCTACTAGCCCTGAGGGTGGGTACACCCTCTTTGTGCCTCCTCCCAAGGGGAGGGGGTCACAATCCTAACCCTATTGGGGGAATCCTCCATCTGCAAGATGGAGGATTTCTAAAAGTTAGAGTCACTTCAGCTCAGGACACCTTAGGGGCTGTCCTGACTGGCCAGTGACTCCTCCTTGTTTTTCTCATTATTTTCTCCGGCCTTGCCGCCAAAAGTGGGGCCTGGCCGGAGTGGGCGGGCAACTCCACTAGCTGGAGTGTCCTGCTGGGTTGGCACAAAGGAGGTGAGCCTTTGAGGCTCACCGCCAGGTGTGACAATTCCTGCCTGGGAGAGGTGTTAGCATCTCCACCCAGTGCAGGCTTTGTTACTGGCCTCAGAGTGACAAAGGCACTCTCCCCATGGGGCCAGCAACATGTCTCGGTTTGTGGCAGGCTGCTAAAACTAGTCAGCCTACACAGATAGTCGGTTAAGTTTCAGGGGGCACCTCTAAGGTGCCCTCTGTGGTGTATTTTTCAATAAAATGTACACTGGCATCAGTGTGCATTTATTGTGCTGAGAAGTTTGATACCAAACTTCCCAGTTTTCAGTGTAGCCATTATGGTGCTGTGGAGTTCGTGTTTGACAGACTCCCAGACCATATACTCTTATGGCTACCCTGCACTTACAATGTCTAAGGTTTTGTTTAGACACTGTAGGGGTACCATGCTCATGCACTGGTACCCTCACCCATGGTATAGTGCACCCTGCCTTAGGGCTGTAAGGCCTGCTAGAGGGGTGTCTTACCTATACTGCATAGGCAGTGAGAGGCTGGCATGGCACCCTGAGGGGAGTGCCATGTCGACTTACTCGTTTTGTCCTCACTAGCACACACAAGCTGGCAAGCAGGGTGTCTGTGCTGAGTGAGAGGTCTCCAGGGTGGCATAAGACATGCTGCAGCCCTTAGAGACCTTCCTTGGCATCAGGGCCCTTGGTACTAGAAGTACCAGTTACAAGGGACTTATCTGGATGCCAGGGTCTGCCAATTGTGGATACAAAAGTACAGGTTAGGGAAAGAACACTGGTGCTGGGGCCTGGTTAGCAGGCCTCAGCACACTTTCAATTGTAAACATAGCATCAGCAAAGGCAAAAAGTCAGGGGGCAACCATGCCAAGGAGGCATTTCCTTACACAACCCCCCCCCAAACGAAAGAGGATGAGACTAACCTTTCCCAAGAGAGTCTTCATTTTCTAAGTGGAAGAACCTGGAAAGGCCATCTGCATTGGCATGGGCAGTCCCAGGTCTGTGTTCCACTATAAAGTCCATTCCCTGTAGGGAGATGGACCACCTCAACAGTTTAGGATTTTCACCTTTCATTTGCATCAGCCATTTGAGAGGTCTGTGGTCAGTTTGAACTAGGAAGTGAGTCCCAAAGAGGTATGGTCTCAGCTTCTTCAGGGACCAAACCACAGCAAAGGCCTCCCTCTCAATGGCACTCCAACGCTGCTCCCTGGGGAGTAACCTCCTGCTAATGAAAGCAACAGGCTGGTCAAGGCCATCATCATTTGTTTGGGACAAAACTGCCCCTATCCCATGTTCAGAGGCATCAGTCTGCACAATGAACTGCTTAGAATAATCTGGAGCTTTGAGAACTGGTGCTGAGCACATTGCCTGTTTCAGGGTGTCAAAGGCCTGTTGGCATTCCACAGTTGTAAAGAAATGGCTCCCTGTTGCAGTTACCCCCCACTTTTTGCCTGATACTGATGCTGACTTGACTGAGAAGTGTGCTGGGACCCTGCTAACCAGGCCCCAGCCCCAGTGTTCCTTCACCTAAAATGTACCATTGTATCCACAATTGGCACACCCTGGCATTCAGATAAGTCCCTTGTAACTGGTACTTCTAGTACCAAGGGCCCTGATGCCAAGAAAGGTCTCTAAGGGCTGCAGCATGTCTTATGCCACCCTAGAGACCCCTCACTCAGCACAGACACACTGCTTACAAGCCTGTGTGTGCTGGTGAGAACAAAATGAGTAAGTCGACATGGCACTCCCCTCAGGGTGCCATGCCAGCCTCTCACTGCCTATGCAGTATAGGTAAGACACCCCTCTAGCAGGCCTTACAGCCCTAAGGCAGGGTGCACTATACCATAGGTGAGGGTACCAGTGCATGAGCACTGTGCCCCTACAGTGTCTAAGCAAAACCTTAGACATTGTAAGTGCAGGGTAGCCATAAGAGTATATGGTCTGGGAGTCTGTTTTACACGAACTCCACAGCACCCTAATGGCTACACTGAAAACTGGGAAGTTTGGTATCAAACTTCCCAGCACAATAAATGCACACTGATGCCAGTGTACATTTTATTGTAAAATACACCACAGAGGGCACCTTAGAGGTGCCCCCTGAAACTTAACCAACTAGCTGTGTAGGCTGACTGGTTCCAGCAGCCTGCCACACTAGAGACATGTTGCTGGCCCCATGGGGAGAGTGCCTTTGTCACTCTGAGGCCAGTAACAAAGCCTGCACTGGGTGGAGATGCTAACACCTCCCCCAGGCAGGAGCTGTGACACCTGGCGGTGAGCCTCAAAGGCTCACCCCTTTGTCACAGCCCAGCAGGACACTCCAGCTTAGTGGAGTTGCCCGCCCCCTCCGGCCACAGCCCCCACTTTTGGCGGCAAGGCTGGAGGGAACAAAGAAAGCAACAAGGAGGAGTCACTGACCAGTCAGGACAGCCCCTAGGGTGTCCTGAGCTGAGGTGACTCTGACTTTTAGAAATCCTCCATCTTGCAGATGGAGGATTCCCCCAATAGGGTTAGGATTGTGTCCCCCTCCCCTTGGGAGGAGGCACAAAGAGGGTGTACCCACCCTCAGGGCTAGTAGCCATTGGCTACTAACCCCCCAGACCTAAACACGCCCTTAAATTTAGTATTTAAGGGCTACCCTGAACCCTAGAAGATTAGATTCCTGCAACAAGAAGAAGGACTGCCCAGCTGAAAACCCCTGCAGCGGAAGACCAGAAGACGACAACTGCCTTGGCTCCAGAAACTCACCGGCCTGTCTCCTGCCTTCCAAAGATCCTGCTCCAGCGACGCCTTCCGAAGGGACCAGCGACCTCGACATCCTCTGAGGACTGCCCCTGCTTCGAAAAGACAAGAAACTCCCGAGGACAGCGGACCTGCTCCAAGAAAAGCTGCAACTTTGTTTCCAGCAACTTTAAAGATCCCTGCAAGCTCCCCGCAAGAAGCGTGAGACTTGCAACACTGCACCCGGCGACCCCGACTCGGCTGGTGGAGATCCGACGCCTCAGGAGGGACCCCAGGACTACTCTAAGACTGTGAGTACAAAAACCTGTCCCCCCTGAGCCCCCACAGCGCCGCCTGCAGAGGGAATCCCGAGGCTTCCCCTGACCGCGACTCCTTGAATCCAAAGTCCCGACACCTGGGAGAGACCCTGCACCCGCAGCCCCCAGGACCTGAAGGACCGAACTTTCACTGGAGGAGTGACCCCCAGGAGTCCCTCTCCCTTGCCCAAGAGGAGGTTTCCCCGAGGAATCCCCCCCTTGCCTGCCTGCAGCGCTGAAGAGATCCCGAGATCTCTCATAGACTAACATTGCGAACCCGACGCTTGTTTCTACACTGCACCCGGCCGCCCCCGCGCCGCTGAGGGTGAAATTTCTGTGTGGACTTGTGTCCCCCCCGGTGCCCTACAAAACCCCCCTGGTCTGCCCTCCGAAGACGCGGGTACTTACCTGCAAGCAGACCGGAACCGGGGCACCCCCTTCTCTCCATTCTAGCCTATGTGTTTTGGGCACCACTTTGGACTCTGCACCTGACCGGCCCTGAGCTGCTGGTGTGGTGACTTTGGGGTTGCTCTGAACCCCCAACGGTGGGCTACCTTGGACCAAGAACTGAGCCCTGTAAGTGTCTTACTTACCTGGTTAATCTAACAAATACTTACCTCCCCTAGGAACTGTGAAAATTGCACTAAGTGTCCACTTTCAAAACAGCTATTTGTCAATAACTTGAAAAGTATACATGCAATTTTGATGATTTGAAGTTCCTAAAGTACTTACCTGCAATACCTTTCAAATGAGATATTACATGTAGAACTTGAACCTGTGGTTCTTAAAATAAACTAAGAAAAGATATTTTTCTATATAAAAACCTATTGGCTGGATTTGTCTCTGAGTGTGTGTACCTCATTTATTGTCTTGTGTATGTACAACAAATGCTTAACACTACTCCTTGGATAAGCCTACTGCTCGACCACACTACCACAAAATAGAGCATTAGTATTATCTATTTTTACCACTATTTTACCTCTAAGGGGAACCCTTGGACTCTGTGCATGCTATTCCTTACTTTGAAATAGCACATACAGAGCCAACTTCCTACATTGGTGGATCAGCGGTGGGATACAAGACTTTGCATTTGCTGGACTACTCAGCCAATACCTGATCACACGACAAATTCCAAAATTGTCATTAGAAATTGATTTTTGCAATTTGAAAAGTTTTCTAAATTCTTAAAAGTCCTGCTAGGGCCTTGTGTGTTAAGTCCCTGTTTAGCATTGTCTTTTAGAGTTTAAAAGTTTGTAAAAGTTTGAATTAGATTCTAGAACCAGTTGTAGATTCTTAAAAAGTATTCCAACTTTTAGAAGCAAAATGTCTAGCACAGATGTGACTGTGGTGGAACTCGACACCACACCTTACCTCCATCTTAAGATGAGGGAGCTAAGGTCACTCTGTAAAATAAAGAAAATAACAATGGGCCCCAAACCTACCAAAATACAGCTCCAGGAGCTTTTGGCAGAGTTTGAAAAGGCCAACCCCTCTGAGGGTGGCAACTCAGAGGAAGAGGATAGTGACTTGGAGGACAATTCCCCCCTACCAGTCCTATCTAGGGAGAACAGGGTCCCTCAAACCCTGACTCCAAAAATAATAGTCAGAGATGCTGGTTCCCTCACAGGAGAAACCAACACCTCTGAAATCACTGAGGATAACTCCAGTGAAGATGACCCCCTGTTAGCCAGGATGGTCAAAAGATTGGCTTTGGAAAAGCAGCTCCTAGCCATAGAAAGGGAAAGAAAAGAGATGGGCCTAGGTCCCATCGATGGTGGCAGCAACTTAAATAGGGTCAGAGATTCTCCTGACATGTTGAAAATCCCCAAAGGGATTGTAACTAAATATGAAGATGGTGATGACATCACCAAATGGTTCACAGCTTTTGAGAGGGCTTGTGTAACCAGAAAAGTAAACAGATCTCACTGGGGTGCTCTCCTTTGGGAAATGTTCACTGGAAAGTGTAGGGATAGACTCCTCACACTCTCTGGAAAAGATGCAGAATCTTATGACCTCATGAAGGGTACCCTGATTGAGGGCTTTGGATTCTCCACTGAGGAGTATAGAATTAGATTCAGGGGGGCTCAAAAATCCTCGAGCCAGACCTGGGTTGATTTTGTAGACTACTCAGTAAAAACACTAGATGGTTGGTTAACTGGAAATGAAGTGTGTGACTATGTTGGGCTTTATAATTTGTTTATGAAAGAACACATTTTAAGTAACTGCTTCAATGAAAAGTTGCATCAGTATCTGGTAGACCTAGGTCCAATTTCTCCCCAAGAATTGGGAAAGAAGGCAGACCACTGGGTCAAGACTAGGGTAACCAAAACTTCCACTGGGGGTGACCAAAAGAAAGGGGTTACAAAAACTCCCCAGGAGAAAGTGGGTGACACTAGAAACAAAGAAAAAGAGTCCTCTGTAGGCCCCCAAAAACCAGAACAGGTGGGTGGGCCCCAAGACACAACCCAAAACAAAGGTGGGTACCAGGGTAAGAACTGGGATGCCACTAAGGCATGGTGCCACAACTGTAAACAGTCTGGGCACCACACCAAGGACACTTCTTGTCCCAAAAACAAACCCCAGAACAAAATTCCAGGGGTAACCAGTGTAGCCATTGGAGATGACTCCTCAGATGAGGAGGTCTTCATAGCTTTCAACTGGAAAATGGGCCCAACAGGTGAGTTGGAGATTCCAGAGGGAAGTAGACACTTCCACCACCTACAGGTGAATGGAATCCCAGCCACTGCCCTGAGAGACACTTGTGCCAGTCACACTATTGTGCATGACAGGCTGGTGCTCTCAAACCAGTACATCCCAGGTGAGATGGCCAGAGTAAGAGTTAGCCCAGACAGGGTCACTAATAGGCCTGTGGCTCTTGTGCCCATAGAAGTGGGTGGAACTTTTAGCTGGAGAAGGGTGGTAGTCAGTACAGACCTCCCCCTTGATTGTCTCCTTGGAAATGACTACCCAGAGGTTAGTCAGAGCCTAAGAGAAGAACTGGTCCAGGGCCAGTCCTCTCCCAAGGATTCTGGAGTGCCTGCCTCTGCAGTAAATGCAAGTAGGCCCCAGAGGAAAAAGAAAAGGAAACAGAGTAGGAAAGGTGGACAACCTTTAGCCAAGGTTCCAGCAAGCCAAGGAGATTCTGCTCCAGTAGGGGAGAACTCCAAAAATGGCTCTGATAAAGTCCAACCTGACCCACAAGAAGTCCTGGCTAGTCAGGCAACTGTTAAGCCTGAGTGGGTGGCTCCTCAGCTAACAGAAGAAAGAGTGGAAGAAGGGTGTTTACTACAAGATGTGGTAACCCCCCACTCTAATACAGCAGACAGGCACCCTGAACCCAAAGAAGCCTGTAACTTAGCCCCTTCCCTTGTAGGTGAAGAGCTAAAGGTGTGGTTCTGGGCACTGACAGCTGTCAGTGGCCTCTGCTGGGTGTTAGCCTTTATGGCTGCACTATCCTTGGCATGGTGGTCTGACCCCATGCCAAATAACAAGTTAGGCCCCCTGACCCTGTTGGTCATGGTGGGGTTACTCCAGCTCTGGGTAACCTCTTTGGGTAAGCTAGGGGTGACCCTGGCTAAGATAAGATTAGCAGAGGTGGATACCTCTGACCTCAAAATAGAGAGAATGGGTGAAGACATAAAAAGCACAGACAAGAGGCAGTTCAGACTAGGTCCTATCACTGTGGAAGTGGGTCAGTTCCCCAGAGGGAATGACCTGAACAGGAGGATGTAAGGCAGAGTAGGCCCTGCAACAAACCAGCCATTTCCTCTACTCTTCCTCGCCTGACAGACTAGGAAGACTCTTCCAGCGTTGGCTGAGTCTCCTGGCCTGTGGGCTGGGGGGGGCTTGTGTAAAGAAATGGCTCCCTGTTGCAGTTACCCCCCACTTTTTGCCTGATACTGATGCTGACTTGACTGAGAAGTGTGCTGGGACCCTGCTAACCAGGCCCCAGCCCCAGTGTTCCTTCACCTAAAATGTACCATTGTATCCACAATTGGCACACCCTGGCATTCAGATAAGTCCCTTGTAACTGGTACTTCTAGTACCAAGGGCCCTGATGCCAAGAAAGGTCTCTAAGGGCTGCAGCATGTCTTATGCCACCCTAGAGACCCCTCACTCAGCACAGACACACTGCTTACAAGCCTGTGTGTGCTGGTGAGAACAAAATGAGTAAGTCGACATGGCACTCCCCTCAGGGTGCCATGCCAGCCTCTCACTGCCTATGCAGTATAGGTAAGACACCCCTCTAGCAGGCCTTACAGCCCTAAGGCAGGGTGCACTATACCATAGGTGAGGGTACCAGTGCATGAGCACTGTGCCCCTACAGTGTCTAAGCAAAACCTTAGACATTGTAAGTGCAGGGTAGCCATAAGAGTATATGGTCTGGGAGTCTGTTTTACACGAACTCCACAGCACCCTAATGGCTACACTGAAAACTGGGAAGTTTGGTATCAAACTTCCCAGCACAATAAATGCACACTGATGCCAGTGTACATTTTATTGTAAAATACACCACAGAGGGCACCTTAGAGGTGCCCCCTGAAACTTAACCAACTAGCTGTGTAGGCTGACTGGTTCCAGCAGCCTGCCACACTAGAGACATGTTGCTGGCCCCATGGGGAGAGTGCCTTTGTCACTCTGAGGCCAGTAACAAAGCCTGCACTGGGTGGAGATGCTAACACCTCCCCCAGGCAGGAGCTGTGACACCTGGCGGTGAGCCTCAAAGGCTCACCCCTTTGTCACAGCCCAGCAGGACACTCCAGCTTAGTGGAGTTGCCCGCCCCCTCCGGCCACAGCCCCCACTTTTGGCGGCAAGGCTGGAGGGAACAAAGAAAGCAACAAGGAGGAGTCACTGACCAGTCAGGACAGCCCCTAGGGTGTCCTGAGCTGAGGTGACTCTGACTTTTAGAAATCCTCCATCTTGCAGATGGAGGATTCCCCCAATAGGGTTAGGATTGTGTCCCCCTCCCCTTGGGAGGAGGCACAAAGAGGGTGTACCCACCCTCAGGGCTAGTAGCCATTGGCTACTAACCCCCCAGACCTAAACACGCCCTTAAATTTAGTATTTAAGGGCTACCCTGAACCCTAGAAGATTAGATTCCTGCAACAAGAAGAAGGACTGCCCAGCTGAAAACCCCTGCAGCGGAAGACCAGAAGACGACAACTGCCTTGGCTCCAGAAACTCACCGGCCTGTCTCCTGCCTTCCAAAGATCCTGCTCCAGCGACGCCTTCCGAAGGGACCAGCGACCTCGACATCCTCTGAGGACTGCCCCTGCTTCGAAAAGACAAGAAACTCCCGAGGACAGCGGACCTGCTCCAAGAAAAGCTGCAACTTTGTTTCCAGCAACTTTAAAGATCCCTGCAAGCTCCCCGCAAGAAGCGTGAGACTTGCAACACTGCACCCGGCGACCCCGACTCGGCTGGTGGAGATCCGACGCCTCAGGAGGGACCCCAGGACTACTCTAAGACTGTGAGTACAAAAACCTGTCCCCCCTGAGCCCCCACAGCGCCGCCTGCAGAGGGAATCCCGAGGCTTCCCCTGACCGCGACTCCTTGAATCCAAAGTCCCGACACCTGGGAGAGACCCTGCACCCGCAGCCCCCAGGACCTGAAGGACCGAACTTTCACTGGAGGAGTGACCCCCAGGAGTCCCTCTCCCTTGCCCAAGAGGAGGTTTCCCCGAGGAATCCCCCCCTTGCCTGCCTGCAGCGCTGAAGAGATCCCGAGATCTCTCATAGACTAACATTGCGAACCCGACGCTTGTTTCTACACTGCACCCGGCCGCCCCCGCGCCGCTGAGGGTGAAATTTCTGTGTGGACTTGTGTCCCCCCCGGTGCCCTACAAAACCCCCCTGGTCTGCCCTCCGAAGACGCGGGTACTTACCTGCAAGCAGACCGGAACCGGGGCACCCCCTTCTCTCCATTCTAGCCTATGTGTTTTGGGCACCACTTTGGACTCTGCACCTGACCGGCCCTGAGCTGCTGGTGTGGTGACTTTGGGGTTGCTCTGAACCCCCAACGGTGGGCTACCTTGGACCAAGAACTGAGCCCTGTAAGTGTCTTACTTACCTGGTTAATCTAACAAATACTTACCTCCCCTAGGAACTGTGAAAATTGCACTAAGTGTCCACTTTCAAAACAGCTATTTGTCAATAACTTGAAAAGTATACATGCAATTTTGATGATTTGAAGTTCCTAAAGTACTTACCTGCAATACCTTTCAAATGAGATATTACATGTAGAACTTGAACCTGTGGTTCTTAAAATAAACTAAGAAAAGATATTTTTCTATATAAAAACCTATTGGCTGGATTTGTCTCTGAGTGTGTGTACCTCATTTATTGTCTTGTGTATGTACAACAAATGCTTAACACTACTCCTTGGATAAGCCTACTGCTCGACCACACTACCACAAAATAGAGCATTAGTATTATCTATTTTTACCACTATTTTACCTCTAAGGGGAACCCTTGGACTCTGTGCATGCTATTCCTTACTTTGAAATAGCACATACAGAGCCAACTTCCTACAACAGTCCAGTTCACTTTCTTGGGCATTTTCTTGGAGGTGAGTTCAGTGAGGGCTGTCACAATGGATCCATATCCCTTCACAAACCTCCTGTAATACCCAGTCAAGCCAAGGAATGCCCTGACTTGAGTCTGGGTTTTTGGAGCTACCCAGTCCAGAATAGTCTGGATCTTGGGTTGGAGTGGCTGAACTTGGCCTCCACCTACAAGGTGGCCCAAGTAAACCACAGTTCCCTGCCCTATCTGGCATTTGGATGCCTTGATAGAGAGGCCTGCAGATTGCAGAGCCTTCAAAACCTTCCTCAGGTGGACCAGGTGATCCTGCCAGGTGGAGCTAAAGACAGCAATATCATCAAGATAAGCTGTGCTAAAGGACTCCAAGCCAGCAAGGACTTGATTCACCAACCTTTGGAAGGTGGCAGGGGCATTCTTTAAACCAAAGGGCATAACAGTAAACTGATAATGCCCATCAGGTGTGGAGAATGCTGTCTTTTCTTTTGCTCCAGGTGCCATTTTTATTTGCCAGTACCCTGCTGTCAAGTCAAAGGTACTTAGAAATTTGGCAGCACCTAATTTATCAATGAGCTCATCAGCTCTTGGAATTGGATGGGCATCTGTCTTGGTGACAGAATTGAGCCCTCTGTAGTCCACACAAAACCTCATCTCTTTCTTTCCATCTTTGGTGTGAGGTTTGGGGACTAAGACCACTGGGCTAGCCCAGGGGCTGTCAGAGCGCTCAATTACTCCCAATTCCAGCATCTTGTGGACTTCCACCTTGATGCTTTCCTTAACATGGTCAGACTGTCTAAAGATTTTGTTTTTGACAGGCATGCTGTCTCCTGTGTCCACATCATGGGTACACAGGTGTGTCTGACCAGGGGTTAAGGAGAAGAGTTCAGGAAACTGTTGTAGGACTCTCCTACAATCAGCTTGCTGTTGGCCAGAGAGGGTGTCTGAGTAGATCACTCCATCTACTGTGCCATCTTTTGTGTCTGATGACAGAAGATCAGGGAGAGGTTCACTCTCTGCTTCCTGATCCTCATCTGTTACCATCAACAGATTCACATCAGCCCTGTCATGGAAGAGCTTAAGGCGGTTCACATGGATCACCCTCTTGGGGCTCCTGCTTGTGCCCAGGTCCACCAAGTAGGTGACCTGACTCTTCCTCTCTAGTACTGGGTAAGGGCCACTCCATTTGTCCTGGAGTGCCCTGGGAGCCACAGGCTCCAGAACCCAGACTTTCTGCCCTGGTTGGAACTCAACCAGTGCAGCCTTTTGGTCATACCAAAACTTCTGGAGCTGTTGGCTGGCCTCAAGGTTTTTGGTTGCCTTTTCCATGTACTCTGCCATTCTAGAGCGAAGGCCAAGTACATAGTCCACTATGTCCTGTTTAGGCTCATGGAGAGGTCTCTCCCAGCCTTCTTTAACAAGGGCCAGTGGTCCCCTTACAGGATGACCAAACAGAAGTTCAAAGGGTGAGAATCCTACTCCCTTCTGTGGCACCTCTCTGTAAGCGAAAAGCAGGCATGGCAAGAGGACATCCCATCTCCTTTTGAGTTTTTCTGGGAGCCCCATGATCATGCCTTTTAATGTCTTGTTGAATCTCTCAACCAAGCCATTAGTTTGTGGATGGTATGGTGTAGTGAATTTATAAGTCACTCCACACTCATTCCACATGTGCTTTAGGTATGCTGACATGAAGTTGGTACCTCTGTCAGACACCACCTCCTTAGGGAAACCCACTCTGGTAAAGATACCAATGAGGGCCTTGGCTACTGCAGGGGCAGTAGTCGACCTAAGGGGAATAGCTTCAGGATACCTGGTAGCATGATCCACTACTACCAGGATATACATATTTCCTGAGGCTGTGGGAGGTTCTAGTGGACCAACTATGTCCACACCCACTCTTTCAAAGGGCACCCCCACCACTGGAAGTGGAATGAGGGGGGCCTTTGGATGCCCACCTGTCTTACCACTGGCTTGACAGGTGGGGCAGGAGAGGCAAAACTCCTTAACCATGTTGGACATATTGGGCCAGTAGAAGTGGTTGACTAACCTCTCCCACGTCTTGGTTTGTCCCAAATGTCCAGCAAGGGGAATGTCATGGGCCAATGTTAGGATGAACTCTCTGAACAGCTGAGGCACTACCACTCTCCTAGTGGCACCAGGTTTGGGGTCTCTGGCCTCAGTGTACAGGAGTCCATCTTCCCAATAGACCCTATGGGTTCCATTTTTCTTGCCTTTGGACTCTTCAGCAGCTTGCTGCCTAAGGCCTTCAAGAGAGGGACAGGTTTCTTGTCCCTTACACAGCTCCTCCCTTGAGGGTCCCCCTGGGCCTAAGAGCTCAACCTGATAAGGTTCAAGCTCCAAAGGCTCAGTTCCCTCAGAGGGCAGAACTTCTTCCTGAGAAGAGAGGTTCCCTTTCTTTTGCTGTGTTGCAGTTGGTTTCCCAACTGACTTTCCTTTCCTCTTGGTAGGCTGGGCCATTCTTCCAGACTCCAGCTCTACTTGTTCACCCTGTGCCTTGCATTGTGCTCTGGTTTTCACACACACCAGTTCAGGGATACCCAGCATTGCTGCATGGGTTTTTAGTTCTACCTCAGCCCATGCTGAGGACTCCAGGTCATTTCCAAGCAGACAGTCCACTGGGATATTTGAGGAGACCACCACCTGTTTCAGGCCATTGACCCCTCCCCATTCTAAAGTAACCATTGCCATGGGATGTACTTTTCTCTGATTGTCAGCGTTGGTGACTGTGTAAGTTTTTCCAGTCAGGTATTGGCCAGGGGAAACCAGTTTCTCTGTCACCATGGTGACACTGGCACCTGTATCCTCAGGCCCTCTATTCTAGTCCCATTAATTAAGAGTTGCTGTCTGTATTTTTGCATGTTAGGCGGCCAGACAGCTAGTGTGGCTAAATCCACCCCACCCTCAGAAACTAGAGTAGCTTCAGTGTGGACCCTGATTTGCTCTGGGCACACTGTTGATCCCACTTGGAGACTAGCCATACCAGTGTTACCTGGATGGGAGTTTGGAGTGGAACCTTTCTTGGGACAGGCCTTGTCTCCAGTTTGGTGTCCATGCTGTTTACAGCTATGACACCAGGCCTTTTTGGGATCAAAGTTTTTACCCTTGTACCCATTGTTCTGTGAAGAGGCTCTGGGCCCACCCTCCTGTGCAGGTTTTTGGGGGCCTGTAGAAGACTCTTTACTATTTTTAGTTTTGGTTGTCTCATCACCCTTCCCCTGGGGAGTCTTTGTGACCCCTTTCTTTTGGTCACCCCCTGTTGAAGTCTTGGACACCCTTGTCTTGACCCAATGGTCCGCCTTCTTTCCCAATTCTTGGGGAGAAATTGGTCCTAGGTCTACCAGATGCTGATGCAGTTTATCATTGAAACAATTACTTAACAGGTGTTCTTTCACAAATAAATTGTACAGCCCATCATAATTACTTACACCACTGCCTTGAATCCAACCATCTAGTGTTTTCACTGAGTAGTCTACAAAGTCAACCCAGGTCTGGCTCGAGGATTTTTGAGCCCCCCTGAATCTAATCCTATACTCCTCAGTGGAGAATCCAAAGCCCTCAATCAGGGTACCCTTCATGAGGTCATAAGATTCTGCATCTTGTCCAGAGAGTGTGAGGAGTCTATCCCTACACTTTCCTGTGAACATTTCCCAAAGGAGAGCACCCCAGTGAGATCTGTTCACTTTTCTGGTTACACAAGCCCTCTCAAAAGCTGTGAACCATTTGGTGATGTCATCACCATCTTCATATTTAGTTACAATCCCTTTAGGGATTTTCAACATGTCAGGAGAATCTCTGACCCTATTTATGTTGCTGCCACCATTGATGGGTCCTAGGCCCATCTCTTGTCTTTCCCTCTCTATGGCTAGGATCTGTCTTTCCAAAGCCAATCTTTTGGCCATCCTGGCTAACTGGATGTCCTCTTCACTGGGGCTATCCTCAGTGATTTCAGAGGTGTTGGTCTCTCCTGTGAGGGAACCAGCATCTCTGACTATTATTTTTGGAGTCAGGGTTTGAGGGACCCTGTTCTCCCTAGAATGGATTGGTAGGGGGGAATTTTCCTCCAAGTCACTATCTTCTTCCTCTGAGTTGCCACCCTCAGAGGGGTTGGCCTTTTCAAACTCTGCCAAAAGCTCCTGGAGCTGTATTTTGGTAGGTTTGGGGCCCATTGTTATTTTCTTTATTTTACAGAGTGACCTTAGCTCCCTCATCTTAAGATGGAGGTAAGGTGTGGTGTCGAGTTCCACCACAGTCACATCTGTGCTAGACATTTTGCTTCTAAAAGTTGGAATACTTTTTAAGAATCTACAACTGGTTCTAGAATCTAATTCAAACTTTTACAAACTTTTAAACTCTAAAAGAAATGCTAAACAGGATCTAACACAAGGCCCTAGCAGGTCTTTTAAGAATTTAGAAAACTTTTCAAATTGCAAAAATCAATTTCTAATGACAATTTTGGAATTTGTCGTGTGATCAGGTATTGGCCGAGTAGTCCAGCAAATGCAAAGTCTTGTACCCCACCGCTGATCCACCAATGTAGGAAGTTGGCTCTGTATGTGCTATTTCAAAGTAAGGAATAGCATGCACAGAGTCCAAGGGTTCCCCTTAGAGGTAAAATAGTGGTAAAAATAGATAATACTAATGCTCTATTTTGTGGTAGTGTGGTCGAGCAGTAGGCTTATCCAAGGAGTAGTGTTAAGCATTTGTTGTACATACACATAGACAATAAATGAGGTACACACACTCAGAGACAAATCCAGCCAATAGGTTTTTATATAGAAAAATATCTTTTCTTAGTTTATTTTAAGAACCACAGGTTCAAATTCTACATGTAATATCTCATTCGAAAGGTATTGCAGGTAAGTACTTTAGGAACTTCAAATCATAAAAATTGCATGTATACTTTACAAGTTATTGACAAATAGCTGTTTTAAAAGTGGACACTTAGTGCAATTTTCACAGTTCCTGGGGGAGGTAAGTTTTTGTTAGTTTTACCAGGTAAGTAGGACACTTACAGGGTTCAGTTCTTGGTCCAAGGTAGCCCACCGTTGGGGGTTCAGAGCAACCCCAAAGTCACCACACCAGCAGCTCGGGGCCGGTCAGGTGCAGAGTTCAAAGTGGTGCCCAAAACACATAGGCTAGGATGGAGAGAAGGGGGTGCCCCGGTTCCGGTCTGCTTGCAGGTAAGTACCCGCGTCTTCGGAGGGCAGACCAGGGGGGTTTTGTAGGGCACCGGGGGGGACACAAGCCCACACAGAAATCTCACCCTCAGCAGCACGGGGGCGGCCGGGTGCAGTGTAGAAACAAGCGTCGGGTTCGCAATGTTTGTCTATGAGAGATCTCGGGATCTCTTCAGCGCTGCAGGCAGGCAAGGGGGGGATTCCTCGGGGAAACCTCCACTTGGGCAAGGGAGAGGGACTCCTGGGGGTCACTTCTCCAGTGAAAGTCCGGTCCTTCAGGTCCTGGGGGCTGCGGGTGCAGGGTCTCTCCCAGGCGTCGGGACTTTAGGTTCAAAGAGTCGCGGTCAGGGGAAGCCTCGGGATTCCCTCTGCAGGCGGCGCTGTGGGGGCTCAGGGGGGACAGGTTTTGGTACTCACAGTATCAGAGTAGTCCTGGGGTCCCTCCTGAGGTGTTGGATCGCCACCAGCCGAGTCGGGGTCGCCGGGTGCAGTGTTGCAAGTCTCACGCTTCTTGCGGGGAGCTTGCAGGGTTCTTTAAAGTTGCTGGAAACAAAGTTGCAGCTTTTCTTGGAGCAGGTCCGCTGTCCTCGGGAGTTTCTTGTCTTTTCGAAGCAGGGGCAGTCCTCAGAGGATGTCGAGGTCGCTGGTCCCTTTGGAAGGCGTCGCTGGAGCAGGATCTTTGGAAGGCAGGAGACAGGCCGGTGAGTTTCTGGAGCCAAGGCAGTTGTCGTCTTCTGGTCTTCCGCTGCAGGGGTTTTCAGCTAGGCAGTCCTTCTTCTTGTAGTTGCAGGAATCTAATTTTCTAGGGTTCAGGGTAGCCCTTAAATACTAAATTTAAGGGCGTGTTTAGGTCTGGGGGGTTAGTAGCCAATGGCTACTAGCCCTGAGGGTGGGTACACCCTCTTTGTGCCTCCTCCCAAGGGGAGGGGGTCACAATCCTAACCCTATTGGGGGAATCCTCCATCTGCAAGATGGAGGATTTCTAAAAGTTAGAGTCACTTCAGCTCAGGACACCTTAGGGGCTGTCCTGACTGGCCAGTGACTCCTCCTTGTTTTTCTCATTATTTTCTCCGGCCTTGCCGCCAAAAGTGGGGCCTGGCCGGAGGGGGCGGGCAACTCCACTAGCTGGAGTGTCCTGCTGGGTTGGCACAAAGGAGGTGAGCCTTTGAGGCTCACCGCCAGGTGTGACAATTCCTGCCTGGGAGAGGTGTTAGCATCTCCAGCCAGTGCAGGCTTTGTTACTGGCCTCAGAGTGACAAAGGCACTCTCCCCATGGGGCCAGCAACATGTCTCGGTTTGTGGCAGGCTGCTAAAACTAGTCAGCCTACACAGATAGTCGGTTAAGTTTCAGGGGGCACCTCTAAGGTGCCCTCTGTGGTGTATTTTTCAATAAAATGTACACTGGCATCAGTGTGCATTTATTGTGCTGAGAAGTTTGATACCAAACTTCCCAGTTTTCAGTGTAGCCATTATGGTGCTGTGGAGTTCGTGTTTGACAGACTCCCAGACCATATACTCTTATGGCTACCCTGCACTTACAATGTCTAAGGTTTTGTTTAGACACTGTAGGGGTACCATGCTCATGCACTGGTACCCTCACCCATGGTATAGTGCACCCTGCCTTAGGGCTGTAAGGCCTGCTAGAGGGGTGTCTTACCTATACTGCATAGGCAGTGAGAGGCTGGCATGGCACCCTGAGGGGAGTGCCATGTCGACTTACTCGTTTTGTCCTCACTAGCACACACAAGCTGGCAAGCAGGGTGTCTGTGCTGAGTGAGAGGTCTCCAGGGTGGCATAAGACATGCTGCAGCCCTTAGAGACCTTCCTTGGCATCAGGGCCCTTGGTACTAGAAGTACCAGTTACAAGGGACTTATCTGGATGCCAGGGTCTGCCAATTGTGGATACAAAAGTACAGGTTAGGGAAAGAACACTGGTGCTGGGGCCTGGTTAGCAGGCCTCAGCACACTTTCAATTGTAAACATAGCATCAGCAAAGGCAAAAAGTCAGGGGGCAACCATGCCAAGGAGGCATTTCCTTACAGGCGTGTTTAGGTCTGGGGGGTTAGTAGCCAATGGCTACTAGCCCTGAGGGTGGGTACACCCTCTTTGTGCCTCCTCCCAAGGGGAGGGGGTCACAATCCTAACCCTATTGGGGGAATCCTCCATCTGCAAGATGGAGGATTTCTAAAAGTCAGAGTCACCTCAGCTCAGGACACCTTAGGGGCTGTCCTGACTGGCCAGTGACTCCTCCTTGTTTTTCTCATTATCTTCTCCGGCCTTGCCGCCAAAAGTGGGGCCTGGCCGGAGGGGGCGGGCAACTCCACTAGCTGGAGTGTCCTGCTGGGTTGGCACAAAGGAGGTGAGCCTTTGAGGCTCACCGCCAGGTGTGACAATTCCTGCCTGGGGGAGGTGTTAGCATCTCCACCCAGTGCAGGCTTTGTTACTGGCCTCAGAGTGACAAAGGCACTCTCCCCATGGGGCCAGCAACATGTCTCGGTTTGTGGCAGGCTGCTAAAACTAGTCAGCCTACACAGATAGTCGGTTAAGTTTCAGGGGGCACCTCTAAGGTGCCCTCTGGGGTGTATTTTACAATAAAATGTACACTGGCATCAGTGTGCATTTATTGTGCTGAGAAGTTTGATACCAAACTTCCCAGTTTTCAGTGTAGCCATTATGGTGCTGTGGAGTTCGTGTTTGACAGACTCCCAGACCATATACTCTTATGGCTACCCTGCACTTACAATGTCTAAGGTTTTGTTTAGACACTGTAGGGGTACCATGCTCATGCACTGGTACCCTCACCTATGGTATAGTGCACCCTGCCTTAGGGCTGTAAGGCCTGCTAGAGGGGTGTCTTACCTATACTGCATAGGCAGTGAGAGGCTGGCATGGCACCCTGAGGGGAGTGCCATGTCGACTTACTCGTTTTGTCCTCACTAGCACACACAAGCTGGCAAGCAGTGTGTCTGTGCTGAGTGAGAGGTCTCCAGGGTGGCATAAGACATGCTGCAGCCCTTAGAGACCTTCCTTGGCATCAGGGCCCTTGGTACTAGAAGTACCAGTTACAAGGGACTTATCTGGATGCCAGGGTCTGCCAATTGTGGATACAAAAGTACAGGTTAGGGAAAGAACACTGGTGCTGGGGCCTGGTTAGCAGGCCTCAGCACACTTTCAATTGTAAACATAGCATCAGCAAAGGCAAAAAGTCAGGGGGCAACCATGCCAAGGAGGCATTTCCTTACACGCGGGTACTTACCTGCTGGCAGGCTGGAACCGGGGCACCCCCTTCTCTCCATTGAAGCCTATGCGTTTTGGGCACCACTTTGAACTCTGCACCTGACCGGCCCTGAGCTGCTGGTGTGGTAACTTTGGGGTTGCTCTGAACCCCCAACGGTGGGCTACCTTGGACCAAGAACTGAACCCTGTAAGTGCCTTACTTACCTGGTAAAACTAACAAAAACTTACCTCCCCCAGGAACTGTGAAAATTGCACTGTGTCCACTTTTAAAATAGCTATTTGTGAATAACTTGAAAAGTATACATGCAATTGAAATGATTCAAAGTTCCTAATGTACTTACCTGCAATACCTTTCAAACAAGATATTACATGTTAAATTTGAACCTGTGGTTCTTAAAATAAACTAAGAAAAGATATTTTTCTATACAAAACCTATTGGCTGGATTTGTCTCTGAGTGTGTGTACCTCATTTATTGTCTATGTGTATGTCCAACAAATGCTTAACACTACTCCTTGGATAAGCCTACTGCTCGACCACACTACCACAAAATAGAGCATTAGTATTATCTCTTTTTACCACTATTTTACCTCTAAGGGGAACCCTTGGACTCTGTGCATGCTATTCCTTACTTTGAAATAGCACATACAGAGCCAACTTCCTACAATTCCCACTTTGTCTGTGTTGAGCTTCATGCAGTTGTCCTTCATCCAGTTGGTGATGCTTGTCATGCACCTGTGGAAGTTGGTTCTTGTGTTGACTGGATCTTCTGAGCACGAGAAGATGAGCTGGATGTGGTCTGCATAGGATATGATGTTTAGTCCGTGGGATCTGAGGATGTTGGCCTAGGGGGTCATGTAGGTGTTGAAGAGGTGGGGCTGAGGGAGGATCCTTGAGGGACACCGCAGATGATGTTCATGAGTTGGGAGGAGAATGGATGTTGGTGGACCATCTGCATTTATCTGGTGAGGAAGGAGGCGATACACTTGAGGGCATTTCCTTGGATACCAAAGTGATGTAGTCTTCTGCTCAGGTTGTGATCAGATATGGTGTCAAAGACTGCTGAGAGGTCAAGGAGGAGCAGGGCTGTTGTTTCTCCCCAGTCAAGGAGGGCTCTGATGTCATCAGTGGCTGTGATCAAAGCTGTCTCAGTGATACGGTTGTTGTGGAATCCAGATTGGGAAATGTATACGAGAAGGTTCTGCTCCAAATATTTTGTAAGTTGTTGGTTTATGGCTTTTTCCAGAACTTTGGTTGGAAAAGGGAGAAGGGAAATGGTGTGGTAGTTTTTGAGTTTGCTTAGATCTGCAGATTGGTTCTTAAGGAGTTGTTTAACTTCTGCACGTTTCCAGTCCTTAGGAAAGGGGGACGTGGCAAGAGAGGAACTGAAAAGGGTGGTGAGTTTGCTGCTTATTCTGCTTCTGAGGTAGAAAATGTGGTGCAGAAAGAGTTTAGTGGGGGCTCCTGAATGAACAGAGTTCATGATGGTGGTGGTGTCATGGGGGGTGAGCTAATTACATGAGGTAAGTTGGTGGTCTTTGTTGATTTCGGTGAGTGTGGGAAGGTGAAGAAAGTTTCAGGGCTTGGGTTGGGTTTGAAGCTTTCATAGATGGTAGTAATTTTGTTGTGTTAAAGGTCGGCGAGTCTGTCACATAGTTCTTCATAGGAGGTGATGCTGTTTTTGGTGGCTGCAAGGTTGGCAAACTCTCTGATGATTTTGAATCTCTTTGCTGTGGCTGGAACTGGACTCGATGTGGTCGGCTAGGGCTTTCCTCTTTGTCACTCTCAGTAGCTGGTGGTAGTGGTTGAGGGAGGTCTTGAAGGTGGCCCTGCCTGAGGTGTCCTTGCTTGTGCCCTCTTTTCTTTCCATTTGCTTGCAGTAGCATTTTGCTCTTCTCAGCTTCTTGGTGTTCCATCTTGCCTGCTGGGGTGGTCTCCTGTGTCTGCTGGTCTTGATGGGGGTCGATGATGTTGACGCTGGTGATCCAGGAGGTGAAGTTTTTGACAGCCTGGTCCAGGTTTGATGCAGGAGGTGAAGTTTTTGACAGCCTGGACCAGGTTTGATGAAGTGTTAGTGCCTGATGTGTTGAGGACGTACAGCCCATTGGCTTCCTGATACTTTGCTCCAGCTGTGGAGGGGGGTGCTGGATGGCTCTGCAGTGGAGGAGCAGAGGCTTGAGATGATGAGGTGTACGATAAGGGTGGTCAACCAGGTACATTTGGGGATGTGGCTGTACTTGACCCTGTTGCTGGAGGTGGAGATTGGGACCCGCATGTAGCCTGCATTGTGTGTGTGGTTGGCAGAGAGGTGGGTGAGTCTGATGTTATTCATGCCTTGGAGGAGGCTGGTGGTGTTGGGAGTCATTGTATTGTATTGTAATCGTATTTATATATTGTGGTCATCACGGCTGAAATTCAGATCGCCAAGGAAGATGTAGTCCCTGGAGTCAATGGCGAGAGGGGCAATGAAGTTGGTGATGTAGGTGCAGAAGCTGGGGCATGGTTCATGTGTTCTATAGGCCAGGTTGCCTCTTTTGGTGTTTTTTCCCTCTGTTCGGAGTTTGAAGTTGAGATATTCCATGATCTGGATGATGTTTTCTGCCTCGGTGCTGCTGTGGATGTTTTCTTTGTGGAAGATGACGATTCCTCATCTGGGTTTATTGGTGTAGTCTTGATGTTAGATCTTGTATCCGTTGGGTGTTGCTGTGGTAATGTTGGGAGCAGACACATGTGTAAGCCAGGTCTCAGTGAGGAATACAACATTCAGATGAAGTTGGTGATGAGAACCCAGATCCCAGTGGTGTGTTTCAAAGTAAGAGTGTGTTGAGGAGGAGGCAGGCAAGTGGTTGTGAAGTAGCTGTATTGTGGTGAATCACGTGGTGGTGGGCAATATGATGCAGGAGAAGCAGCAGTGGATGCAGGAGAAAAGTCCTACAGTGGACTGAGGGGAGGTGTAGCATTAACAGTTGTCATGGCATCGGTGGTTCAGGGCTCGAAATTTAGCAGTGGTGTAGCTGCGGGTTATTGGAGAACCAGAGTTCCTGTACCTGGGTGCGGTCCTGGCGCAGAGAGGCAGAGATGGGGTTGCCCTTGGTGTGCCACCGGTGCATCCACTGTGCAAAAGCTCTCCATCCTCCATTAGGTAGGTTCTGAAAGGAGGGAGGGGCACTGGGTGGCGGTGGACGGGGCTAATGGGAGGTTGGAAACGGATGACGGCAAAACAAGTGGGAGAAAAAGGAGGAAGAAAAAAGAGGGAAAAAATGAGGGAAAAAACGAGGCACAGACATGAACAAAGAGAAAGGCAGAAAATGGAAAGACCATATGTAAGGAAATGCCTCCTTGGCATGGTTGCCCCCTGACTTTTTGCCTTTGCTGATGCTATGTTTACAATTGAAAGTGTGCTGAGGCCTGCTAACCAGGCCCCAGCACCAGTGTTCTTTCCCTAACCTGTACTTTTGTATCCACAATTGGCAGACCCTGGCATCCAGATAAGTCCCTTGTAACTGGTACTTCTAGTACCAAGGGCCCTGATGCCAAGGAAGGTCTCTAAGGGCTGCAGCATGTCTTATGCCACCCTGGAGACCTCTCACTCAGCACAGACACACTGCTTGCCAGCTTGTGTGTGCTAGTGAGGACAAAACGAGTAAGTCGACATGGCACTCCCCTCAGGGTGCCATGCCAGCCTCTCACTGCCTATGCAGTATAGGTAAGACACCCCTCTAGCAGGCCTTACAGCCCTAAGGCAGGGTGCACTATACCATAGGTGAGGGTACCAGTGCATGAGCATGGTACCCCTACAGTGTCTAAACAAAACCTTAGACATTGTAAGTGCAGGGTAGCCATAAGAGTATATGGTCTGGGAGTCTGTTTTACACGAACTCCACAGCACCATAATGGCTACACTGAAAACTGGGAAGTTTGGTATCAAACTTCTCAGCACAATAAATGCACACTGATGTCAGTGTACATTTTATTGTAAAATACACCACAGAGGGCACCTTAGAGGTGCCCCCTGAAACTTAACCGACTGTCTGTGTAGGCTGACTAGTTCCAGCAGCCTGCCACACCAGAGACATGTTGCTGGCCCCATGGGGAGAGTGCCTTTGTCACTCTGAGGCCAGTAACAAAGCCTGCACTGGGTGGAGATGCTAACACCTCCCCCAGGCAGGAGCTGTGACACCTGGCGGTGAGCCTCAAAGGCTCACCCCTTTGTCACAGCCCAGCAGGGCACTCCAGCTTAGTGGAGTTGCCCGCCCCCTCCGGCCCCGGCCCCCACTTTTGGCGGCAAGGCTGGAGGGAACAAAGAAAGCAACAAGGAGGAGTCACTGGCCAGTCAGGACAGCCCCTAAGGTGTCCTGAGCTGAAGTGACTCTAACTTTTAGAAATCCTCCATCTTGCAGATGGAGGATTCCCCCAATAGGGTTAGGATTGTGACCCCCTCCCCTTGGGAGGAGGCACAAAGAGGGTGTACCCACCCTCAGGGCTAGTAGCCATTGGCTACTAACCCCCCAGACCTAAACACGCCCTTAAATTTAGTATTTAAGGGCTACCCTGAACCCTAGAAAATTAGATTCCTGCAACTACAAGAAGAAGGACTGCCTAGCTGAAAACCCCTGCAGAGGAAGACCAGAAGACGACAACTGCCTTGGCTCCAGAAACTCACCGGCCTGTCTCCTGCCTTCCAAAGATCCTGCTCCAGCGACGCCTTCCAAAGGGACCAGCGACCTCGACATCCTCTGAGGACTGCCCCTGCTTCGAAAAGACAAGAAACTCCCGAGGACAGCGGACCTGCTCCAAGAAAAGCTGAAACTTTGTTTCCAGCAGCTTTAAAGAACCCTGCAAGCTCCCCGCAAGAAGCGTGAGACTTGCAACACTGCACCCGGCGACCCCGACTCGGCTGGTGGCGATCCAACACCTCAGGAGGGACCCCAGGACTACTCTAAGACTGTGAGTACAAAAACCTGTCCCCCCTGAGCCCCCACAGCGCCGCCTGCAGAGGGAATCCCGAGGCTTCCCCTGACCGCGACTCTTTGAATCCTAAGTCCCGACACCTGGGAGAGACCCTGCACCCGCAGCCCCCAGGACCTGAAGGACCGGACTTTCACTGGAGGAGTGACCCCCAGGAGTCCCTCTCCCTTGACCAAGTGGAGGTTTCCCCGAGGAACCCCCCCCTTGCCTGCCTGCAGCGCTGAAGAGATCCCTAGATCTCCCATTGACTTCCATTACAAACCCAACGCTTGTTTCTACACTGCACCCGGCCGCCCCCGCGCTGCTGAGGGTGAAATTTCTGTGTGGGCTTGTGTCCCCCCCGGTGCCCTACAAAACCCCCCTGGTCTGCCCTCCGAAGACGTGGGTACTTACCTGCAAGCAGACCGGAACCGGGGCACCCCCTTCTCTCCATTCTAGCCTATGTGTTTTGGGCACCACTTTGAACTCTGCACCTGACCGGCCCTGAGCTGCTGGTGTGGTAACTTTGGGGTTGCTCTGAACCCCCAACGGTGGGCTACCTTGGACCAAGAACTGAACCCTGTAAGTGTCTTACTTACCTGGTAAAACTAACAAAAACTTACCTCCCCTAGGAACTGTGAAAATTGCACTGTGTCCACTTTTAAAGTAGCTATTTGTCCATAACTTGAAAAGTATACATGCAATTGAAATGATTCAAAGTTCCTAAAGTACTTACCTGCAATACCTTTCGAATGAGATATTACATGTAGAATTTGAACCTGTGGTTCTTAAAATAAACTAAGAAAAGATATTTTTCTATACAAAAATCTATTGGCTGGATTTGTCTCTGAGTGTGTGTACCTCATTTATTGTCTATGTGTATGTACAACAAATGCTTAACACTACTCCTTGGATAAGCCTACTGCTCGACCACACTACCACAAAATAGAGCATTAGTATTATCTATTTTTACCACTATTTTACCTCTAAGGGGAACCCTTGGACTCTGTGCATGCTATTCCTTACTTTGAAATAGCACATACAGAGCCAACTTCCTACATTGGTGGATCAGCGGTGGGGTACAAGACTTTGCATTTGCTGGACTACTCAGCCAATACCTGATCACACGACAAATTCCAAAATTGTCATTAGAAATTCATTTTTGCAATTTGAAATTTTTCTAAATTCTTAAAAGTCCTGCTAGGGCCTTGTGTGTTAAGTCCCTGTTTAGCATTGTCTTTTAGAGTTTAAAAGTTTGTTAAAAGTTTGAAATTAGATTCTAGAAACAGTTTTAGATTCTTTAAAAAGTATTCCAACTCTTAGCAGAATAATGTCTGATACAGAGATGCAGGTGGTGGAACTCGACACCACACCTTACCTCCATCTTAAGATGAGGGAGCTAAGGTCTCTCTGTAATATAAAGAAAATAACCATTGGCTCCAGACCTACCAAAATTCAGCTCCAGGAGCTGTTGGCAGAGTTTGAAAAAGCCAACCCCTCTGATGATGACATCACAGAGGAAGAAATTAGTGACTTGGAGGCCAATGTCCCTCCTCCAGTCCTAAATAGGGAGAACAGGACCCCTCAAGTCCTGTCTCCAACTGTGTTAGTCAGAAATAGTGAGTCCCTCACAGGAGGGTCCCACATTTCTGAAATCACTGAGGATGCTCTCAGTGAAGATGACCTCCTGTTAGCCAGGATGGCCAAAAGATTGGCTTTAGAGAGACAGCTCCTAGCCATAGAAAGGGAAAGACAAGAGATGGGCCTAGGACCCATCAATGGTGGCAGCAATATGAATAGGGTCAGAGATTCTCCTGACATGTTAAAAATCCCCAAAGGGATCGTGACAAAATATGAAGATGGTGATGACATCACCAAATGGTTCACAGCTTTTGAGAGGGCTTGTGTAACCAGAAAAGTGAACAGATCTCACTGGGGTGCTCTCCTTTGGGAAATGTTCACTGGAAAGTGTAGGGATAGACTCCTCACACTCTCTGGAAAAGATGCAGAATCTTATGACCTCATGAAGGGTACCCTGATTGAGGGCTTTGGATTCTCCACTGAGGAGTACAGGATTAGGTTCAGGGGGGCTCAAAAATCCTCGAGCTAGACCTGGGTTGACTTTGTTGACTACTCAGTGAAAACACTAGATGGTTGGATTCAAGGCAGTGGTGTAAGTAATTATGATGGGCTGTACAATTTATTTGTGAAAGAACACCTGTTAAGTAATTGTTTCAATGATAAACTGCATCAGCATCTGGTAGACCTAGGACCAATTTCTCCCCAAGAATTGGGAAAGAAGGCGGACCATTGGGTCAAGACAAGGGTGTCCAAGACTTCAACAGGGGGTGACCAAAAGAAAGGGGTCACAAAGACTCCCCAGGGGAAGGGTGATGAGACAACCAAAACTAAAAATAGTAAAGAGTCTTCTACAGGCCCCCAAAAACCTGCACAGGAGGGTGGGCCCAGAGCCTCTTCACAAAACAATGGGTACAAGGGTAAAAACTTTGATCCCAAAAAGGCCTGGTGTCATAGCTGTAAACAGCATGGACACCAAACTGGAGACAAGGCCTGTCCCAAGAAAGGTTCCACTCCAAACTCCCATCCAGGTAACACTGGTATGGCTAGTCTCCAAGTGGGATCAACAGTGTGCCCAGAGCAAATCAGGGTCCACACTGAAGCTACTCTAGTTTCTGACGGTGGGGTGGATTTAGCCACACTAGCTGTCTGGCCGCCTAACATGCAAAAATACAGACAGCAACTCTTAATTAATGGGACTAGAATAGAGGGCCTGAGGGATACAGGTGCCAGTGTCACCATGGTGACAGAGAAACTGGTTTCCCCTGGCCAATACCTGACTGGAAAAACTTACACAGTCACCAACGCTGACAATCAGAGAAAAGTACATCCCATGGCAATGGTTACTTTAGAATGGGGAGGGGTCAATGGCCTGAAACAGGTGGTGGTCTCCTCAAATATCCCAGTGGACTGTCTGCTTGGAAATGACCTGGAGTCCTCAGCATGGGCTGAGGTAGAACTAAAAACCCATGCAGCAATGCTGGGTATCCCTGAACTGGTGTGTGTGAAAACAAGAGCACAATGCAAGGCACAGGGTGAAAAAGTAGAGCTGGAGTCTGGAAAAATGGCCCAGCCTACCAAGAGAACAGGAAAGTCAGTTGGGAAACCAACTGCAACACAGCAAAAGAAAGGGAACCTCTCTTCTCAGGAAGAAGTTCTGCCCTCTGAGGGAACTGAGCCTTTGGAGCTTGAACCTTATCAGGTTGAGCTCTTAGGCCCAGGGGGACCCTCAAGGGAGGAGCTGTGTAAGGGACAAGAAACCTGTCCCTCTCTTGAAGGCCTTAGGCAGCAAGCTGCTGAAGAGTCCAAAGGCAAGAAAAATGGAACACATAGGGTCTATTGGGAAGATGGACTCCTGTACACTGAGGCCAGAGACCCCAAACCTGGTGCCACTAGGAGAGTGGTAGTGCCTCAGCTGTTCAGAGAGTTCATCCTAACATTGGCCCATGACATTCCCCTTGCTGGACATTTGGGACAAACCAAGACGTGGGAGAGGTTAGTCAACCACTTCTACTGGCCCAATATGTCCAACATGGTTAAGGAGTTTTGCCTCTCCTGCCCCACCTGTCAAGCCAGTGGTAAGACAGGTGGGCATCCAAAGGCCCCCCTCATTCCACTTCCAGTGGAGGGGGTTCCCTTTGAAAGAGTGGGTGTGGACATAGTTGGTCCACTAGAACCTCCCACAGCCTCAGGAAATATGTATATCCTGGTAGTAGTGGATCATGCTACCAGGTATCCTGAAGCTATTCCCCTTAGGTCGACTACTGCCCCTGCAGTAGCCAAGGCCCTCATTGGTATCTTTACCAGAGTGGGTTTCCCTAAGGAGGTGGTGTCTGACAGAGCTGCCAACTTCATGTCAGCATACCTGAAACATATGTGGAATGAGTGTGGAGTGACTTATAAATTCACTACACCTTACCATCCACAAACTAATGGCTTAGTTGAGAGATTCAACAAGACATTAAAGGGCATGATCATGGGGCTCTCAGAAAAGCTCAAAAGGAGATGGGATGTCCTCTTGCCATGTCTGCTTTTCGCTTACAGAGAGGTACCACAGAAGGGAGTAGGATTCTCACCCTTTGAACTTCTGTTTGGTCATCCTGTAAGGGGACCACTTGCTCTAGTTAAAGAAGGCTGGGAGAGACCTCTCCATGAGCCTAAACAAGACATAGTGGACTATGTACTTGGCCTTCGCTCTAGAATGGCAGAGTACATGGAAAAGGCAACCAAAAACCTTGAGGCCAGCCAACAGCTCCAGAAGTTTTGGTATGACCAAAAGGCTGCACTGGTTGAGTTCCAACCAGGGCAGAAAGTCTGGGTTCTGGAGCCTGTGGCTCCCAGGGCACTCCAGGACAAATGGAGTGGCCCTTACCCAGTACTAGAAAGGAAGAGTCAGGTCACCTACTTGGTGGACCTGGGCACAAGCAGGAGCCCCAAGAGGGTGATCCATGTGAACCGCCTTAAACTCTTCCATGACAGGGCTGATGTGAATCTGTTGATGGTAACAGATGAGGATCAGGAGGCAGAGAGTGAACCTCTCCCTGATCTTCTGTCATCAGACCCAAAAGATGGCACAGTAGATGGAGTGATCTACTCAGACACCCTCTCTGGCCAACAGCAAGCTGATTGTAGGAGAGTCCTACAACAGTTTCCTGAACTCTTCTCCTTAACCCCTGGTCAGACACACCTGTGTACCCATGATGTGGACACAGGAGACAGCATGCCTGTCAAAAACAAAATCTTTAGACAGTCTGACCATGTTAAGGAAAGCATCAAGGTGGAAGTCCACAAGATGCTGGAATTGGGAGTAATTGAGCGCTCTGACAGCCCCTGGGCTAGCCCAGTGGTCTTAGTCCCCAAACCTCACACCAAAGATGGAAAGAAAGAGATGAGGTTTTGTGTGGACTACAGAGGGCTCAATTCTGTCACCAAGACAGATGCTCATCCAATTCCAAGAGCTGATGAGCTCATAGATAAATTAGGTGCTGCCAAATTCTTAAGTACCTTTGACTTGACAGCAGGGTACTGGCAAATAAAAATGGCACCTGGAGCAAAAGAGAAAACAGCATTCTCCACACCTGATGGGCGTTATCAGTTTACTGTTATGCCCTTTGGTTTAAAGAATGCCCCTGCCACCTTCCAAAGGTTGGTGAATCAAGTCCTTGCTGGCTTGGAGTCCTTTAGCACAGCTTATCTTGATGATATTGCTGTCTTTAGCTCCACCTGGCAGGATCACCTGGTCCACCTGAAGAAGGTTTTGAAGGCTCTGCAATCTGCAGGCCTCTCTATCAAGGCATCCAAATGCCAGATAGGGCAGGGAACTGTGGTTTACTTGGGCCACCTTGTAGGTGGAGGCCAAGTTCAGCCACTCCAACCCAAGATCCAGACTATTCTGGACTGGGTAGCTCCAAAAACCCAGACTCAAGTCAGGGCATTCCTTGGCTTGACTGGGTATTACAGGAGGTTTGTGAAGGGATATGGATCCATTGTGACAGCCCTCACTGAACTCACCTCCAAGAAAATGCCCAAGAAAGTGAACTGGACTGTGGAATGCCAACAGGCCTTTGACACCCTGAAACAAGCAATGTGCTCAGCACCAGTTCTAAAAGCTCCAGATTATTCTAAGCAGTTCATTGTGCAGACTGATGCCTCTGAACATGGGATAGGGGCAGTTTTGTCCCAAACAAATGATGATGGCCTTGACCAGCCTGTTGCTTTCATTAGCAGGAGGTTACTCCCCAGGGAGCAGCGTTGGAGTGCCATTGAGAGGGAGGCCTTTGCTGTGGTTTGGTCCCTGAAGAAGCTGAGACCATACCTCTTTGGGACTCACTTCCTAGTTCAAACTGACCACAGACCTCTCAAATGGCTGATGCAAATGAAAGGTGAAAATCCTAAACTGTTGAGGTGGTCCATCTCCCTACAGGGAATGGACTTTATAGTGGAACACAGACCTGGGACTGCCCATGCCAATGCAGATGGCCTTTCCAGGTTCTTCCACTTAGAAAATGAAGACTCTCTTGGGAAAGGTTAGTCTCATCCTCTTTCGTTTGGGGGGGGGGTTGTGTAAGGAAATGCCTCCTTGGCATGGTTGCCCCCTGACTTTTTGCCTTTGCTGATGCTATGTTTACAATTGAAAGTGTGCTGAGGCCTGCTAACCAGGCCCCAGCACCAGTGTTCTTTCCCTAACCTGTACTTTTGTATCCACAATTGGCAGACCCTGGCATCCAGATAAGTCCCTTGTAACTGGTACTTCTAGTACCAAGGGCCCTGATGCCAAGGAAGGTCTCTAAGGGCTGCAGCATGTCTTATGCCACCCTGGAGACCTCTCACTCAGCACAGACACACTGCTTGCCAGCTTGTGTGTGCTAGTGAGGACAAAACGAGTAAGTCGACATGGCACTCCCCTCAGGGTGCCATGCCAGCCTCTCACTGCCTATGCAGTATAGGTAAGACACCCCTCTAGCAGGCCTTACAGCCCTAAGGCAGGGTGCACTATACCATAGGTGAGGGTACCAGTGCATGAGCATGGTACCCCTACAGTGTCTAAACAAAACCTTAGACATTGTAAGTGCAGGGTAGCCATAAGAGTATATGGTCTGGGAGTCTGGTTTACACGAACTCCACAGCACCATAATGGCTACACTGAAAACTGGGAAGTTTGGTATCAAACTTCTCAGCACAATAAATGCACACTGATGTCAGTGTACATTTTATTGTAAAATACACCACAGAGGGCACCTTAGAGGTGCCCCCTGAAACTTAACCGACTGTCTGTGTAGGCTGACTAGTTCCAGCAGCCTGCCACACCAGAGACATGTTGCTGGCCCCATGGGGAGAGTGCCTTTGTCACTCTGAGGCCAGTAACAAAGCCTGCACTGGGTGGAGATGCTAACACCTCCCCCAGGCAGGAGCTGTGACACCTGGCGGTGAGCCTCAAAGGCTCACCCCTTTGTCACAGCCCAGCAGGGCACTCCAGCTTAGTGGAGTTGCCCGCCCCCTCCGGCCCCGGCCCCCACTTTTGGCGGCAAGGCTGGAGGGAACAAAGAAAGCAACAAGGAGGAGTCACTGGCCAGTCAGGACAGCCCCTAAGGTGTCCTGAGCTGAAGTGACTCTAACTTTTAGAAATCCTCCATCTTGCAGATGGAGGATTCCCCCAATAGGGTTAGGATTGTGACCCCCTCCCCTTGGGAGGAGGCACAAAGAGGGTGTACCCACCCTCAGGGCTAGTAGCCATTGGCTACTAACCCCCCAGACCTAAACACGCCCTTAAATTTAGTATTTAAGGGCTACCCTGAACCCTAGAAAATTAGATTCCTGCAACTACAAGAAGAAGGACTGCCTAGCTGAAAACCCCTGCAGAGGAAGACCAGAAGACGACAACTGCCTTGGCTCCAGAAACTCACCGGCCTGTCTCCTGCCTTCCAAAGATCCTGCTCCAGCGACGCCTTCCAAAGGGACCAGCGACCTCAACATCCTCTGAGGACTGCCCCTGCTTCGAAAAGACAAGAAACTCCCGAGGACAGCGGACCTGCTCCAAGAAAAGCTGCAACTTTGTTTCCAGCAGCTTTAAAGAACCCTGCAAGCTCCCCGCAAGAAGCGTGAGACTTGCAACACTGCACCCGGCGACCCCGACTCGGCTGGTGGCGATCCAACACCTCAGGAGGGACCCCAGGACTACTCTAAGACTGTGAGTACAAAAACCTGTCCCCCCTGAGCCCCCACAGCGCCGCCTGCAGAGGGAATCCCGAGGCTTCCCCTGACCGCGACTCTTTGAATCCCTAAGTCCCGACACCTGGGAGAGACCCTGCACCCGCAGCCCCCAGGACCTGAAGGACCGGACTTTCACTGGAGGAGTGACCCCCAGGAGTCCCTCTCCCTTGACCAAGTGGAGGTTTCCCCGAGGAACCCCCCCCTTGCCTGCCTGCAGCGCTGAAGAGATCCCTAGATCTCCCATTGACTTCCATTACAAACCCGACGCTTGTTTCTACACTGCACCCGGCCGCCCCCGCGCTGCTGAGGGTGAAATTTCTGTGTGGGCTTGTGTCCCCCCCGGTGCCCTACAAAACCCCCCTGGTCTGCCCTCCGAAGACGTGGGTACTTACCTGCAAGCAGACCGGAACCGGGGCACCCCCTTCTCTCCATTCTAGCCTATGTGTTTTGGGCACCACTTTGAACTCTGCACCTGACCGGCCCTGAGCTGCTGGTGTGGTAACTTTGGGGTTGCTCTGAACCCCCAATGGTGGGCTACCTTGGACCAAGAACTGAACCCTGTAAGTGTCTTACTTACCTGGTAAAACTAACAAAAACTTACCTCCCCTAGGAACTGTGAAAATTGCACTGTGTCCACTTTTAAAGTAGCTATTTGTCCATAACTTGAAAAGTATACATGCAATTGAAATGATTCAAAGTTCCTAAAGTACTTACCTGCAATACCTTTCGAATGAGATATTACATGTAGAATTTGAACCTGTGGTTCTTAAAATAAACTAAGAAAAGATATTTTTCTATACAAAAATCTATTGGCTGGATTTGTCTCTGAGTGTGTGTACCTCATTTATTGTCTATGTGTATGTACAACAAATGCTTAACACTACTCCTTGGATAAGCCTACTGCTCGACCACACTACCACAAAATAGAGCATTAGTATTATCTCTTTTTACCACTATTTTACCTCTAAGGGGAACCCTTGGACTCTGTGCATGCTATTCCTTACTTTGAAATAGCACATACAGAGCCAACTTCCTACACCATAAAAAGGAAAAAATGAAGCACAAGGAGGGCAAAAATCTGGCTGATAGGGGCTGACAGCGAGAGAGAGAGAGCTGGGCCTGGCACTAGGATGTAACTCAGATGTCATATAGGCACGTCAGGTATCAGTTCTAAAACTGTCAGCACCAATGTCATGCAAGTGTAGTTTTCCATTTTCTTTTCTTAAACATGATACATATAATCAAGTCACGTGTTTGAACATTCTAGTAGTGTGAATGGAATAAGTCCAGGTTATTGATACAGTAAGAAAGGTGTCTATTTTATTGTGTCTAATGTATGTTTTCAAGAAGCTGTTTCAAGAAAGATTTAAAAGAGTATTATTCCTTAGTGCAGACCTGAAGCTCATCATGTATATTCATTCAAATAATAAGCAGTGGCAAAGCCAATAGGGTGGATTTTTGGTAGGGGAAGTGTGAGGAAATAAAGTTGAATGTCTGTGTGTTTCCCCATTTATCTTGTAAACGAAGTCCCACAATGAAGCCAAATATTGGGCAACAACATTATGGAACCTGAGAGTTGGAAGGCTTTGCTGTACAGATTTCATTAGCAGTGTTACACTGTATCTAACAGAAGAACATTATGACAGTAAAACAAAATTGCAAGCATTTCTCCTATCACTTTTTTTGTGTTTGATGATATTATGAAACGGGGGTCACAAGGTGGCTTTTATGTTGTAAGTGATGAATGTAAAAAGCTTCTCTAGCAAAATACTGCATAGTAGGCGCTCTGACAAAAGGCCGTGCTTGCATTGCACACATGCCTATTTTGTCAACAAAAAGAGCTGTAGATCTAACATGTTATCAGGACAGCAGAATTAAAGAAAAGAAATCCCAAGAGACATTAATAAATAGGACTGTGCCCTAATGAAAGGATAAGACATGAAAACTCAAAGCGCTTCCCAAACAAAAAATATATAATTGAGTCAGCAAAGTATAGCAAAGAACACACACAATGGGCATTAATCTATATGATGCATCTGCAATTCAGCAAAAGACTTACTGAACTGTTCATTCACCAAATCCTAATTGGAACACCAATGGGACAATGTAACAGCTTCAAAAGATTGTGGATGATGGACAGCCCTCGTAAGCAATAGTAAACAATGAAGAAACATGAAAGCCAAGGTTGGAAGTAGACTGACCCAAAGCACACTCTCTCTTCCTGTACTTCTGTTTAATTGAAGAACTGATAATGTGATCTTTCCAATCGATAAGGCTATGCAGAGCCCTATTTAAGTATATTATTATGTACATATATCAAATCACACAGCCCTTCATTGTCTATTTTACAAATCTCTATCGAAATTTGTCCAATCTCTAAGGTACACCAATCGGGTTGCAAGGATAAAGTGTTTTACAACATAATTCAGATGTGTTGCGTATTCGGATGTGTTGTCTGAGGATATGTAAGTACTTCCATGACTTGTTAGCTCAAAGCAATGGGAGTATTTCCAAACATTTCAGCTAGAAAAATAAAGTGAAGCATAACAAATGCTATTCGACATGACCATATTTCATTCATTAGGGATGTACCGTTCAAAAAGGCAATTCCAGATAGTATATTTGCCTTCCTTTTAATTGTGTTACTTTGAATTGCTAGTTATAAACCATCCTTCCTGTTTCCAAGCTTTACTGTAGCAACTGACTCAAACTCAATTGTGCAGTTTTGATCTGAAAGGACATTTATAGTTGTCTGAGACATCAACTGCATTGGCTGCGCTGGACTACTAGACTGGGAAAGTACTGGGAAAAGGGATATTCATAAATACATGGTAGAAGATTCCCATCTCCCTCTCTAGATGTGGTGTATAATCTGTGGCTCAAAAAGGGAGCCCTTTAGTAATTGACCAGATATAGCCATTGGGTTTGTGTGCATCCACAAAGGAGGACTGCATGTGGAATGTGAAAAGGTTGCATTCCTTATTTTTGCCATAGCCCATGGTGAGCGCTGCCCTGCCTGGATCTGAACAATACAGCAGTGGAGAATGTGAAGCAAATAAAGACAATATGAAGCATGGATATGGTTTGTAACTACGCCCTTTCTGGAAGGGATTGTCAGCCATAGAGCTACATTGACACACACTGACAGGGAGTTGGTGAAAGTCCCACTGTCATTTTGTTCCAAGTGAGACACAGGGAAGGTGTGCACCACAACAGTGTATACCTGCTGTCTGCATCAGGGAAGGCAATGCATATAAATGTTGACAGGCACTAACCCAACAGCAGGGGTATTTTAAGTACTGTGCCAATATTTGGTATTTTTCTTGGTCTACAGTTTGTTCATCACAGCATGGTTGCAGTATGGATGTCTAATAGTAGATCCATGCACCTCCATAATATTCAGTAGGCTGTACAACAGTGAAAGGAACAGTTGTTATTATTACTAGTATGTATTACACCTAGAGAGGGAACAGACTTGAGAACAATGTAAAAAAATAGTCCCATGGAACAGAACTGTAAATGGTCAATAGAGATAAGGATATCAAACAGGATATCATTTTAAAAAATACAACTGAAGATTGCATACAAAAATGATCGAATTACAATCAGTCTTTCTATTTACATAGGAAATGTCTACTGAAATATTACTTATTTGTTTAGTAGATAACATCCGGATATGTGTATATTGTTAAACTGTCGATGCACAATTACCCTTCCAAATACGTATGAAATCTTAGGATTCTGGGCTTTTGGTTCTCTCACAGACAACGAGATCTCCTTTTTTGGAAAACCAAACCATATCCTTGTCAGAAATAGATAGGAGCAGGGATAAAGTGCCTGAAACAGAGTTGGTGGTATGCTACAGAACGCATTATCTTCGACACCTATGTTGTAGTACATGTGAGAGGATAACAATGAAAGCCTATATCACACTATGGCCCTCATTCTGACCTTGGCGGTCGGCGGAGAGGCGGCGGTCGGACCGCGAACAGACCGGCGGTCAGAAAAATGGCATTCTGACCGCGGCGGTCACCGCCGCGATCGACCGCCACTTCCCCACTCCGACCGCCACGGCGGTCATGACCGCCGGGCTGGAGTTTGCGCACTCCGGCCCGGCGGTCGTCCCAAGACCGCCAACGGTATCATGACCCTGCCTACCGCCGCGGTTTCTGGCGGTCGGGAACCGCCATGCGAACCATGGCGGTAAGCACTATCGGGGCCAGGGAATTCCTTCCCTGGCACTGATAGGGGTCTCCCCCACCCCCCACTACCCACCCGAGTCCTCCCCCCACACCCTCCACCCCCCTGCCACCCCCCAGAGGTGGTACGAACCCCCTCCCCACCCCCACCCCGACATGCACATACATGCACCCCGACATGCACACACCCCCAACATGCACATATACACACCCCCTACACACACATACACAACGGGGACACATACCCGCACACATACATGCAGACATGCGCACCTGCCGAACAGCACACATTACCCATAGACACAGCAGCACCCCCGCCCGCATACACGCACTCACACACCCCCTCTACACACTCACACACACACCCCCATGCACGCCCACATCACACAACACCCCCCCTCCCCCTCCCCTCACGGACGGTCAACTTACCTTGTGCGTTGGGCCTCCGGGAGGCGACGGGAGCCATGGGGAGGTGACCGCCAACAGAACACCGCCAACAGAAGACCGCCACACAGATATGTGGGTCGTAATTCTGTGGGCGGTGTTCTGCTGGCGTGGCGGTGGAGGTTGACCAGTCTCCACTTTTCCGCCGACCGCCAGTGTGGCTGCTGGCGGTTTCCCGGCGGAACGCTCCCAGCGGTCGGAATGCGCACAGCGGCATACCGCCGCGGTCGGCGGTCTTCACCGCGGCGGTAACTCGGCGGTCTCGCGAAAAGACCGCCAAGGTCAGAATGAGGGCCTATATTACTACGAGGCAATGTGGATGCTGGAAGCAGAAGGTGTCCCCAGACCCATCTATTCTGCTGGACATGGTGTCTCTTCTGTGGGGGTGCTCATGGGGCAGATGAAGGGGACAGCACCTTCCAAACCAGACACTGAACCACACATGGCACTGACTATGCTAATGGTTACTGCAATGTGTCTATTTTAATTGCCTTGTTATATTTGTAAGTT
Source organism: Pleurodeles waltl (assembly GCF_031143425.1). Lineage (NCBI taxonomy): Eukaryota > Metazoa > Chordata > Amphibia > Caudata > Salamandridae > Pleurodeles > Pleurodeles waltl. Next base: position 783,211,196 of record NC_090437.1, on the reverse strand, counting down.
GGTGAGTATATAGTTTGTTTATGGTGCATATAATATGGTGTCTTGTGTTGCCTTCTTTTTACTGTGAGAAGTATCTTTGAGTCTGTTTCTTTCAACAGGTTTACATCCAGAAAATGCTTGCAAAACTTCCTGCATAAAAATTGGCCTTCCATCATTTATGCTTTTTAAAAATCGACCTCTGCTTCTTTCTACCTTCTGTCTCACTCTAAAAATGTCATGCCTAACTGCCTTAAAGCTCTTTGAAAACCATAAAAATATTTGTTAATTCCAGATAAGAACTGTGTCTCACCTGGCCCCCCTCTAATGATCACATCTATGTCGACATTTACCACAGAATGCATGGGATGAGCATGCAAAACTAACCCCAATAACCAGATGACTAACCATTAATTTAGCTCCCAAGTAGCATTCTACTCACCCCAAAGCACCACAACACCTCGTCAGGGCTAGTAGGCACTACACAAATGCAATTTCTAACAATTTATTATAACTTTGAATTTAATATAATCAAAAGCTGTCATGTGTATACCCCAGGAAGTTTCTGAAAGTTTTTGAAAACAATGGGCCTGATTTAAAGTTTGGCAGAGGGGCTACTCTAAATCATGTATTTGCACTTTCAAGAACAGAACAAATGCACTGATATTATGAACTTTCTTAATTATTACTCCAAGAGTTTTATTTTTCTTATGGGTTCATACATCTAATTTTAGTTAACTTAAAACTTGTAATCTTGTGTATGTCATTTTAATATTGTTGTTAAATACAAACATTTGTTTTAAAAACTGTTTTTCCAGAGTTGCATGTCACTCTGATTCACGTAGACATAACAAAAGAAAGAAACCAAAATAGGCACTCAGTCACACAATCAACCAACAGACAGATGGAAAATAGGTACAGATGCGGAGCTGATCAACAGAGAAATTAAACAACAGAAAAAGAATGGACAGAAAGGCAGCAAAACATTGAAAAAGTGTCAATTAATAGAACAGACAGAGAGAGCTGCATAGGTATTTCTGGATAACAGCTGTCCAATGAAGGATATAATTTACAATATCCGCCATGATAGCTCTATGTATTTGCAGTAGTTTCCCAAATAAGAGTTTGCACATTCTACATCATCAGTCTGTGGTGATGTATTTAATCCTGTTATTGGTAAGGAGTGAAGCAAACACTAGGAAATACTCTACAAAACTATTGTTTGTATGCTTTGACGTGACACACAAAGGCCTTTTATGCAAGGTAATAACAAAGCAGCCCTCGACAGAAGCATTAGAAACATGTAAAAAGAAACTACTGTCAATGCTTAAAACATTATGTTCATAATAGCTCTTGGTAATGTAAAACCCACTAATCGTGTAGAGGAGAACTGCAACATCAAGTGTCTCTATAAACTCTAGATCTGGTACTTAAGATTGCTTTTGACAGATAATATCATTTTACTTTCTACCCATTTTTGTCTTGCTGAGATTAGGTAACTTACCTCAAATGCCTGAAAGGTTAGTCCAACATTGTAGTTCTCTTGCACTGTGATCTTCCACACACATTCCTTCAGTGGTCTGTAGTCATCTGGATAGTTTGGAGACTGGATCTGACCAGATTCTTTGTGGATCTCACCTCCACAGATTGCTGCAAAATGGGAATATGTCCTAAAAACTTAGGGTTGTTTTTATTTCAACACAGAAGACCATTACATTTTACATCTTTAGAACAACAAAACAAAATGACTCCCTACCATAGTGACCACAATCAAGGAATAGAGTAAATGGCTAAACTGCACTAAATATCAGTTCTTCTTGCACTTTTCAGTCAGATCTTGGTGAGTGGTCCAGAGAACAAAGCTACAAAAGGTTCTATGGTATGAGGTAAAATATTGCTGCAAAGCCAGTAAAGGAGCTAAAGTACAAAGACTTTTTACTGTTGTGCTAAACAAATAGATCTACTTAAAAGCATTATGATACTTGCTTGTTTTCAATTAACTGCATTTTCTTTGGCAGGCTGAAAATAATACACTGGGGCCTTGATTCACAATGTTGAAAACAAATAGGCTTGTTGTTAAAAATTGGGTTGCAACCACAATCCTAGTCAGGGTAAGTATCAGGCAAACCCTAAACTAACGTTTTCTCACCCTCTGGTAGTTTGGCATAGAGCAGTCAGGTTTAACTCCAATGAGTGCCGCCGACGGGGAAGCGAGGACCTTGCACCGAGAAAAGCACTGCAATGCTGGTTTCGAGGGCAATGCACTGGTGTTGCAATTTACAGTGGCAATGCGATGCTGGTTTTGCCGGTTCCGACCTATGTAGCAGAGCTGATGCATTAATTTTCTGCACGCACCAGCGGCGATATGTCGATTCTGCTACTGCAGCAGAGGATGCATCAGTTCCACTGGAGCAAGTACCTTAAGCCCACTTCCAAGGGCCCAGGAATGGGTAGCACCAATTGGCAGAACAGACTCACAAATGGCAGAGTTCAGTTGCAGGAAAAGGGTGGTTGGTAGTCTGTTATGTCCTGGAGACTTCAGCTCAGGAGTCCAGAGATAAGCCCATGGAGACATTCTGGGTTCAGGTGATGAAGATCCAGTCCTTCTCCTTCAGGCAGCGGGCAGCAGGGCAGCACATCAAGACAGGAGTCCAGCAAAATGCCAGTCCAGCAGAGTGGCAGTTCTTCAGAAGCACCTACCTAGCAGAGTATTTATAGTCCAGAAGTATAATGAGTTGGTGGCGTCAGAGGTCTAGTACCTATACCCATTTGGACCTTTGAAGTAGAAGAGATTTCGAGGACAGGTCTTTAAAGTGAACAGAGTTCCTTCCCTTTCTGCCATGCTTCAGGCTCACTACAAGGGTTATGCAGTCCGGGGGACAGGACACATCCTATTCAGGTGTAAGGCCGTGGCCAGCTTCTCCCTCCCATCCTCCCAGGATGAACCATCAAGTCATACCTAAGCTCAAATTGTGTGTGGCTGTCCTGAGGGAATACACACAGCCCTGCTGTCACCCACCTCAGACAAGTGATCACAGACAAGCAGCAGGGACCAAATGGTTAAAGTCAGAAAAAGCCAACTTTGTAAAACAGACATGTTTCAGGATTACAATGTAAAATCCAAATTCACCATAAGTTGTGATTTCAAATTGTGCTTCCAGAGACACCAAAGTCAAAAAGTTCATTGTTTCCAGATTGTGAATTACATTTATAAAATGTAATAAGGTAATCCCAATCTTATCCTATGGGAAAGATAGTCCTTGTTGTAGTGAAAAACAACTTTGGGAGTTCTTCAGTACCAGGACATGTAAAACCTAAAAGTGCAAGTCCTGCTTTTTAAATACATTGCGCCCTGCCCTCTGGGTTGCACAGGGCCTACCTTAGGGGTGACTTATATGAATAAAAAGGGATGGTTTAGGCCTGGCAAAAGGGTTACTTTGCCAGGTCGATATGGCAGCAGTGTAAAACTGCACATACAGGCTTTGCAATGGCAGGTCTGAGACATGGATATAGGGACACTTAGATGTCATATTCAGTGCTGCAGGCCCACAAGTAGTATTTAATTCACATGCCCTGGTGGGTTTATTTAGTGCACTTTACTAGAGACTTATGAGTAAATGAAAATTGAAAATAAGCCGATGTTACAATGTTTTATACAGAAAGTCCAAGCACTCTAGCACTGGTTAGAGGAGGTGAAGGCAAAAGGTCTGGGGATGCCCCTGCTGAAAGGCCAGGTTCAATACACGCAAAGTAACAATACCTGATCAACTTCATGAAGAGAGGATGAACTCACACAACATTCTTCACATACACTGGACACACCACAGCTTAAAGTATACTTCGAATAAGAAGGAGGTGGGCACATGTATTTACTAGCAGACAGCACTGTCATATCGTAGTGTTCAACTACTATGCGGCCTTTCCTGTTATACCCGATGCAGCGGAAGCAGGAACATCGTCCTGTGGAGTCATGTGTTTTTTTTTTTGTAATTCACTCTTGGATTTAGGAAAACAGGCAGCAGTCGTGGTTGCATCGCTGCATTACACTAATGGCAGCAAGCCCCACAGTCACTCTGGAAGTGGTCCATCATTCACGTGGTTCAGTTATTAACTTTTGATGTTTTTATCATTTGGATAATGAGCCTTCTAGCCAATCACTCTGGATATTTCATACAATGCACATTTATAAAGGCCAACTTCTTTGTACAATTCTGGTCATGTGATATATTTTCCTACATGTAGTTTGTGGCCCAGCAATTCCTCTAATAGATTAACTTTTTTTAGTAAATACACTGATTGATTGGTTCTGACCTACAATCACTTTTAATGTTGCTATTAGTTACGGAGTATTTGTTTTTCCACAAACTCTGCAAACTTTATTAATGGATAACTTTAAAATAGGGAATCATGTTTCCCTTTAAAAGAGCAATGCAGAATTATCAGCTCAACTTCCCAGTGCTGAAAGGAACTTTATTTAGGTGTTAATTCTATGCGGGATCTTGACTAAACACAAGATAATTCGAAAGTCTGCAAATGTTACCATGGGATGGTAGAGCTTCAAAGGCTCAGGTATTTGTGTGCACATTAGTTTGGGACATGAGCTCATAAAGAATATTGTTCTCATTCCCTGAGAAACCAGACAGGGTTGGGCTCCTCCATTTGCCTCTAAAAGTTGATGTCCTTCACTAAAATAAATGTAAAGACCTACTGGCATATTTTTTTTAAATGTCCATGTAAGGAAATGCCTCCTTGGCATGGTTACCGCCTGACTTTTTGCCTTTGCTGATGCTATGTTTTGAATTGAAAGTGTGCTGAGGCCTGCTAACCAGGCCCCAGCACCAGTGTTCTTTCCCTAACCTGTACTTTTGTTTTCACAATTGGCACACCCTGGAATCCAGGTAAGTCCCTTGTAACTGGTACCCCTGGTACCAAGGGCCCTGATGCCAGGAAAGGTCTCTGAGGGCTGCAGCATATCTTATGCCATCCTGGGGACCCCTCACTCAGCACAGACACACTGCTTGCCAGCTTGTGTGTGCTGGTGAGGACAAAACGAGTAAGTCGACATGGCACTCCCCTCAGGGTACCATGCCAACCTCAAACTGCCTATGCAGTATAGATAAGTCACCCCTCTAGCAGGCCTTACAGCCCTAAGGCAGGGTGCACTATACCATATGTGAGGGCACCAGTGCATGAGCACTGTGCCCCTACAGTGTCTAAGCAAAACCTTAGACATTGTAAGTGCAGGGTAGCCATAAGAGTATATGGTCTGGGAGTCTGTCAAACACGGACTCCACAGCACCATAATGGCTACACTGAAAACTGGGAAGTTTGGTATCAAACTTCTCAGCACAATAAATGTACACTGATGCCAGTATACATTTTATTGTAAAATACACCCCAGAGGGCACCTTAGAGGTGCCCCCTGAACCCTTAACCAACTACCCGTGTAGGCTGACTGGTTTTAGCAGCCTGCCACACTCGAGACATGTTGCTGGCCACATGGGGAGAGTGCCTTTGTCACTCTGTGGCTAGTAACAAAGCCTGCACTGGGTGGAGATGCTATCACCTCCCCCAGGAAGGAGCTTTAACACCTGGCGGTGAGCCTCAAAGGCTCACCCCCTTTGTTCCAGCACCACAGGGCACTCCAGCTAGTGGAGCTGCCCGCCCCTCCGGCCACGGCCCCACTTTTGGCGGCAAGGCCGGAGGAAATAATGAGAATAACAAGGAGGAGTCACTGGCCAGTCAGGACAGCCCCTAATGTGTCCTGAGCTGAGGTGACTCTAACTTATAGAAATCCTCCATCTTGCAGATGGAGGATTCCCCCAATAGGGATAGGAATGTGACCCCCCTCCCCTTGGGAGGAGGCACAAAGAGAGTGTACCCACCCTCAGGGCTAGTAGCCATTGGCTACTAACCCCCCAGACCTAAACACGCCCTTAAATTTAGTATTTAGAGGCTCCCCTGAACCTAGGAACTCAGATTCCTGCAACCTAAAGAAGAAGAGGACTGCTGAGCTGAAAACCCTGCAGAGAAGACGGAACACCAACTGCTTTGGCCCCAGCCCTACCAGCCTGTCTCCCCCCTTCGGAAGAAAACTACTCCAGCGACGCTTTCCCCAGGACCAGCGACCTCTGAATCCTCAGAGGACTGCCCTGCTCTAAAAGGACCAAGAAACTCCCGAGAACAGCGGCCCTGTTCAACAAAGACTGCAACTTTGTTTCCAGAGGAGCAACTTTAAAGACCTCTGCAATTCCCGCCAGAAGCGTGAGACTTGCAACACTGCACCCGGTGACCCCGACTCGACTGGTGAAGAAACAACACTACAGGGAGGACCCCCAGGCGACTCCAAGACTGTGAGTAACCAAAGTTGCCCCCTCTGAGCCCCCACAGCGACGCCTGCAGAGGGAATCCCGAGGCTCCCCCTGACCGCGACTGTCTGATTCCCAGATCCCGACCCCTGGAAAAGACCCTGCACTCGCAGCCCCCAGGAACTGAAGTATCGGAACTCCAGTGCAGGAGTGACCCCCAGGAGGCCCTCTCCCTTGCCCAGGTGGTGGCTACCCCGAGGAGCCCCCCCCTTGCCTGCCTGCACGGCTGAAGAGACCCCTTGGTCTCCCATTGATTCCTATTACAAACCCGACGCTTGTTTGCACACTGCACCCGGCCGCCCCCACGCTGCTGAGGGTGTACTTTCTGTGTGGACTTGTGTCCCCCCCGGTGCCCTACAAAACCCCCCTGGTCTGCCCTCCCAAGACGCGGGTACTTACCTGCTGGCAGACTGGAACCGGGGCACCCCCTTCTCCATTGAAGCCTATGTGTTTTGGGCACCACTTTGAACTCTGAACCTGACCGGCCCTGAGCTGCTGGTGTGGTGACTTTGGGGTTGCTCTGAACCCTCAACGGTGGGCTACCTTGGACCCCAATTTGAACCCCGTAGGTGGTTTACTTACCTGCAAGAACTAACAATAACTTACCTCCCCTAGGAACTGTGAAAATTTGTAGGAAGTTGGCTCTGTATGTGCTATTTCAAAGTAAGGAATAGCATGCACAGAGTCCAAGGGTTCCCCTTAGAGGTAAAATAGTGGTAAAAATAGATAATACTAATGCTCTATTTTGTGGTAGTGTGGTCGAGCAGTAGGCTTATCCAAGGAGTAGTGTTAAGCATTTGTTGTACATACACATAGACAATAAATGAGGTACACACACTCAGAGACAAATCCAGCCAATAGGTTTTGTTATAGAAAAATATCTTTTCTTAGTTTATTTTAAGAACCACAGGTTCAAATTTAACATGTAATATCTTGTTTGAAAGGTATTGCAGGTAAGTACATTAGGAACTTTGAATCATTTCAATTGCATGTATACTTTTCAAGTTATTGACAAATAGCTATTTTAAAAGTGGACACAGTGCAATTTTCACAGTTCCTGGGGGAGGTAAGTTTTTGTTAGTTTTACCAGGTAAGTAAGACACTTACAGGGTTCAGTTCTTGGTCCAAGGTAGCCCACCGTTGGGGGTTCAGAGCAACCCCAAAGTTACCACACCAGCAGCTCAGGGCCGGTCAGGTGCAGAGTTCAAAGTGGTGCCCAAAACGCATAGGCTTCAATGGAGAGAAGGGGGTGCCCCGGTTCCAGTCTGCCAGCAGGTAAGTACCCGCGTCTTCGGAGGGCAGACCAGGGGGGTTTTGTAGGGCACCGGGGGGGACACAAGCCCACACAGAAATTTCACCCTCAGCGGCGCGGGGGCGGCCGGGTGCAGTGTTAGAACAAGCGTCGGGTTCGCAATGGAAGTCAATGAGAGATCAAGGGATCTCTTCAGCGCTGCAGGCAGGCAAGGGGGGGCTTCCTCGGGGAAACCTCCACTTGGGCAAGGGAGAGGGACTCCTGGGGGTCACTTCTGCAGTGAAAGTCCGGTCCTTCAGGTCCTGGGGGCTGCGGGTGCAGGGTCTTTTCCAGGCGTCGGGACTTAGGTTTCAGAGAGTCGCGGTCAGGGGAAGCCTCGGGATTCCCTCTGCAGGCGGCGCTGTGGGGGCTCAGGGGGGACAGGTTTTGGTACTCACAGTCGTAGAGTAGTCCGGGGGTCCTCCCTGAGGTGTTGGTTCTCCACCAGCCGAGTCGGGGTCGCCGGGTGCAGTGTTGCAAGTCTCACGCTTCTTGCGGGGAGTTGCAGGGTTCTTTAAAGCTGCTTCTTGGAACAAAGTTGCAGTCTTTTTGGAGCAGGTCCGCTGTCCTCGGGAGTTTCTTGTCGTCGTCGAAGCAGGGCAGTCCTCAGAGGATGCAGAGGTCGCTGGTCCCTTTGGAAGGCGTCGCTGGAGCAGAGTTCTTTGGAAGGCAGGAGACAGGCCGGTGAGTTTCTGGAGCCAAGGCAGTTGTTGTCTTCTGGTCTTCCTCTGCAGGGGTTTTCAGCTAGGCAGTCCTTCTTCTTGTTGTTGCAGGAATCTAATTTTCTAGGGTTCAGGGTAGCCCTTAAATACTAAATTTAAGGGCGTGTTTAGGTCTGGGGGGTTAGTAGCCAATGGCTACTAGCCCTGAGGGTGGGTACACCCTCTTTGTGCCTCCTCCCAAGGGGAGGGGGTCACAATCCTAACCCTATTGGGGGAATCCTCCATCTGCAAGATGGAGGATTTCTAAAAGTTAGAGTCACCTCAGCTCAGGACACCTTAGGGGCTGTCCTGACTGGCCAGTGACTCCTCCTTGTTATTCTCATTATTTTCTCCGGCCTTGCCGCCAAAAGTGGGGGCCGGGGCCGGAGGGGGCGGGCAACTCCACTAGCTGGAGTGTCCTGCGGTGCTGTGACAAAGGGGTGAGCCTTTGAGGCTCACTGCCAGGTGTTACAGCTCCTGCCTGGGGGAGGTGTTAGCATCTCCACCCAGTGCAGGCTTTGTTACTGGCCTCAGAGTGACAAAGGCACTCTCCCCATGGGGCCAGCAACATGTCTCTAGTGTGGCAGGCTGCTGGAACTAGTCAGCCTACACAGACAGTCGGTTAAGTTTCAGGGGGCACCTCTAAGGTGCCCTCTGGGGTGTATTTTGCAATAAAATGTACACTGGCATCAGTGTGCATTTATTGTGCTGAGAAGTTTGATACCAAACTTCCCAGTTTTCAGTGTAGCCATTATGGTGCTGTGGAGTTCGTGTTTGACAAACTCCCAGACCACATACTCTTATGGCTACCCTGCACTTACAATGTCTAAGGTTTTGTTTAGACACTGTAGGGGTACCATGCTCATGCACTGGTACCCTCACCTATGGTATAGTGCACCCTGCCTTAGGGCTGTAAGGCCTGCTAGAGGGGTGACTGACCTATACTTGCATAGGCAGTGAGAGGCTGGCATGGCACCCTGAGGGGAGTGCCATGTCGACTTACTCGTTTTGTTCTCACTAGCACACACAAGCTGGTAAGCAGTGTGTCTGTGCTGAGTGAGAGGTCTCCAGGGTGGCATAAGACATGCTGCAGCCCTTAGAGACCTTCCTTGGTATCAGGGCCCTTGGTACTAGAAGTACCAGTTACAAGGGACTTATCTGGATGCCAGGGTCTGCCAATTGTGGATACAAAAGTACAGGTTAGGGAAAGAACACTGGTGCTGGGGCCTGGTTAGCAGGCCTCAGCACACTTTCAATTGTAAACATAGCATCAGCAAAGGCAAAAAGTCAGGGGGCAACCATGCCAAGGAGGCATTTCCTTACACAACCCCCCCCCCAAACGAAAGAGGATGAGACTAACCTTTCCCAAGAGAGTCTTCATTTTCTAAGTGGAAGAACCTGGAAAGGCCATCTGCATTGGCATGGGCAGTCCCAGGTCTGTGTTCCACTATAAAGTCCATTCCCTGTAGGGAGATGGACCACCTCAACAGTTTTGGATTTTCACCTTTCATTTGCATCAGCCATTTGAGAGGTCTGTGGTCAGTTTGAACTAGGAAGTGAGTCCCAGAGAGGTATGGTCTCAGCTTCATCAGGGACCAAACCACAGCAAAGGCCTCCCTCTCAATGGCACTCCAACGCTGCTCCCTGGGGAGTAACCTCCTGCTAATGAAAGCAACAGGCTGGTCAAGGCCATCATCATTTGTTTGGGACAAAACTGCCCCTATCCCATGTTCAGAGGCATCTGTCTGCACAATGAACTGCTTAGAATAATCTGGAGCTTTTAGAACTGGTGCTGAGCACATTGCTTGTTTCAGGGTGTCAAAGGCCTGTTGGCATTCTACAGTCCAGTTCACTTTCTTGGGCATTTTCTTGGAGGTGAGTTCAGTGAGGGCTGTCACAATGGATCCATATCCCTTCACAAACCTCCTGTAGCACCCAGTCAAGCCAAGGAATGCCCTGACTTGAGTCTGGGTTTTTGGAGCTACCCAGTCCAGAATAGTCTGGATCTTGGGTTGGAGTGGCTGAACTTGGCCTCCACCTACAAGGTGGCCCAAGTAAACCACAGTTCCCTGCCCTATCTGGCATTTGGATGCCTTGATAGAGAGGCCTGCAGATTGCAGAGCCTTCAAAACCTTCTTCAGGTGGACCAGGTGATCCTGCCAGGTGGAGCTAAAGACAGCAATATCATCAAGATAAGCTGTGCTAAAGGACTCCAAGCCAGCAAGGACTTGATTCACCAACCTTTGGAAGGTGGCAGGGGCATTCTTTAAACCAAAGGGCATAACAGTAAACTGATAATGCCCATCAGGTGTGGAGAATGCTGTTTTCTCTTTTGCTCCAGGTGCCATTTTTATTTGCCAGTACCCTGCTGTCAAGTCAAAGGTACTTAAGAATTTGGCAGCACCTAATTTGTCTATGAGCTCATCAGCTCTAGGAATTGGATGGGCGTCTGTCTTGGTGACAGAGTTGAGCCCTCTGTAGTCCACACAAAACCTCATCTCTTTCTTTCCATCTTTGGTGTGAGGTTTGGGGACTAAGACCACTGGGCTAGCCCAGGGGCTGTCAGAGCGCTCAATTACTCCCAATTCCAGCATCTTGTGGACTTCCACCTTGATGCTTTCCTTAACATGGTCAGACTGTCTAAAGATTTTGTTTTTGACAGGCATGCTGTCTCCTGTGTCCACATCATGGGTACACAGGTGTGTCTGACCAGGGGTTAGGGAGAAGAGTTCAGGAAACTGTTGTAGGACTCTCCTACAATCAGCTTGCTGTTGGCCAGAGAGGGTGTCTGAGTAGATCACTCCATCTACTGAGCCATCTTTTGGGTCTGATGACAGAAGATCAGGGAGAGGTTCACTCTCTGCCTCCTGATCCTCATCTGTTACCATCAACAGATTTACATCAGCCCTGTCATGGAAGAGCTTAAGGCGGTTCACATGGATCACCCTCTTGGGGCTCCTGCTTGTGCCCAGGTCCACCAGGTAGGTGACCTGACTCTTCCTTTCTAGCACTGGGTAAGGGCCACTCCATTTGTCCTGAAGTGCCCTGGGAGCCACAGGCTCCAGAACCCAGACTTTCTGCCCTGGTTGGAACTCAACCATTGCAGCCTTTTGGTCATACCAAAACTTCTGGAGCTGTTGGCTGGCCTCAAGGTTTTTGCTTGCCTTTTCCATGTACTCTGCCATTCTAGAGCGAAGGCCAAGTACATAGTCCACTATGTCTTGTTTAGGCTCATGAAGAGGTCTCTCCCAGCCTTCTTTAACAAGAGCAAGTGGTCCCCTTACAGGGTGACCAAACAGAAGTTCAAAGGGTGAGAATCCTACTCCCTTCTGTGGCACCTCTCTGTAAGCGAAAAGCAGACATGGCAAGAGGACATCCCATCTCCTTTTGAGCTTTTCTGGGAGCCCCATGATCATGCCTTTTAATGTCTTGTTGAATCTCTCAACTAAGCCATTAGTTTGTGGATGGTATGGTGTAGTGAATTTGTAAGTCACCCCACACTCATTCCACATGTGTTTTAGGTATGCTGACATGAAGTTGGTACCTCTGTCAGACACCACCTCCTTAGGGAAACCCACTCTGGTAAAGATACCAATGAGGGCCTTGGCTACTGCAGGGGCAGTAGTCGACCTAAGGGGAATAGCTTCAGGATACCTAGTAGCATGATCCACTACTACTAGGATATCAATATTTCCTGAGGCTGTGGGAGGTTCTAGTGGACCAACTATGTCCACACCCACTCTTTCAAAGGGGACCCCCACCACTGGAAGTGGAATGAGGGGGGCCTTTGGATGCCCACCTGTCTTACCACTGGCTTGACAGGTGGGGCAGGAGAGGCAAAACTCCTTAACCTTCTGGGACATATTGGGCCAGTAGAAGTGGTTGACTAACCTCTCCCACGTCTTGGTTTGTCCCAAATGCCCAGCAAGGGGAATATCATGGGCTAAGGTCAGAATAAACTCTCTGAACGACTGAGGCACTACCACTCTCCTAGTGGCACCAGGTTTGGGGTCTCTGGCCTCAGTGTACAGGAGTCCATCTTCCCAATAGACCCTATGTGTTCCATTTTTCTTGCCCTTGGACTCTTCAGCAGCTTGTTGCCTAAGGCCTTCAAGAGAGGGACAGGTTTCTTGTCCCTTACACAGCTCCTCCCTTGAGGGTCCCCCTGGGCCTAAGAGCTCAACCTGATAAGGTTCAAGCTCCAAAGGCTCAGTTCCCTCAGAGGGCAGAACTTCTTCCTGAGAAGAGAGATTCTCTTTTTCTGACTGTGTTGCAGTTGGTTTCCCAACTGACTTTCCTTTTCTCTTGGTAGGCTGGGCCTTTCTTCCAGACTCCAGCTCTACTTTTTCACCCTGTGCCTTGCATTGTGCTCTTGTTTTTACACACACCAGTTCAGGGATACCCAGCATGGCTGCATGGGTTTTTAGTTCTACCTCAGCCCATGCTGAGGACTCCAGGTCATTTCCAAGCAGACAGTCTACTGGGATGTTTGAGGAGACCACCACCTGTTTCAGGCCATTGACCCCTCCCCATTCTAAAGTTACCATTGCCATGGGATGTGCTTTAGTCTGATTGTCAGCGTTGGTGACTGTATAAGTTTTTCCAGTCAGGTATTGGCCAGGGAAAACCAGTTTCTCTGTCACCATGGTGACACTGGCACCTGTATCCCTCAGGCCCTCTACACTTGTCCCATTAATAAGGAGCTGCTGCCTGTATTTTTGCATGTTAGGCGGCCAGGCAGCTAGTGTGGCTAAATCCACCCCACCCTCAGAGACTAGAGTAGCTTCAGTGTGGACCCTGATTTGCTCTGGGCACACTGTTGATCCCACTTGGAGACTAGCCATTCCAGTGTTACCTGGATTGGAGTTTGGAGTGGAACCTTTCTTGGGACAGGCCTTGTGTCCAGTTTGGTGTCCAGGCTGATTACAGCTACGACACCAGGCCTTTTTGGGATCAAAGTTTTTACCCTTGTACCCAGGATTGTTTTGTGAAGAGGCTCTGGGCCCACCCTCCTGTGCAGGTTTTTGGGGGCCTGTAGAAGACTCTTTACTATTTTTATTTTTGGCTGTCTCACCACCTTTCCCCTGGGGAGGTTTTGTGACCCCTTTCTTTTGGTCACCCCCTGTGGGAGTTTTGGACACCCTAGTCTTGACCCAATGGTCCGCCTTCTTTCCCAATTCTTGGCGAGAAATTGGTCCTAGGTCTACCAGATGCTGATGCAGTTTATCATTGAAACAATTACTTAACAGGTGTTCTTTCACAAATAAATTGTACAGCCCATCATAATTACTTACACCACTGCCTTGAATCCAACCATCTAGTGTTTTTACTGAGTAGTCTACAAAGTCAACCCAGGTCTGGCTCGAGGATTTTTGAGCCCCCCTGAATCTAATCCTATACTCCTCAGTGGAGAATCCATAGCCCTCATTCAGGGTACCCTTCATGAGGTCATAAGATTCTGCATCTTTTCCAGAGAGTGTGAGGAGTCTATCCCTACACTTTCCTGTGAACATTTCCCAAAGGAGAGCACCCCAGTGAGATTTGTTCACTTTTCTGGTTACACAAGCCCTCTCAAAAGCTGTGAACCATTTGGTGATGTCATCACCATCTTCATATTTAGTTACAATCCCTTTGGGGATTTTCAACATGTCAGGAGAATCTCTGACCCTAGTTATGTTGCTGCCACCATTGATGGGTCCTAGGCCCATCTCTTGTCTTTCCCTTTCTATGGCTAGGATCTGTCTTTCCAAAGCCAATCTTTTGGCCATCCTGGCTAACGGGATGTCCTCTTCACTGGAGTTATCCTCAGTGATTTCAGAGTTGTTGGTCCCTCCTGTGAGGGAAACAGCATCTCTGACTATTATCTGTGGAGTCAGGGCTTGAGAAGCCCTGCTCTCCCTAAGTAGGACTGGAGGGGGGGAATTTCCCTCCAAGTCACTATCTTCATCCTCTGTGTTGCCATCCTCAGAGGGGTTGGCTTTCTCAAACTCTGCCAAAAGCTCCTGGAGCTGTACTTTGGTAGGTTTGGAGCCCATTGCTATTTTCTTTAGTTTACAGAGTGACCTTAGCTCTCTCATCTGTAGATGGAGGTAAGGTGTGGTGTCGAGTTCCACCACATTCACATCTGTGCTAGACATTATGCTTCTAAGAGTTGGAATACTTTTTAAGAAACTAAAACTGGTTCTAGAATCTAATTCAAACTTTTACAAACTTTTAAACTCTAAAAGAAATGCTAAACAGGATCTAACACAAGGCCCTAGCAGGTCTTTTAAGAATTTAGAAAACTTTTCAAATTGCAAAAATCAATTTCTAATGACAATTTTGGAATTTGTCGTGTGATCAGGTATTGGCTGAGTAGTCCAGCAAATGCAAAGTCTTGTACCCCACCACTGATCCACCAATGTATGAAGTTGGCTCTGTATGTGCTATTTCAAAGTAAGGAATAGCATGCACAGAGTCCAAGGGTTCCCCTTAGAGGTAAAATAGTGGTAAAAATAGATAATACTAATGCTCTATTTTGTGGTAGTGTGGTCGAGCAGTAGGCTTATCCAAGTAGTAGTGTTAAGCATTTGTTGTAAATACACATAGACAATAAATGAGGTACACACACTCAGAGACAAATCCAGCCAATAGGTTTTGTTATAGAAAAATATATTTTCTTAGTTTATTTTAAGAACCACAGGTTCAAATTTAACATGTAATATCTTGTTTGAAAGGTATTGCAGGTAAGTACATTAGGAACTTTGAATCATTTCAATTGCATGTATACTTTTCAAGTTATTCACAAATAGCTATTTTAAAAGTGGACACAGTGCAATTTTCACAGTTCCTGGGGGAGGTAAGTTTTTGTTAGTTTTACCAGGTAAGTAAGACACTTACAGGGTTCAGTTCTTGGTCCAAGGTAGCCCACCGTTGGGGGTTCAGAGCAACCCCAAAGTTACCACACCAGCAGCTCAGGGCCGGTCAGGTGCAGAGTTCAAAGTGGTGCCCAAAACGCATAGGCTTCAATGGAGAGAAGGGGGTGCCCCGGTTCCAGTCTGCCAGCAGGTAAGTACCCGCGTCTTCGGAGGGCAGACCAGGGGGGTTTTGTAGGGCACCGGGGGGGACACAAGCCCACACAGAAATTTCACCCTCAGCGGCGCGGGGGCGGCCGGGTGCAGTGTTAGAACAAGCGTCGGGTTCGCAATGGAAGTCAATGAGAGATCAAGGGATCTCTTCAGCGCTGCAGGCAGGCAAGGGGGGGCTTCCTCGGGGAAACCTCCACTTGGGCAAGGGAGAGGGACTCCTGGGGGTCACTTCTGCAGTGAAAGTCCGGTCCTTCAGGTCCTGGGGGCTGCGGGTGCAGGGTCTTTTCCAGGCGTCGGGACTTAGGTTTCAGAGAGTCGCGGTCAGGGGAAGCCTCGGGATTCCCTCTGCAGGCGGCGCTGTGGGGGCTCAAGGGGGACAGGTTTTGGTACTCACAGTCGTAGAGTAGTCCGGGGGTCCTCCCTGAGGTGTTGGTTCTCCACCAGCCGAGTCGGGGTCGCCGGGTGCAGTGTTGCAAGTCTCACGCTTCTTGCGGGGAGTTGCAGGGTTCTTTAAAGCTGCTTCTTGGAACAAAGTTGCAGTCTTTTTGGAGCAGGTCCGCTGTCCTCGGGAGTTTCTTGTCGTCGTCGAAGCAGGGCAGTCCTCAGAGGATGCAGAGGTCGCTGGTCCCTTTGGAAGGCGTCGCTGGAGCAGAGTTCTTTGGAAGGCAGGAGACAGGCCGGTGAGTTTCTGGAGCCAAGGCAGTTGTTGTCTTCTGGTCTTCCTCTGCAGGGGTTTTCAGCTAGGCAGTCCTTCTTCTTGTTGTTGCAGGAATCTAATTTTCTAGGGTTCAGGGTAGCCCTTAAATACTAAATTTAAGGGCGTGTTTAGGTCTGGGGGGTTAGTAGCCAATGGCTACTAGCCCTGAGGGTGGGTACACCCTCTTTGTGCCTCCTCCCAAGGGGAGGGGGTCACAATCCTAACCCTATTGGGGGAATCCTCCATCTGCAAGATGGAGGATTTCTAAAAGTTAGAGTCACCTCAGCTCAGGACACCTTAGGGGCTGTCCTGACTCGCCAGTGACTCCTCCTTGTTACTCTCATTATTTTCTCCGGCCTTGCCGCCAAAAGTGGGGGCCGGGGCCGGAGGGGGAGGGCAACTCCACTAGCTGGAGTGTCCTGCGGTGCTGTGACAAAGGGGTGAGCCTTTGAGGCTCACCGCCAGGTGTTACAGCTCCTGCCTGGGGGAGGTGTTAGCATCTCCACCCAGTGCAGGCTTTGTTACTGGCCTCAGAGTGACAAAGGCACTCTCCCCATGGGGCCAGCAACATGTCTCTAGTGTGGCAGGCTGCTGGAACTAGTCAGCCTACACAGACAGTCGGTTAAGTTTCAGGGGGCACCTCTAAGGTGCCCTCTGGGGTGTATTTTGCAATAAAATGTACACTGGCATCAGTGTGCATTTATTGTGCTGAGAAGTTTGATACCAAACTTCCCAGTTTTCAGTGTAGCCATTATGGTGCTGTGGAGTTCGTGTTTGACAAACTCCCAGACCATATACTCTTATGGCTACCCTGCACTTACAATTGTCTAAGGTTTTGTTTAGACACTGTAGGGGTACCATGCTCATGCACTGGTACCCTCACCTATGGTATAGTGCACCCTGCCTTAGGGCTGTAAGGCCTGCTAGAGGGGTGACTGACCTATACTTGCATAGGCAGTGAGAGGCTGGCATGGCACCCTGAGGGGAGTGCCATGTCGACTTACTCGTTTTGTTCTCACTAGCACACACAAGCTGGTAAGCAGTGTGTCTGTGCTGAGTGAGAGGTCTCCAGGGTGGCATAAGACATGCTGCAGCCCTTAGAGACCTTTCTTGGCATCAGGGCCCTTGGTCCTAGAAGTACCAGTTACAAGGGACTTATCTGGATGCCAGGGTCTGCCAATTGTGCATACAAAAGTACAGGTTAGGGAAAGAACACTGGTGCTGGGGCCTGGTTAGCAGGCCTCAGCACACTTTCAATTGTAAACATAGCATCAGCAAAGGCAAAAAGTCAGGGGGCAACCATGCCAAGGAGGCATTTCCTTACAAAATTGCACTGTCTCTACTTTTAAAATAGCTATATGTGTTTTATGTAAAAAGTATATATGCTATTGTGATTATTCAAAGTTCCTAAAGTACTTACCTGCAATACCTTTCAAATTAGATATTACATGTAGAATTTGAACCTGTGGTTCTTAAAATAAACTAAGAAAATATATTTTTCTATACAAAAACCTATTGGCCTGGAATTGTCTCTGAGTGTGTGTTCCTCATTTATTGCCTGTGTGTATGTACAACAAATGCTTAACACTACTCCTTTGATAAGCCTACTGCTCGACCACACTACCACAAAATAGAGCATTAGTATTATCTCTTTTTGCCACTATCTTACCTCTAAGGGGAACCTTTGGACTCTGTGCATACTATTCCTTACTTTGAAATAGTGCATACAGAGCCAACTTCCTACAGTCCACAAACAAGTTCTACATGCTCAGCCTCAAAATTTTAGGTAAAGAGGAAAGCCAGAGTGGTGCCCTTTTCTCCATATTTTGCATCCAGAAATATGGTCAGATAAATGTGCATCCCAAAATTCATATAATTATTAATTAAAACATTTGTGCTTAATCTTCAATGTGAAGCAACTGAAGCACACAGAATTTACACATTTTAACCTGTATTACTGGCTACTGATTCACAAAACATTTAGGTCCACAGGAGTAAAAGGAATGTTTTGTATAAGTTACACACATAAGTGTAGGACAGTCAAAAACATTCTTACCAGGGCATGGCCAAGCAAGATGGCTGGCGAGACGCGAGCTCAGTGAGCTCCTGCTATCCTGCCCTAATCCTGCAGTGATCCTGGGGTGTCTGCAGTCAGAGGTCCCCCCCCAACCACCCCTCAAGGCTAGGGGAAGGTGCCCAAACCTCTGCGATACCCTCTGTCCCATTTTGGGGGTTCTGGTTTTTCAGATCCGTGTTCGGGCAGATCGACTGGAGTGCACCAGGCCGCGAGGAGAAGGTGTGTGTGCTGCCGCCCCATCGAGTGTGTGACAGACGTACTGGAGTGGAGGGGCAGCCCCGTGGTGGAGGGGCTCTCGTCCTGTGAGCACTGATGGCTCGCGGCTCCGCTGCTCGAGCTGGCCCGATTGCCGAATTGGTGCGGCCCGGCACTTGGTTAGGCTAGCGCTCCTGTGGAGGGCCCTGGCTAGGCCCAATTGTCAGCTCCGGTGTTGATGGGGAGCGGGGGCCAGATGACGGATGTTGGACTGGCTGTGCGGGACAGTGGAGGTGCAGCCTGGAGTTGCTGAACAAAATCTGGTGCGGCCTGGACTGTCAGGCTGCGGCCTGCTGGGCTGTGGTTGGGCTGGCTGATGCAGTGTTGGTGGCCCGGCTGGGAGCCTGTCCAGTGAGGGGATATTAGTCTTGCTGCTCTGGACTCCAGGGAGAGAAGGAATTCACTGATCCTGGGGCTGCTTATCTCCTGTAAGGCGCCGCGTGGCTGGCGCAATGCGCGGCCTGGTGACAACTCCTGCCGTTCCGAGCGGAGCTACATCTTCCAGTACATCTGCTCCCCATCTGGGCTACGTGTGGTGCTGTTATCACATGGATTCCTGCTGGCGACGTTATGGGGGAGGCACCGGCAGTCGGTGTCATCACAGGAGAATACTATTGACCAACACCGCACTCTAGTGCCCATGCTGCAACGCCAGACATGTTCTGGGGGGCCTGAGGAAGTCGGGAACTACTGGTAAGCCCTCCCGGGTGGAATTTCTGGCAGCCATACAGAGCTCCAGGGTGGCCCTTGAGGGGAAGATAGAGACGGTAGCGGTGGAAGTCACTCTCCTGTGGGTGGACCTCAGGAAGGTTTCTGAGAAGGTCATGGTAGCGGAAGCTTCCATTGTGGAGCTGCAGACCGATGTCGGCACTCTGGGCGAACAGATGGCACAGGTTAATTCTACGGTTGGGAGGTTGGAAGCCAGATTGGAGGATGCAGAGGGCAGGTCCCACCAGAACAATATCTGCTTACTGGGGTTCCCGGAACGTGCAGAGGGGGCCCTGGTGGAAGGCTTTGTGGAGACTTGGATTAAGGATATCTTGCAGCTGGTTTGATTGTCTAGGGTGTTCGTAGTGAAGCATGCATACAGGGCCCTGGTGGGGTCGCCTCGTCCCGGGGCGCCCCCAAGGGCAATTATTGCCCGACTGCTGAATTATAAAGCTAGATACTGTATCCTGCGGGCAGCTTGTGAGTCCGAGAGAGCAACCTATGAGAACTGGAAAATCTCCATTTATCCTGACTATACGGATAAGGTACAGTCCTCTCGGAAAGGGTCTATGGCGGTAAAAGCCAAGCTCTGTGCCATGAATGTCAGATACATGTTGCTGTACCCGGCACGCCTTAAGGTGATATCCGGGGGGGAAATCCCACTTTTTTTAACAACTGGAGGAGGTCTGGAGATGGCTGGAGATGTGGGACAAAGTTGCTCCTGGTGGGTTGGATAGGACCGGTTTGGCGGTTGTTCGTCCTTCGGGTGCAGCTAGCCAGGATTGGAGGATCTGCGGGGAGAGACAGCAGGTGTTGGATATTGCGGCTGCCACTAGAGTTGAGATTCAGCACGATAGGACAATGGCTGTGGTAACTCCTGGACAGGCTGGTGGTTTGATGGGAACAACAGCAATCATATATATGGATCTACAGTATGGTTTGATGTGTTTGAGTTACTGTTCACCAGGGGTGGGTAATGGGGAGTTGGGTTGTTTGGTTGTTCTGGGTTGCAAATGTTTGCAGTTTACATCAGCAGTGCATGTGTGTGTGCAGGAGATGGAATGGGATCTCTGCTTGCTATATCTCTCTGGTGGGGAGGAGAGGGATGGAGGGCCAGTGGGACAGAAGGTATTAACGTTTTGGTATGGGTTGACTTGGAACTTCAGGGGGCTGAAGAATTACACTACACGGTACAGGGTGCATTCCTTTTTGAAGCGTCAAAAGGTTCATATTGCCTGTTTTCAGGAAACGCATATGACGGAGGAGGAAACTCAAAAGCTAGCAAAGAAGTGGCGGGGTGAGATGTTCTCCTCGTCCTTTTCCTCTTACTCGAGAGGGGTGACAATATGGATTGCCTCTGGGGTCCCGTTTACTCATGTATACAGTGAGGTAGATGTTGCGGGGAGGTATGTACTTGTCCAAGGCACTTTAGAAGGGGAGCCCCTCACTCTTCTCAATATTTATGCGCCTAATGTGGATGATCAATCCTTCTATGATGGTATACCTGAGATTATAGGTGAGGGGGTGGATGCACCTCTCATATGGGCAGGCGATTATAATTGCATCTTGGATGGTGAGAAGGACCGTTTCTCATCTAGATTGGGGACTAAACCACTGATGACAAGATCTCTCATGGAGGTAATGCACAATTTAGGGCTATGGGATGCGTGGAGAATGATACACCCGGAGGGCAGAGAATACACCTGTCACTCTAAGACGCATAACACACATAGTCGGCTGGATTGGTTTCTCTTGGGTGCCCTGAGCACACACAGATTATGACGTTAGTCATCTGGATAGGTTTCGGTCTGATCATGCACCTGTGTTGATGATGATGAGGTGGGGATCCGATAATGGTGGGTTAACATGCAGTTGGAGGATGCCTCCAGATTTTTGGGAAGATGCGGGGTGTCGTGATAAGGTGGCGGTGGCTGTCACAGACTATATGGACCTGAACTGGTCCACTACAGATTCTAGAGGCACAGAATGGAAGGCACTGAAGGCGGTTGTGAGAGGGGCTTGTATTGGTACTGCATGTGGGGTGCGCAAACAAATGGAGTGAGAACTCACTGATTGTGAGGACAAGCTGGCGGCTTTACAGAGTCAGATACCATTTACACGGGAGACTGAGAGGGAACAGCTCCGACTATACAAGATGGTAAACAGCTACTGGGACACATTAAGCAGGGTAACAGTGAGAACATATAAACAGCATTTCCATGGGAGGGACAAATCAGGCAAATTATTGGCGTGGATCCTAAAACGAGAACTGGAGTATTCCCCCATACTGTATATTAGGAATCCCAAAGATGAGATGATTACCAAGTGTACGGACATACTTCAGGTATTAGTGGGGCATCTGCAGTGAGTTTCGCGGGCGGGTGCGGTAGTCCCAGATGATGAGTTGGTGAGGTTCCTACAGCTCATGCAGCTTCCGCGCTTGGAACCGGAGTGTTCTGCAGTAATACTGAGGCTGCAATAACCGATGAGGAAGTGGGCGAGGCGGTGGAGACAATGACGAAATCTAAGTTGCCTGGGGGTGACGGATTCCCGATTGAGTTCTACCAGGCATTTCCCCTTCTCATGCGGGAGAATTTATTGGCGGTGTTTGAAGAGGTGCAACAGCGTGGCATCCTGCCGGATTCCATGCGCCAAGGGATTGTTTGTCTGATGTTAAAATCTGGGGGGGTCCTGGTGACCCCTCCTCTTATCGCCCGCTTACTACGTTGAATAGTGACGTGAAGATTATTTGCAAAATATTGACCACAAGGCTTTGTGGAATGATTCGGAAGTTGGTGCATGAGGATCAATGCGGCTTTATTCCGGGGCATAGCACGACTTATAATCTGTGTCGCTTGGCACATGTTCTGCATGAGACTGTGGGCGGGGAAGAAGAACTAGCGCTAGTATCACTAGACCTGGAGAAAGTCTTGGATACGGTGGAATGGGGCTATCTGTTGGCGGTGTTGCTGGGTATGGGATCTGGCCCACAGTTTTGTGCGTGGGTGAAATTGCTATATACCACGCACTCTGCGTGTGTGCGAGTGGGAGGAGAGCTCTCGGAACCGTGGGAGATTGGTAGGGGAACTAGGCAGGGTTGTCCGCTTTCAATGCTTCTTTTTGTGATGGCGGTGGAGCCAATGGTGATCTGGATCCGAGAGGAGCTGGAACCTTGGGGTAGCCGGGTGAAGCAGACTATGCATACTGTCTCTTTATATGCGGATTGATGCGCTGGTGTATCTTCGAGAACCCAGTGTTTCGGTGCCTATGTTTTGCAGCTGTTGGAGGCTTTTGGGACTGTGTCTGGTCTTCAAGTGAATAAGAAGAATTTGCTCATGTTCCGGCTGGGTTCTCTTTGTGGTACCCCTCAGGAGAGGTTACCAGTGGTGGGGCTCCGATGGGAGCTTGAAAGCTTTCGATATTTAGGTATGTAGGTGACTCATGAGAAGCACAATGTGAAACGAGTAGGTGTCAGGCCTTGAGCGCTCTGTATTGTTTTGGAATAGACTACCTCTTTCAATAATGAGGAGGGCAGCTGTAGCCAAGATGGTGTTTTTGCCAAGATGTCTTTATCTGGTTCAGAACTCATTGTTTCCTCTGTCTGCTCGACTGTTTAAGCGGCAGGATAGCTTGTTGATTTCGTCGGTATGGGCTGGGCGGCATAGTAGTGTGGCATTGTCGATGCTCCAGAGGGAGATAAAAGAGGGAGGCTTGGCACTCCCCAACATTAGATATTACTATTACGCAGCGCACCTACAGCATGCTGCGAAGTGGAAGACTGAGTTGGACAACTAGGAGAAGAGACTGTTTGTAGGACTCTTGGGTGGGAAAACACTGACAAATTTGCTGATGTCGGGTGGCCGGTCTGAGTAAGATGTACCATATCTGGTCCAAACTACTGCTGGGGTATGGGACCAGGCTGTTAAGAAGGTTCTCTGATGGGCCACGTTTGATAGAGAATTAAAGATTTGGGACTTAGCCCCCTTCAGGGATATGGATACCTTAATGTCAATGGAAGGTGGAGGTTGGGAGGATGTGAAGTGGTGGGAGACTTATATCCCAATGGTGAGTTTATCTCATTTCCGGAGGCTCGGGATACATTTGGATCGGGTGCAGGTCAGTTCTTGGAATATGCCAAAATGGAGAGTGTGGCTAGGGAGATCTGGTGCGGGTTTCCGCTGGATCTTATGGCCTCGTCGGTGCTGAATAGATTACTGGATTGAGGCGAGGAGACCCACCTGATCACTCGGTTTTAAAGGCCCTCAGGGTGGATCCACCGGACCTGCAAAGTGTTGCCCGTATAGCTTGGGAGCTTGAACTTGAGGCACCTATGGAGGATGGGGATTGGGCAATGGTGTTATCGCTGGTGCGTATGGTGTCCTGTTACAACAGATTCAAGCTATTACATTTCAACTTTGTACACAGAACATACATCACACCAGACCGTCTTAATAAGACTGACCCAGCAAGGGGGGCGGGTTATCCTAGATGGGGCCTGTTAGATGTTTCCTTTTTACACTTGGCCTGGTCCTGTAGGATGGTGCATTGTTATTGGCGTGAGGTAGTTGGCAGAGTAGAGGTGGTAACGGGATTGTAGCTCGAAGCAACACCTGTGACATGTCTTCTAGGGGGGCAGGACTATCTCATACAAACTCGCACAATTGGCCTTGGTGTTGGCCAAACGCAGGGTGGCCATTGGTTGGATGAACGCCCGTTGTCCTTCCATTTCTTGCTGAATCCGAGATTTGATGGAATGGGGTGCCGCGGAAGAACAATATACGCGCATGACACAGAAAGCGAAGAGGGCACTTATGGATATAACTGCATGGGGGACATTACTGGATAGATTTACGGGTGTGGAAGAGTCAGCCACAGAGGGGAGCACGGATGAGGAGGACTAACTGAGTGCCCCTGGTGATGATTGGAGAAGAGACGACCCCCTCCGGTTGTGAGCTCGGGAATATTGCTGTACTTCTCTATTCTTTCCTAAACAGATAGATCATGTCCAATTTCAGAAATGTTGCAGGTGTGGCATATATATATATATATATACCTATGTATATATATATATATAATAATAATGTATGTTTGTGAATGCCCTAAGAAACCTACAAAGGTGAGGGGTTCCAGGTGATTTGCACTGCATTTCCTTTGCAGGTTATGTGACAGTCCCCTCACAACGCCCTCTTCTGCAGACAGGTAAAAATACTTTCCTGTGTTCTGCACATATGGTAGACACCTTTGCATGTGCAGCATCGACATTTGAACAACTGTAAATTGCCTTAAAAGTAAGTATCATGGCCAACGCCTTTTGCACAAGTCACACTTATGCAGTTAGAGTTCTGCCTAAAATATCCATGCCAGGCTCTTCTTGATGGTTTAGTAATGGAACAAAACCCTTCAGAAAGCTTTACTGTTGGAAACGTTTGGTGTTTGGTTTTTGTTTTGTGTTTGGAACAAGTCATTGGTTTTTAACATTTAACTGCAAAATTACTTTGGAGATATGTCTGTTTTTTTCTGGTAAAAGTGAATTAATTGGCCAGTGCTCGTAGTAGTCTGCATCGGGAAACTAAATGGTGTGAACAAGCTAGGAAATTGTATTTTTGGAACTCCCACTTGAGAAAATATATTGGTGATTAGTCCCAATATAGAAACACACTTTTTATATTCGCATACATTTATGCAGCAGACTCGACAGCCCTGGATAGGAACATTCACAGACGGGGGATATTTTGGTTGGCATTTCTCTATAATACAAAAATCTCTTCTCAAAGCAGTCAAGACTTTTCTAACTATTACATGCATATCTCCAGATAATTGTCCACTTTGTAGCCAAGGTCTAGTAGGTTCGGCATGTTAATGACTTCAAGAATAATATTTCCTCATTTCCTCAAAAGGCAACACGAATCTAATTTTCCTGTTTACCAATACAATGCAATACAATGCACACTTTATTTGATAAATGTCATGCTCCCATTATTAACACACTAATTTTACTAAATTATGTTCCATAATACGACTTTGAATTTTGGTTCACTATTGCTGAGCACCTATCCCTTTTCCACCAATCGTTTATTTTTATTTTTCATAAATGATCCTAGCATTCTAATGTTTATCTATCTCCACCCTCAGTTTCTGCATTTTTCTGCCACAAACGTGCAGACTGTTGAGCTTGAGATTTACACTCGGTGGCTGGAGGAAAACTACAAAGCTCTGTCATTAACTTGCGCTGCTTTATCAGAAGGTGTTTCCCCTCTTGTGCCGTTCACAAGAATCCTTGATAAACTGAGCCCTGATCGCCACCACAGATTGACAGTGTTTTTGACACATATTCCATCCGAGCTTGATGTTGTTGTGAATAGTGTTTTGTTCTGTACTTGGCAAGAGTCTTGAGACGGCCTCACAAAGCCAGGAAAGAGAATGTGTCGCTATTGAAACTGCAGAACAAAGTATTTCAATGAAGCTTCTTGAACGCTATCTCTCAAAATGAAACAACCGGGACAAATTAGCAGGAAAGCAGAAAATGATGTTGTCCTTTGCTCGTGCAATCAGCCAACTGACTCAACAAAAGCTCCCCCACGGGAAAGGCTAATTTCCTTTTGTTTTCAAAGGTGCACACTGTAGGGCAGATCTTAGCGAGCAGGGCATCCACTGAAGATATTTAATAGCATCTTTAAAGAACGAGAAACGTTTACAAAAGGCAGACGGAAGGCACGCACTGTTCCTCGGACATGACTGAATGTGGGGTCAATAGGGATATCACTGAAAATAATTATTTTCCTGCATGTTTTCATAAAACTACTGTTTAATTCAACAAAAATGAACCCAGGTGTACATAGCTTGTGAGTGAGACCTCTTATTTGAATACAAAAGTACAGAAGTGTGAAGTGAGTTTGACAAAAATTAAGGTAGAAATAACAGTGATGCATAACAAAAATCTTGTCTCCTATATAGATTACTAGTCAAACAAAATGTACTGTATTATATTGTAGAATTTGTGAAGCACTTCATAGCACTGGTGTTCACTAAAGAACTGGCAAGGAAAAGAAGGACTTTGTAAATATTGGACAGAGTTAATTAAAATATATACCCGAACATTCTCCAGTGTTCCTTGACTGTATACATGATGGCACCTCTTTCTATCCAAACATGTGCTTCTGGTGAAGAAGCCTGTGAAGTAGAAGCCTAGAGAGGACCTACTTTTCTATGGTGTTTTCACTTTCGAAGTTTAGAAGCCCAATCTGTAGCAAACTCCATACTCCTTACTCGATTTTAAACAACATACCTTCATAAACTGCGGCGAAGCCTTTCCCCACCCAGTTACTGCTGCTGCGAAACTCAATCCACAGTCTGCTGTCGGTAGTCATGAGGGATTCTGGTAGTTTATCCCCACAAAATCTTCCTGAAAAGACATTCATCAAATAAACTTAATAGTGTACAAGTCAATATACTGGGAAAGCATGCAAAAGAGAATGGCAATTTAAAAGGACAGAAATGTGGTTGTGCTACAGCAGCCTCAAAGTCGGTGCATGGATGCTGTTAAGCCATCAGCCAAATGAATAAGTGTAATTGCAAACAGCACAAAATGTGGTGCTGAAGGGTCACTTAGACAAAGAGTTAATACAGGGGGAACACATAACTCCCATGCTCCTTCCTAGGTTCAACATTAGACCATCATATATCGACCAGAAGAGCTTGTAATACATTTGAAGTGATAGCAAACCTAGGACCAGTGATCACACCCCTCAGCTCACAAAAAAATTTGAACTCTTGAGGGACTGCTGCAGTACCAGCAAGGCTGCCACGTTTCAGCCAGGGCTAATATGTCCTTGCCTCTTGCACGCACGAGATCATGTTTATTTTGAAAATATTAAAAGCATATCTAAATTGATACATTTTGTGTTCAGCGCCTACCATAACTGAGATCATAACTTGGTTGCTGGATATCTCTGTTCTCATTTCAAGTTTGCTGGAGCTCTTTTGGGGATGGTGTTTTAGTGACAGGTTAACATGATGCAAAACACCTCGTTTTTCATTGTCACACTACAGGAGTGATAATTATGATTTTATGTTCTGGTTTGTGAAAATGTTCATGTGCCAGGTATAGAAATCTATATACATCATGCAGGTGAGAGCTTTGATTCTCAGCAGTCGTATTCCAGCGTTTCATTCTCTAAAGGACTCCCTCCCTGCTTACAGGAACCTGCTTCTGTGCATAACATTACTAAAACAGCCTTCTAATGCATATAAGGTAACTAGGACGATGGGAGTTGAGGCTCCACGCTGGAATACAATGAACAAAGCCTGAGGGCAGACCCCCAACAATGTGGCTTCCTGAAAGGCCCTGAATGAGCCTACGTTTAAATGCATCATGAAGAATATGAGACTGCACAACGATTATCGATTGTATCCTAAATCTTTCCAGTCCCCTTCTCCACTGTCCATGTTACCCTATGGTGCTCTAAAGTAGCCAACAGGTAAAAAACAACATTCTATCAACCCGTTTATAAATAAGTCTTCCACGAAGAGCTATTCATTTGATGGGAGGACTATCTTGTATCAGTGCTTTGAGACATCTGTGTTGTAACACTCTACAAAAAGGTGATTATTCATAAAATGCATTGTTGCAGATGTTTCTTCTGCAAGTTCATTGATTTTGGATTTCATTACGTGATTTCATACACTATTTGTGTCCCCACCGCAAATTACGGATAGTAAAATAAATCTAAAAAAAAGGAATACATGCATAGCACTATGAAACAGCTGGCTGGGCTACTACTTCAAAGCACAAGGCCCATGAATGAAGGCTCATTTAAATGAAAACGCCACAGTTGCTGAAGAGGCTCTCTTACAACAGAATCTCGAACGAGCACACTTCTAAAAATGTGTAAAAGCCTAATTTCAATAAAGAAGTGACCATGACTTACTTTGTCCAGTTAAATCTATTAATGATATGGATTCCCAAGCAGCACTCGCGGTGTTAGTTAACTTCCTTGAAAAGCACATTCATCATGGCTGCTCATGCTTCACTAACTGAACCACAACATTGATTCTCAGGGGCTTCCCCGAAAACGAAGATTGCTGTTTCTTCCCTCTGAAACACCGTGCGTGGCATTTATCACCAGTGCATACATTCAGCAAATGTCATCAATTGTCAAGCTCTGTCTCCCGCTTTGCATAAACAACCAATTTCTCAACCGAGATCGAGCAGCTCGGATACTGCCTAAGCAGTTCCACTAGGCAAAACACAGGGCAAACTGATCAAGCAAGCAACCCAACCAGCTGGTAACCAAATGCCCATTCTAGCAGGCAACAACTGATCTGACAACAAATCAGCTGCCTCAGTGAGAAAACGAGGTAATTTGACAAGCCAACAAACTATTTTTTCAAGCAACCCACCTGGTCTAGAGACCGCACCAACTAACCAAACGCCACTAACAAGTAAAGTAATTCAACTAAAACAAAAGTCGATCTCCTGAGTAAACCAATTGATATAATGAGTACACATCCTGGGTTAAGAGGTAATCAAAGCAGCCTCAGGTGCGAATATGCTACTGTACATTCACATAGTGACACAATATGCAAATCAATCCATTTATTGGGGAAACCCAATCAGTTTAGCAGTAAACCGATCAAACGTGTAAAAGAACTACTTTAAACAAAAAAATATAAATCTAGTGCCATCCAACATACAAAGTGAACTATTTGATACCGCGTGCAAACGGACTAATCTAAAAATGAAATATAGTAGCGAGTGAACAATCTTAACATAGCAAGCAAATTAATTTTAATGCACTTGAAATTATCCACTACCTAAGTAAACTCATGTAATTATTTTCTTCTATCTCGTCTGAAATATAAACACGGGATAAGGGCAGGATTACATTCCTTAAGTTTATAGAGCTTAACCACGAACGATTTAATATTTTGGAATTGTGCATTTTTTTGTTTACAACTAGTACATTTATCAGTGTTTGTAAAATAATCTATATACACCCAGAACAAAAAATCAATCATAATAACGGACGCCCCAAAATTATTTTTCAGTACAGCGTTTTTCCAACCTTGTGCTGTGCTCAATGCGGACGTGGTGCTCTGAATCTGTTAATGCAGTGCATGTAAGGGCAGCCTTCCAGTTACATTAGGTTATTCATTTACAGTACTTGGATTAACAAAGCAGAGGTTAATTACAGACAGCACGTCTGCCAACTCCAGCTACATTTTAATTAACTCAAGCCCGGAGGTCGTTCCTTACCTAGCAGAGGCGATTTTCTCCAGTAGCCATCTCTCACTTCAATGTAGTCATACCAGCAAAGACTGCTTTTGTACAGGTCCATTGTTGTGAAATTTAGGACAATCTGCAAGCAAAAAACAACAGAAAAAATATTTATGAAAATTGAAATTTAATTAGATTACTAATGATTGCATTTCAGATCCTGCCACAAGAGTACTTGTACCAAAGGGGCCACTGCTCTTCTACAAGGAAGGATTGCAATAAGAGATACTAGAGTTATTAAATGACTGGCATGGAGAATCTAAAACTAAACGACAACTGTTCATGATATACAATTATGATTTTCACCAGATTAAACACCAATACCCTATTCACACTGGAACATGACATATACAACTTCACATCATTCTCAGCACCAGACAACAGCAAACAACCCATCAGATGACCGCCCCACGCGATATTCAATCAAAGTTCTCAATTATTTACTTTAGTAGAAATGTACTCTTTCAGGAATCTGAAAATGAAAATGAATCTCCTGCCTTCGGGGGCATATACTGCATTCTAATGGATCACCGCACTAGTTGTAACATTTCTGCTTTATATCAAAAGCCCAGCAGCTCACAAAATTGCAACAATCATGAGCCAGGCAACACAGCTGATGTAAGGATGCTGGGCTTATGCAGGTCTTGAGAAGACAAGCGTCCTCTGCCAGGCATGATACCTACAATACAGGAAAGACACAGCATCTGGAATATCTGAACCTTTAAAACAATGCAGAACGCTTTCTGCAGAGCCTGAAAACATTTTTTGTAGACTGTATTTTTTACCAATAAACCTACACAGACCTCTGCAAACCTCCATAACAATATCATCACTCATGACCTTGGGGATAGCTATGCTGCTTACGTATTACAAGGGGGGCAGGTATCCTTTACTTATTACTGAAGAATAGCAGCTATTATTTCCATAACCACCTTTTCCAGATTTATCTGGCCCTTAAAGGGATAATAAAAACTGAAGAAATTGAGTTTGGCATACAAAGTATTTCCTCAAGCTTTTTTTAATTAGTACGAGTTGCAGTGCTGACCGGATCTAAAGAAGCACCAACAATCAGTGTGTGGGTGAATGTACTGTAACTGAGTAACAGCGCCCCAGTGGTGTACGCAAGATATAAGCTACTTAATGGTGAATGTCAATATTTTGGCCAGCCTGCTGGGAGTTCTCCTTGTGGCTAATCACCACATAGGACTTTGGAAACAGATTCAGGTGCAAGGAGAAAGCTTCATTTGAAGAGCTATCAAGGAAATTTGTGCCATTTTAAAAAGACCCTCAATCGGGGAGCTTAATATGATACTCATGATCAAGATTTGAGACGATCGGTTCTGCATTTCAAATTAAACAGAGCTCTGCTCACACCTATTATGTTGTCTTTATTGTCATACTACTCGTTCAGATGCACTCTTCCAGGCACTTGTAGTAGATAGGACCGTAATTTTACCAGTTATTATCAGTTCATGATTATTGAATGTGGAGTTGCACTATATTTGCGAGTGAATCATTTAAAAATAATGGCCAAAAATATTGGCCAATACAAGGATACAAACATTAAATTGCTGGAGGACATTTCCGTTATGGCAGGGTTAAAATAACCAACAATGAATATGTTTCCTCCTCGTGTGTGCTATACCCTTGTTGCAGGAGAAAGAGGGGGGTGAAGCTGGAAGAAACAGCTGGTGAATTAGAGTTGGGGTGGCAGAGAATGGGAGAGATTTAGGCAATAAACGCATCTCTGGCAATTACGGTGCATTATGGATTAACCATTGAGATGTTGAAATTGAACATGATTGCTACAAGAAAATGCAGATTGCTATATCCCACAAGACATTTTCCAAGTCAGTTGCTCTGAATGTCATTGCTGTTTTTGGGCAGCGTGACTTACTTAAACACACATTACGGATGGTCATAGCTGCCTACAGTTAGAATTAGAGATTATGAAATATTATCCACTTTTCCTCAAAAATAATTCTGTGCAAGATTGCTCTGGGACTCAACCTACAAGGTCACAGATACAGAAACTAAGGTACACACTCATTCGGACAGAGATGCAGACATACACTCATGCATACACATGCACACACACCCATTCACTCGCACACACACAAACAAATTGACAAACACATACACCTGCAAACACACACAGGAAAGCAAATGCAAGCAGAAGGAGATGGCTGTCAGAAAGTGGGTTATTATCGAGAAGGATGTGAGTCCTACCCAAATAATAAATCTTGAAATTCTGTAAGGTCAAACACACAGTTTCAATAATTTAAACCTGGACTCAGCCCTTTGTAACTTGGCTTAAGTCCGGAAAATGCATAAAGTATTTAGCAACATGCAAACAGTCAGAGATACAACGCAACTCAATCAAAATCACAGAAGAAGCATCTAGCCATTGCTCTGTCAGCCCTTCTCCTGTAAAGACGCCATGTAAAAACCACCATTGGGTACTGCACGTCCGTCCATATCTAACGACACAACGTAACCCTGCACTATAGTCTCTTCAGTGTCTACATTTTGGTTCCATCTATCAAAGACAAACTATCTTGACATCAGTAGCTTGTCTGTACTCAACTCTGTGGTTTCTGAGTAGTGCGAAGCCAGTCCTTTTGGCTACTGGATGACAATTACATCTGCAAAAGGCAATAACACTGCAATAAGTGGTTATGCTGAGATCTTACACATTAAATTCAGGCCAAGGTAGTGTGGGCTCTAAGAATCTAGGCCACTTGAATTATGCGATTGTGCAGCTGCGACGTTTTTCGCATAAATATAGATTTGTTGCATTTGCCACATAATCCATCATCTGATTAATAATCTGCAGATTTTAACAAAAAAATCGTTTGTATCTTAAAGAGTTCCAAAGTTATTAAAAATGCAACAACGCGTATTGCAGTCCAATGGAAGGCTGCCTGCAAAGGTTGACTAGTCAACTTTCTATTGCTTACTGCTATGTTTGGCTATTAGACTGTTACTAATTAGGTGCAACCAGTGCCCAAACAGTGTTAATCAGTGTAAAAATGACAAAATAACAAAGTAACATCATCCCAAAATGTACCGCATTATGACGCATATTTTGACCTTTCTTCCCACATAATTCACTTCAACCCTACACATAATTTGGCCCTCCCTGCTGCTTAATTCCTGTGGCCATGCTAGTAATAGATATTTAAAAATACCGCCACTCAGTTGGGGGGAGGGGCACTTTATCGACAATGGAAGGATGACAGCCTGAGTTAACCAGCGCAATTTGAACCTGAGACCATGAGCTCAAACACAACCCTGCAATGGAAGCATCAGTCCACTAAATCACCTGCTCATTTTTGGGGACAGGCAGTTATTTTCCCTCATCAGAATTTGACGCAGAGCAACCGAGAATCAACGCAAAAGAAGCAAAGGAGGAGGGAGAGAAAGACAGGACAACATGTGGAAAGGGGCACAGCAGGGATGAAAAGAACCTACATGTGCTGCTTAAAGCGCCAGGGCGTATCTGGTGATGGATTAAAGAGGCGGAATCAAGGCTACGCAGCCTTAGTACACCACGGCAGTGCTTAATTTGTAAATAAAAACGTGCGGGTGTCGAAAGCTCTCCTCTGAAACAAGCGGCTGTTGCATTTAAATGTGCGAGTACAGAATATTGAGGCAGCGTAATCCTAAAAAAAATGTAGGCTTCTTTAATCCATTCACAGCCACTCCCTGTCCTTTAGCTCACTCTTGCAGTTTTCTCTCCCTTTGTGAGGCTTTTTTGTTGTTCTCTTCCACCGTCTTCCCATATGTCTTTTGCTCGCAGTAAACGCTTGAGGCAGAAAAATATGTGCTGGCCCTCAAAAATAAGTGTTGGTGCTCCGCACCGGAAACAACAAGCACAAATTAAGCACTGCACCTCGGCATTCGACAGGGTGGGCCGCAGGTTTCTGAGCAGAGGTTTGGGTCCAGGCACTAATTCCTTTACAAATTAAGCCCTGTAGCACACTGTAAAGCACATGTATCCAAAGACTGAGCTGCATACTTCCGCCTGACTCAGTGCCGGGTTATAAGTAAATCTATAAATCTGCAACTCTAGAGGAAACATTTGCTATTGTACAGTAATTAACATTTCACACTGGAACTGTATCCTCCCAGGGGTGACTCCGGTATCAGCTGTGCTTGTCGATTAGCTGCATTCGGCACCAGACCTTGCCCTTTCTAGTAAGGAGGAAAGCAATGAACTGCAATTTTGAAGTTATTCCCAAACCACTAATGTGGACCACGGTTCATTCTCACAGCTTCCGACTACATAGTTCAGCATGGTTTCTTAAGGGGCCTATTTATAAAGCAATCCGGTGACAACATGCAGTAATTACTGACCTAAAACCAGAGTTAATATTGCATTTCAAATGCAATCCCTTACAAATAAGTGCGTTTGGGAACAGACAAGCAATCAGTTATGGAACACTGACTACCATATTAAAAAAGTAAGAAGTTGCGCAGTATGGATTTTTTGAGATTGTAATTTAATTTTGCGCCCTAAAATAGATGCTTACTCGTGAAATGTAAATAGCAATGTGTGGTCTGAAGTGTGTGTTTTAGGCCTGATTGTAAAGTATTTAGGTATATGTGACCCATATGTGGAGGCATTTTCAAGTGTTTTCCAGAAGAATGGCTGCTGTCGATTCAGGTCAGACATTTCCTGTTTCATGTGCCTTTTCAAATGTATATATGTATATCTGTAAATATTTCTGTATTATTTCAACCTAAATAGGCATCCACACACTTTCAGAATATCAGCAACAAAATAGATATCTTGACAGCTTTAAAAGAAAAGTTGTTAGAAAAGATTAAGAAGTCCTACTAGATTGGTTCTTCTAACCTTAATAGTTCCATCAGATTCTTACATATCTTTTGTTTCCTAAGCAGGGCATAAATTCCAGAAATGTTTGTAGAGGCAAATCAAAGATACATACGAAAAAATGGTCGCAAATTCAGATATCCTGATTCAAGCATACAAGGACTTAGAATCTGCACATATTTATGGCACACAAGAATTTTAGAACAATGGAAAATATGCTGGGATCAGATGTGTAGAAAAATTGGTTTAGCAAATATCCATTTATAATTTAATGCAAAAATACTGTTTCCCTAATCTCTGACATAAAAGCATCCCTCAAAGAGTTTCACTTTCTGGGCAGCCACTAGTTAAGGGAGTCCTAAGTAAAAAAAGTAACACCGTATTATATATAATTTATAACCTCCTCCATTTGGGGGCCTGCAAGCGATTTGGCATAGAAATGCTGCCTCTGCCACACCCCATCAACCACTGCCTGAATGACACCCATAAGAACCAATGATTTCAAAGCCTGCATGAAACACCTCACGTCCGCAAACCTACTCATAAAAGGGTTTACAATGGACTGGAACCCCGTAAAATGTATATATCTACTTTGTATTTTTAAAATGAAATACATATCGTTTAAAATATAACCCCATCGGTTTACCTTGATGAACAGTCCAGGAAACAAAGTAGCTAAGTCAAATTCTCGCCACAAATATTTTGCTCCAAACTGCGGTACTCTTTATCTCTTAAAACGTGCTTCGGACGGACAGCACATATACCCTGCTTAGGAACAGAGTTCGGGCTGAACCGCATAATGACTTTCCCTACTGTAGGATGTTGGCTCTGTATGCACTATTTCAAAGTAAGGAATAGTATGCACAGAGTCCAAGGGTTCCCCTTAGAGGTAAGACAGTGGCAAAAATAAATAATACTAATGCTCTATTTTGTGGTAGTGTGGTCGAGCAGTAGGCTTATCAAAGGAGTAGTGTTAAGCATTTGTTGTACATACACACAGGCAATAAATGAGGAACACACACTCAGAGATAAATCCAAGCCAATAGGTTTTGTTATAGAAAAATATATTTTCTTAGTTTATTTTAAGAACCACAGGTTCAAATTCTACATGTAATATCTCATTTGAAAGGTATTGCAGGTAAGTACTTTAGGAACTTTGAATCATTACATTAGCATGTATACTTTTCACATAAAACACAATATGCTGTTTTAAAAGTGGACACAGTGCAATTTTCACAGTTCCTGGGGAGGTAAGTTTTTGTCAGGTAAGTAAATCACTTACAAGTCTCAGGTTTGGGTCCAAGGTAGCCCACCGTTGGGGGTTCAGAGCAACCCCAAAGTTATCACACCAGCAACTCAGGGCCGGTCAGGTGCAAAGGTCAAAGAGGTGCCCAAAACACATAGGCTATAATGGAGAGAAGGGGGTGCCCCGGTTCCAGTCTGCCAGCAGGTAAGTACCTGCGTCTTCGGAGGGCAGACCAGGGGGGTTTTGTAGGGCACCGGGGGGGACACAAGTCCACACAGAAAGTACACCCTCAGCAGCGCGGGGGCGGCCGGGTGCAGTGTGCAAACAAGCGTCGGGTTTCCTTTAGTTTTCAATGGGAGACCAAGGGGTCTCTTCAGCGATGCAGGCAGGCAAGGGGGGGGCTCCTCGGGGTAGCCACCACCTGGGCAAGGGAGAGGGCCTCCTGGGGGTCACTCCTGCACAGAAGTTCCGTTTCTTTAGGGGCTGGGGGCTGCGGGTGCAGGGTCTTTTCCAGCCGTCGGGAAATAAAGTTCAGACAGTCGCGGTCAGGGGGAGCCTGGGGATTCCCTCTGCAGGCGTCGCTGTGGGGGCTCAGGGGGGGCAACTTTGGTTACTCACAGTCGTAGAGTCGCCGGAGGGTCCTCCCTGAGTTGGTTGTTCCCCACCAGTCGAGTCGGGGTCGCCGGGTGCAGTGTTGCAAGTCTCACGCTTCTTGCGGGGATTGCAGGGGTCTTTAAATCTGCTCCTCTGTAACAAAGTCGCAGTTCTTTTGGAGCAGTGCCGCTGTCCTCGGGAGTTTCTTGGTCTCTTGGAAGCAGGGCAGTCCTCTGAGGATTCAGAGGTCGCTGGTCCTGGAGAAAGCGTCGCTGGAGCAGGGTTCTTTAGAAGGCAGGAGACAGGCCGGTAGGACTGGGGCCAAAGCAGTTGGTGTCTTCTTTCTTCTTCTGCAGGGGTTTTCAGCTCAGCAGTCTTCTTCTTCGGTAAGTTGCAGGAATCTAAATTCTTAGGTTCAGGGAAGCCCTTAAATACTAAATTTAAGGGCGTGTTTAGGTCTGGGGGGTTAGTAGCCAATGGCTATGCGGTGCTGGCACAAAGGGGTGAGCCTTTGAGGCTCACCGCCAGGTGTGACAGCCCCTGCCTGGGGGAGGTGTTAGCATCTCCACCCAGTGCAGGCTTTGTTACTGGCCTCAGAGTGACAAAGGCACTCTCCCCATGGGGCCAGAAACATGTCTCTAGTGTGGCAGGCTGCTGGAACCAGTCAGCCTACACAGATAGTTGGTTAAGGTTTCAGGGGACACCTCTAAGGTGCCCTCTGGGGTGTATTTTACAATAAAATGTACACTGGCATCAGTGTGCCTTTATTGTGCTGAGAAGTTTGATACCAAACTTCCCAGTTTTCAGTGTAGCCATTATGGTGCTGTGGAGTTTGTGTAAAACAGACTCCCAGACCATATACTCTTATGGCTACCCTGCACTTACAATGTCTAAGGTATTGCTTAGACACTGTAGGGGCACAGTGCTCATGCACTGGTGCCCTCACCTATGGTATAGTACACCCTGCCTTAGGGCTGTAAGGCCTGCTAGAGGGGTGACTTATCTATACCTGCATAGGCAGTGAGAGGCTGGCATGGCACCCTGAGGGGAGTGCCATGTCGACTTACTCGTTTTGTTCTCACCAGCACACACAAGCTGGCAAGCAGGGTGTCTGTGCTGAGTGAGGGGTCTCCAGGGTGGCATAAGATATGCTGCAGCCCTTAGAGACCTTCCTTGGCATCAGGGCCCTTGGTACCAGGGGTACCATTTACAAGGGACTTATCTGGATGCCAGGGGGTGCCAATTGTGGATACAAAAGTACAGGTTAGGGAAAGAACACTGGTGCTGGGGCCTGGTTAGCAGGCCTCAGCACACTTTCAAATCAAAACATAGCATCAGCAAAGGCAAGAAGTCAGGGGGTAACCATGCCAAGGAGGCATTTCCTTACACAACCACCCCCCCAAACGAAAGAGGATGAGACTAACCTTTCCCAAGAGAGTCTTCATTTTCTAAGTGGAAGAACCTGGAAAGGCCACCTGCATTGGCATGGGCAGTCCCAGGTCTGTGTTCCACTATAAAGTCCATTCCCTGTAGGGAGATGGACCACCTCAACAGTTTTGGATTTTCACCTTTCATTTGCATCAGCCATCTGAGAGGTCTGTGGTCAGTTTGAACTACAAAGTGAGTACCAAAGAGGTATGGTCTCAGCTTCTTCAGGGACCAAACCACAGCAAAGGCCTCCCTCTCAATGGCACTCCAACGCTGCTCCCTGGGGAGTAACCTCCTGCTAATGAAAGCAACAGGCTGGTCAAGGCCATCATCATTTGTTTGGGACAGAACTGCCCCTATCCCATGTTCAGAGGCATCTGTCTGCACAATGAACTGCTTGGAGTAATCTGGAGCTTTTAGAACTGGTGCTGTGCACATTGCTTGTTTCAGGGTGTCACAGGCCTGTTGGCATTCTACAGTCCAGTTTACCTTCTTGGGCATTTTCTTGGAGGTGAGTTCTGTGAGGGCTGTCACTATGGATCCATATCCCTTCACAAACCTCCTGTAATACCCAGTCAAGCCAAGGAATGCCCTGACTTGAGTCTGGGTTTTTGGAGCTGCCCAGTCCAGAATAGTCTGGATCTTGGGCTGGAGTGGCTGAACTTGGCCTCCACCTACAAGGTGTCCCAAGTAAACCACAGTTCTGTGCCCTATCTGGCATTTGGATGCCTTGATAGAGAGGCCTGCTGATTGCAGAGCCTTCAAAACCTTCCTCAGGTGGACCAGGTGATACTGCCAGTTGGAGCTAAAGACAGTAATATCATCAAGATAAGCTGCACTAAAGGACTCCAACCCAGCGAGGACTTGATTCACCAACCTTTGGAAGGTGGCAGGGGCATTCTTTAACCAAAGGGCATAACAGTAAACTGATAATGCCCATCAGGTGTGGAGAGTGCTGTCTTTTCTTTTGCTCCAGGTGCCATTTTGATTTACCAGTACCCTGCTGTTAAGTCAAAGGTACTTAAGAATTTGGCAGCACCTAATTTGTCTATCAGTTCATCAGCTCTAGGAATGGGATGGGCATCTGTCTTGGTGACAGAATTGAGTCCTCTGTAGTCCACACAAAACCTCATCTCTCTCTTTCCATCTTTGGTGTGAGGTTTGGGGACTAAGACCACTGGGCTAGCCCAGGGGCTGTCAGAGTGCTCAATTACTCCCAATTCCAGCATCTTATGGACTTCCACCTTGATGCTTTCCTTAACTTGGTCAGACTGTCTGAAAATTTTGTTTTTGACAGGCAGGCTGTCTCCTGTGTCCACATCATGGGTACACAGTTATGTCTGACCAGGGGTTAGGGAAAAGAGCTCAGCAAACTGCTGCAGGACCTTCCTACAGTCAGATTGCTGTTGGCTAGAGAGGGTGTCTGAATAGATCACTCCATCCACTGAGCCATCTTTAGGGTTTGATGAGAGGAGGTCAGGGAGAGGTTTGCTCTCAGCTTCCTGGTCCTCATCTGTTTCCATCAACAGATTCACATCAGCCCTATCATGGAAGAGTTTTAGGCGGTTCACATGGATCACCCTCTTGGGGGTCCTGCTAGTGCCTAGGTCCACCAGGTAGGTGACCTGAATCTTCTTCTCTAGCACTGGGTAAGGGCCACTCCATTTGTCCTGGAGTGCCCTGGGAGCCACAGGCTCCAAAACCCAGACTTTCTGCCCTGGTTGAAATTCAACCATTGCAGCCTTTTGGTCATACCAAAACTTCTGGAGCTGTTGGCTGGCCTCAAGGTTTTTACTTGCCTTTTCCATGTACTCTGCCATCCTTGAGCGAAGGCCAAGTACATAGTCCACTATGTCTTGTTTAGGCTCATGAAGAGGTCTCTCCCAACCTTCTTTCACAAGAGCTAGTGGTCCCCTTACAGGGTGGCCAAACAGAAGTTCAAAGGGTGAGAACCCTACTCCCTTCTGAGGCACCTCTCTGTAAGCGAAAAGCAGACATGGCAAGATGTCATCCCATCTCCTTTTGAGTGTTTCTGGGAGCCCCATGATCATGCCCTTTAATGTCTTGTTGAATCTCTCAACAAGGCCATTAGTTTGTGGATGATAGGGTGTAGTGAATTTATAAGTCACTCCACACTCATTCCACATGTGTTTCAGGTATGCTGACATGAAGTTAGTACCTCTGTCAGACACCACCTCCTTAGGGAAGCCCACTCTGGTAAAGATACCAATGAGGGCCTTGGCTACTGCAGGGGCAGTAGTCGACCTAAGGGGAATAGCTTCAGGATACCTAGTAGCATGATCCACTACTACTAGTATGTACATATTTCCTGAGGCTGTGGGAGGTTCAAGTGGACCCACTATGTCCACACCCACTCTTTCAAAGGGGACCCCCACCACTGGAAGTGGAATGAGGGGGGCCTTTGGATGTCCACTTGTCTTACCAGTGGCTTGACAGGTGGTGCAGGAGACACAAAACTCCTTAACTTTCTGGGACATGTTGGGCCAGTAGAAGTGGCTGACTAGTCTCTCCCACGTCTTGGTTTGTCCCAAATGCCCAGCAAGGGGAATATCATGGGCTAAGGTCAGTATGAACTCTCTGAACGCGTGAGACACTACCACTCTCCTAGTGGCACCAGGTTTGGGATCTCTTGCCTCAGTGTACAGGAGCCCATCTTCCCAATAGACCCTATGTGTTCCAGTTTTCTTGTCATTGGACTCTTCAGCAGCTTGCTGCCTAAGGCCTTCAAGAGAGGGACAGGTTTCTTGCCCCTTACACAACTGCTCCCTTGAGGGTCCCCCTGGGCCTAAGAGCTCAACCTGATAAGGTCCTAACTCCATAGGCTCAGTTCCCTCAGAGGGCAGAACTTCTTCCTGAGAAGAGAGGTTCTCTTTTTGTTGTTGTGTTGCAGCTGGTTTCCCAGCTGACTTTCCTTTCCTCTTGGTAGGCTGGGCCCTTTTTCCAGACTCCAGCTCTACTTTTTCACCCTGTGCCTTGCACTGTGCCCTTGTCTTGACACACACCAGTTCAGGGATACCCAGCATGGCTGCATGGGTTTTCAGTTCTACCTCAGCCCATGCTGAGGACTCCAGGTCATTTCCAAGCAAACAGTCTACTGGGATATTTGAGGAGACCACCACCTGTTTCAGGCCATTGACCCCTCCCCACTCTAAAGTTACCATATCCATGGGATGTACTTTAGTCTGATTGTCAGCATTGGTGACTGGATAAGTTTGTCCAGCCAGGTATTGACCAGGGGAAAACAGTTTCTCTGTCACCATGGTGACACTGGCACCTATATCCCTCAGGCCTTCTACACTTGTCCCATTAATTAAGAGCTGCTGCCTGTATTTTTGCATGTTAGGAGGCCAGACAGCCAGTGTGGCTAAATCCACCCCACCCTCAGAGACTAATGTAGCTTCAGTGTGACACCTGATTTGCTCTGGGCACACTGTTGATCCCACTTGGAGACTAGCCATTCCAGTGTTAGCTGGAGTGGAGTTAGAAGTGGTACTTTTCTTGGGACAGGCCTTGTCTCCAGTTTGGTGTCCAGGCTGATTACAGCTACGACACCAGGCCTTTTTGGGATCAATGTTTTTACCCTTGTACCCAAAATTGTTTTGTGAAGAGGCTCTGGGCCCACCCTCCTGTACAGGTTTTTGGGGGCCTGAAGAAGACTCTTTACTATTTTTGTTTTTGGATGTCTCAACACCTTTCCCCTGGGGAGGCTTTGTGACCCCTTTCTTTTGGTCACCCCCTGTGGAAGTCCTGGTCACCCTAGTCTTGACCCAATGGTCCGCCTTCTT
Organism: Pleurodeles waltl; assembly: GCF_031143425.1. Classification (NCBI taxonomy): domain Eukaryota; kingdom Metazoa; phylum Chordata; class Amphibia; order Caudata; family Salamandridae; genus Pleurodeles; species Pleurodeles waltl. The sequence continues at coordinate 783,169,866 of NC_090437.1, read as the reverse complement.
TCCCAATTCTTGGGGAGAAATTGGTCCTAGGTCTACCAGATGCTGATGCAGTTTATCATTTGAACAATTACTTAACAGGTGTTCTTTCACAAATAAATTGTACAGCCCATCATAATTATTAACACCACTGCCTTGAATCCAACCATCCAGTGTTTTCACTGAGTAGTCCACAAAATCAACCCAGGTCTGGCTCGAGGTTTTTTGAGCCCCCCTGAATCTAATCCTATACTCCTCAGTGGAAAATCCAAAGCCCTCAATCAGGGTTCCCTTCATGAGGTCATAAGATTCTGCATCTTTTCCAGAGAGTGTGAGGAGTCTATCCCTACACTTTCCAGTGAACATTTCCCAAAGGAGAGCACCCCAGTGAGATTTGTTCACTTTTCTGGTTACACAAGCCCTCTCAAAAGCTGTGAACCATTTGGTGATGTCATCACCATCTTTATATTTAGTTACAATCCCTTTAGGGATTTTCAACATGTCAGGAGAATCTCTGACCCTAGTTATGTTGCTGCCACCATTGATGGGACCTAGGCCCATCTCTTGTCTTTCCCTTTCTATGGCTAGGATCTGTCTTTCCAAAGCCAATCTTTTGGCCATCCTGGCTAACTGGATGTCCTCTTCACTGGAGTTATCCTCAGTGTTTTCAGATGTGCTGGTCCCCCCTGTGAGGGAAACAGCATCTCTGACTAGTATATTTGGAGTCAGGGCTTGAGCAGCCCTGTTCTCCCTAAGTAGGACTGGAGGGGGGGAATACTCCGCCAAGTCACTATCTTCATCCTTTGTGTTGCCATCCTCAGAGGGGTTGGCTTTTTCAAACTCTGCCAAAAGCTCCTGGAGCTGTAGTTTGGAAGGTCTGGAGCCCATTGTAATTTTCTTTATTTTGCAGAGTGACCTTAGCTCCCTCATCTTAAGATGGAGGTAAGGTGTGAGGTCGAGTTCCTCCACATTCATCTCTGCACTAGACATTATGCTTCTAAAAGGTGGAATACTTTTTAAGACTCTAAAACTAGTTCTAGGTTCTAATTCAAACTTTCACAAAACTTTTAAACTCTAAAAGGAATGCTAAACAGGGACTAAAACAAGGCCCTAGCAGGACTTTTAAGAATTTAGAAAAATAGTTCAAATTGCAAAAATCAATTTCTAATGACAATTTTTGGAATTTTTCATGTGATCAGGTATTGGCTGAGTAGTCCAGCAAATGCAAAGTCTTCTACCCCACCGCTGATCCACCAATGTAGGAAGTTGGCTATGTATGCACTATTTCAAAGTAAGGAATAGTATGCACAGAGTCCAAGGGTTCCCCTTAGAGGTAAGATAGTGGCAAAAAGAGATAATACTAATGCTCTATTTTGTGGTAGTGTGGTCGAGCAGTAGGCTTATCAAAGGAGTAGTGTTAAGCATTTGTTGTACATACACACAGGCAATAAATGAGGAACACACACTCAGAGGCAATTCCAGGCCAATAGGTTTTTGTTATAGAAAAATATCTTTTCTTAGTTTATTTTAAGAACCACAGGTTCAAATTCTACATGTAATATCTCATTTGAAAGGTATAGCAGGTAAGTACTTTAGGAACTTTGAATAATCACAATAGCATATACACTTGTTACATAAAACACATATAGCTATTTTAAAAGTGGACACAGTGCAATTTTCACAGTTCCTGGGGGAGGTAAAGTAATGTTAGTTCTTGCAGGTAAGTAAACCACCTACGGGGTTCAGATTGGGGTCCAAAGTAGCCCACCGTTGAGGGTTCAGAGCAAACCCAAAGTCACCACACCAGCAGCTCAGGGCCGGTCAGGTGCAGAGTTCAAAGTGGTGCCCAAAACACATAGGCTTCAATGGAGAAGGGGGTGCCCCGGTTCCAGTCTGCCAGCAGGTAAGTACCCGCGTCTTCGGAGGGCAGACCAGGGGGGTTTTGTAGGGCACCGGGGGGGACACAAGTCCACACAGAAAGTACACCCTCAGCGGCACTGGGGCGGCCAGGTGCAGAGTGCAAACACGCTTCGGGTTTTCAATAGGTTTCAATGGGAGACCAAGGGGTCTCTCTAGCGATGCAGGCAGGCAAGGGGGGGGCTCCTCGGGGTAGCCACCACCTGGGCAAGGGAGAGGGCCTCCTGGGGGTCACTCCTGCACTGGAGTTCCGATCCTTCAGGTCCTGGGGGCTGCGGTGCAGGGTCTTTTCCAGGTGTTGGGATCTTAGAGTCAGGCAGTCGCGGTCAGGGGGAGCCTCGGGATTCCCTCTGCAGGCGTCGCTGTGGGGGGTCAGGGGGACAACTTTGGTTACTCACAGTCTCGGAGTCGCCGGGGGGTCCTCCCTGTAGCGTTGTTTCTCCACCAGTCGAGTCGGGGTCGCCGGGTGCAGTGTTGCAAGTCTCACGCTTCTTGCGGGGATTGCAGGGGTCTTTAAATCTGCTCCTCTGGAAACAAAGTTGCAGTCTTTGTTGAACAGGGCCGCTGTTCTCAGGAGTTTCTTGATCTTTTGGAAGCAGGGCAGTCCTCTGAGGATTCAGAGGTCGCTGGTCCTAGGGAAAGCGTCGCTGGAGCAGTTTTCTTCTGAAGGAGGGAGACAGGCCGGTATGGCTGGGGCCAAAGCAGTTGGTGTCTCCGTCTTCTCTGCAGGGGTTTTTCAGCTCAGCAGTCCTCTTCTTCGTAAGCTGCAGGAATCTGATTTCCTAGGTTCAGGGGAGCCCCTAAATACAGAATTTAGGGGTGTGTTTAGGTCAGGGAGGGTAGTAGCCAATGGCTACTAGCCCTGAGGGTAGCTACACCCTCTTTGTGCCTCCTCCCAAGGGGAGGGGTTCACATTCCTATCCCTATTGGGGGGATTCTCCATCTGCAAGATGGAGGATTTCTAAAAGTCAGAGTCACTTCAGCTCAGGTTGCCTTAGGGGCTGTCCTGACTGGTCAGTGACTCCTCCTTGTTTTTCTCATTATCTCCTCTGGCCTTGCCGCCAAAAGTGGGGCCGCCAAAAGTGGGGCCGGAGGGGGCGGGCAACTCCACTAGCTGGAATGCCCTGTGGTGCTGGAACAAAGGGGGTGAGCCTTTGAGGCTCACCGCCAGGTGTTACAGCTCCTGCAAGGGGGAGGTGATAGCATCTCCACCCAGTGCAGGCTTTGTTACTAGCCACAGAGTGACAAAGGCACTCTCCCCATGTGGCCAGCAACATGTCTCGAGTGTGGCAGGCTGCTAAAACCAGTCAGCCTACACAGGTAGTTGGTTAAGGTTTCAGGGGGCACCTCTAAGGTGCCCTCTGGGGTGTATTTTACAATAAAATGTACACTGGCATTAGTGTGCATTTATTGTGCTGAGAAGTTTGATACCAAACTTCCCAGTTTTCAGTGTAGCCATTATGGTGCTGTGGAGTTCGTGTTTGACAGACTCCCAGACCCTATACTTTTATGGCTACCCTGCACTTACAATGTCTAAGGTTTGGCTTAGACACTGTAGGGGTACAGTGCTCATGTACTGGTGCCCTCACCCATGGTATAGTGCACCCTGCCTTATGGCTGTAAGGCCTGCTAGAGGGGTGACTTATCTATACTGCATAGGCAGTGTGAGGTTGGCATGGCACCCTGAGGGGAGTGCCATGTCGACTTACTCGTTTTGTCCTCACCAGCACACACAAGCTGGCAAGCAGTGTGTCTGTGCTGAGTGAGGGATCCCCAGGGTGGCATAAGATATGCTGCAGCCCTTAGAGACCTTCCCTGGCATCTGGGCCCTTGGTACCAGGGGTACCAGTTACAAGGGACTTACCTGGATGCCAGGGTGTGCCAATTGTGTAAACAAAAGTACAGGTTAGGGAAAGAACACTGGTGCTGGGGCCTGGTTAGCAGGCCTCAGCACACTTTCAAATCAAAACATAGCATCAGCAAAGGCAAAAATTCAGGGGGTAACCATGCCAAGGAGGCATTTCCTTACATTAGATTACTATCATACTTCACTGTAAGTCAGTCACTGCAAAAAGGTAAATTGCAATTTTAATTCCATTCTGAAACCAATATTATGACACTAAAGTTTATCCATAAATTCTCTGAGTGTTCGGCCAAGAAAGAAACTGTCTAGAAGTAATGGGGATTTATGAAGGGTCAAAGAGAGGTAATATATAACTTGCTGCTGTTGTTTATCCCCTCTTTTGTACCCAAGGACACATAAACTTTGATTGATAAAATGTCCAACACCACTGTGAAAAAAACAGTTTCTTCATGACTTGAAACTTATGCATGGTCAAATGCTCAGTCATGTCAGGTATTATAATGAGATATCAAAATATAACCATCCACATGATTTGAGCTTGAGATGGATATAAGGATTACCACCACCACTCAAATATTTTGACAGATGTCAACCAAATGGTGAATGGTGCAAGAGACTAATGAGGTAACCATGAATGGATCAAGCTGGGAAGATTTTGATGGGCCATTCGCCTTAATATTAGTATGGCACCATGGCATCTAAGAAGGCACTGACTGAGGTATGAAATTACTTTAAAATAACTGACAATATCATTTTTCATACATTTTCCCCACTCATGGAACTATGACTGTGCTCAAGTTTTATGAAGAAGAATTTTACATAAATCAAGCACTTTAATTTATAATATCAACATGGACACATGGGAGTTGTTGATGACTTGAAATATGTGAAGGTGGTCTTTGTGTTGATTATATAAATGTAATCATAAGGAATGGGTGTGTTAAAGTCCTTTCCTGCTGAGTTTGAACATGACTAATGGTTTTGGCACCATGTGTTTTACTAACCTTTTTACATCTAGTGCAACATGCAGGTATTTTCTGGGGATGTTTGCTGAAATGAACAATTTTAAAGCCTGTAACGCATGGTCTTTACCCCGCAAGATGTTACCATGCATGCCATTACCAAGCAGGTAAGTAGCACACAGGCCTTTTTTTTGGTATTTTACCCTGCAGTACTTTGTCACGTAGGTGAGTATATTTTGTAAAATGACATAATAATTGATCAATACACACAGACCTTTTCTGACTAATCAAAAGATCTCTGGCATAGTGCCCCCTTGTGGGGCCCGTTGGGCACTGCAGTCCCAGCCCAATGAGGAGCAGGCCCAATGATGAAGCATGCCACCTTTGGGTGGGTGAGGGCTTGTGCTCCTTTGAGAAGACACTCCTAGTGACTGATGGTGTTCATGGTACTTAATACATTTCCTTGAACTTAACATGAGAACAGTATACTCTATTTATTTATTGTACTATACAGGAGATTGTATACTGAACCGTAAAAATCTCTGTGCCGTCCAACATTTAAGATAGTATAAGGTTTCCACTGGAAGTGTACTCTTCATGTAGAAAGTATGTTGCTTAGAGCTATTCTAAAATGTTTCCAATATTGGAGGTGTATTGTACAGTTCAGCAGACATGCAATGTTGGCAAAGTTAGGAAAAATGGAAACATATCTCCTTGTAACCGCCTGCTTCATCTGTGCTCCTTGTTAGCAGATAGGGCATTGTGTGAAAGCCGTAGGTGAAATCCCTGTAGCCTGTATTGTTGGCTTGTGACCACAACAGACGCAGCCCTACTGTACTAATCTAAGCTTTTCAACAAAGCATTTATCAAGCACTCAATCATAACAATTTGAATACAAACAAAGGTACAGTTGGCTACAATAATATACAATCCCTTCTAAGAGTGTCAAGCTGGGATTGGCATTGCCCAGGTGTCAATCATGGGACACCACTGACACAAAGAAATGCAAAGCAATGCAAAGTGCTAAATGTGTTACTTTACAGACTGCTTTCCAGCACAAAAACAGATTTCCGCTGGAAAGTAAATGGCTTATCAACACTTCTGAGTTGCCTCACTTTTTGTGACTTTGCACTGGCAAAAAGTGCTGGTATATTTGCCCTTTGTATGTATCCTGTGAAGCAAGATCCCTTTACAGAAAGACTGGAGGTCAGATACAATTCTGCTACAGTCAATAATACTCTGACTGCATTTTCTCTTGGACAATTTCTTCTTGTCTAATATCAGTGAGACTGAGATGTAACTATTGCTTCCTCTTCAGTACGATGCTAATCCTAATGTTGCTATAAATATCAACGAACAAAACATAATATCTGTTTATTTGGTTGCAAAAGAGACTTGCAGCAGCTACTGTTTCCCGCACAGATAAGCTGGCATCAGCCTCAGTAAACGCCAAAGAAGCAGAAGTGTTAGGAAATTAATCCGTCGACAGAAATGCACTTCTACAGTTCCATATTGTACTCATGGTACTTTTTCCATTTCTACCAAGCAGGATTTCGGTTTTTGGAGACACCGAGTTAAAAATGGCACAACAGCAGCAAGGAATGAGCCTGAATACTTAAGCTGTATATTTTGCAACTCTGCAGAATTGATGACTTCTGGAGACAAGGCAGATCAACAGTTCAAGGGGACAGGATGGCCGCAGGTCTCCGGAGAAAAACAATTAATGAGCATTTGTCAGCACAATTAGGAAAGTATTGGCTACCTAAGCAAATCTTGCAGTGCCACTGCAGATTCAATTACAATAACATATCTTCCCTCACATTACCTGGGACACACTGTTGACTATACTATTATGGGGTGTTAGTGCAGAAATAGTTCCAGCTTTTTCTTTCTTTCCAAATCGAAAGTTTCATGTGAGCGGTATTACCTATACCATAGGATTGCTTACAGTTTAATGTATACACGTTCACCACATCCGAATCCCACAGTCGTAAAAAACAAAATAAAACACACATTATATCAGTGTAAAGAAACATATTATCTAGCACCACCAGTGGGCACATACTAAAATACTAAGTACAGAGCAAGGGATCCAAGGCTGAAGGAAAGTAAGCTGGGGAGAAGTTTTGTTTGTGGAAGGAGAAAATGATGAGAAGTGTGTGTTTTCTCCATAGATTTCTTTTCCACCAATTTGATCTAACTCCCAATTCCATGAAAAATAAATGGAAAAGCGGATACAACTTTGAAATGTATTGTGTCAAAATGTGAATGGAAGTATCTAGCAGATGAATTAATGATATCAGTTTTGTCTCATAGAGTTGTAATCTACCTGCAAATATCCTGCATCCTTACTTTTTGGAAAACCGAGTTGCGCTAAGATAACTGTGTTTAATGTTGTTGTGCATGAGGCCCAACTTCTTGGAAAAGGTCCCTCTGGAGATTCAGACTGGCCTATCCAGGAATAAGGCAGTGCTCGAAGGTTGGTCTGATAGATCAGTGTGTGGCCATGCATTTTAGCTATTTGTGAGATGATTTTATGCTCTGATGGGCTGGGTTTTACTGTTGACTTCTCTGACATTACCACAAAAATTGTCTGCACCAAGCACAAACGCATGCAGTCTTCCATACCTTTCAAAACACCAATACTGCTGGGCTTTAAAACTTTAAACCTGCCCTCAATGGCAAATGTGGGACACTTTTTTAGCTACCTGATTCGCTGATGGGCACCACTTTTAAACTGGGGCCTGAGCCTGTTTTCTGTCCCAGGCCGACCCTGTCACCTCGGGCCTTCCTCAACTATATGAATAATGCATTAATGGAAAGTCCCATTAGGCTTTTTATAACTGGCACTTTTGGTACTTTTTATTGGGGCTTCTGCTTGGAAATGGGTTGGAAAACCTCTGAACTAGTCCATTAAAAGCTCATCTCTTTTTGTTCTCCGCTAAGAATAAAATAAGTTCATAAATTACCAGTATGTTTCCGAATCATACATTTTAAAATCTGATTTTAGTTAATTTTATTTAATACTATACATCAGCACTTTCAAAGTGCTATTGGGAACTTTAAACAAGTCTGAACAACAAACAAATTTGCATAACACGTTGTGATTTGAAAATGTATATGAACTAACATAGAATATTGAGAAGTATATTGCATGAAGTAAACTTAGTTAAGAGTTAACTAAGCATGACTTATTATGTCCCTTATATTATGTCTCCTAGCGGAGGTCCTCATTCCTTTGCCAGTAGGAATCAGGAAGGTAACTAATGATAATAAGTCCTGTCATAGCAGTCGGTCTGGTTGACAATTAAAAGTGCCTTATCCATTGCTGTGAGTTTAGGCACTACATAATTTATCATACAAACACAGTGCCTTTCATCCTTGCACGCATGAACCCATTCATCTACCCACTGACACATTTTAGTATTCTCCTACACACTTAATACACAATATAACACAGCCACTAATTAAAAAAGAATATAGAAGATAAATAAAAAGAATACAAGTAGAAAAAGTTTTTTTTAAATTCACCTAGATGTCGTGGGTATATGTTTGCAACTAAAAATTTAAACAAATATAAGAAAGCACTGGTTGACCATCTTGGGATGGTTTTGCACGTGAAGCATCACTGATTTAAAGTTTCAACAAGGCCACCACATTTAGAAGCAACATTTTGGCCATACTGGAATCATTAAACAATGATGCATTGTGAACAATACCTTTCAAAGATGACCTGGCATTAAACACCTTTCACAGCTTCCTTGGCATGGTATTGTTCATCGTATCATTGTTATACCAGTCCAAGATGGTCAACACGTTGCCAGCATAAGACGGCTATCTTGGAATAGTAAAAATAACAATAAACTATGGACAGTACCCTTTCAAGATGGCCACTTGGTTTAAACACAGCAACTGTGTGGGGTGAGGCATACTGCAGATGAAATGAGCGGCCCTGTTGCTCTGACTAGTGAACTGCTGGGAGCTCGAAAAAAAATGAACAAATACATAGTTAATAAATGAAACTGGATCTACAAAAGGAGAAAATTAAAAACTAAAGGGCTGGCCCCTAAAACACTGGCACCGAAGCACACTCTTTTTCAGGTGGATGTGCTAACTGATCAGGTTAAATGACATTACTCACAGGACAATACAGTCAGGTAATGACGTTGGCTGAGCTACTCCACCCTGCACAATCATTTACTCCCAGGAGTTGTTAGAGAGGTTATCATCACAAAAAGCCTTGCCTCCTGTGGTCATCTATGAAATCTCATGTAACCATATTACTGTCAGTGGGCTTCAATATCGTGTAGTAACAATCTCCTTTAAAGGCCTATTGGCTGTAACATATGATTCTCACTATAAATAAGTACAGTCTAGTGTTTTTGCTATAGCTTTCAGACTAAAAAGATATGATTAATAGTACTTGATATAACTTTTCCCAGCCAGGCCTATAGCCTTTACAATTGGGTTGCCACTATAATCAACTTGTGACTATAAAGCAGCCAGCAGGCATACAGGCATACAATTCCAAATAAGTACATAATTATATCTGGTAAAATAATATACAACCCCTCTCAAGAGGTCATAAAAGGGATTTTTACAGTGCAAAATTTCAAACCCCAAAGTGTATTACATTGTGCAATGAATACAACATTCTTACGTACTGTGTTGATCTATGAGAGTCCATAAAACAAAATACCTGTAATCATGCTTTAACAAAGGGTAATAATAATTAATTTTTAATGGCCTATTGACTTTAACTTTTCTCAATAACATAGTTGGTTTATTGCCTTTGGTAAAACGTTTCATAATAAACACATCATATTTATGACATCCGAAGTAACGTTTCTCTATTAATCAATTAGGTGTATAACCATTATTGTTGGCTTGTCACTATAACAAACAGAATCCTACTGTAATAATGTAAGCTTTTCCACAAGGCAGTCGTCAAGCATACAGTCATATATTTGAAAACATACAAAATTACATTTAGAATAGCAATCTATAATGCCTCATAAGAGTGTCAAAGAAGTATTATCACACTGCAAATCTTCTCCCTCCAGAGTTTGTAAGAGAGAGTAACCACACAAAATAATCTTGCCTACTCTGTTAATCTATATGATACGGCTAACAAAATATTTGTTTACAGACTTTAACACAGAGTAATAACAGTCCACCCACCAAGGCCCCCTTTTAACATATGCTTTGCACTATAAATAATTCTGTCCTACTGCTTTTGTCATAACTTGTCATAGTAAATAGGTCGGATCTATGATACCATCCATATCTTTTCACAATGAACCAATCAAGCTATAGCCATGTTCCCTGGATTGTCATTGTGGCCAACTTAGGCCTTCTGTATGGAGCATAAGGTTTCTCAGAAGGCAAAACAGCCCTGGCTTTCAGCACCTCTGCCCATTCATAATCTTGTAGAGAGGACGATTCACATGTGGATGGAGCCTCGGCCCCTCTTCTCAGTGCTTTTCTTAAAGCTCTTTTTCTAGAGAACAAATAAGGTCAAGTGACAGCTATGTGGTTAAACAAGCCCTAAAATGGTGAAACTCAATAGTTCAAGAGCATCCTTATTGATAAACCTTTTACCTTAATTTTAAAAACGTTACACAATGACTATGTTTTTGATATTGCTGGAAAGGAAATAAAATGGTTCAACTCCCAAAACTGGGCTTGATTTCCACATCTAATCATAAGAGGCTGAGTATAGGAATCTTCTTTTTAGCTGAAGCAACATAAAGTTTTTGGAACTCAAAATAATTGCTCAGAAATCTATAGCACAAATCGTCTAGTCACTTGAATTTGAGAAGAAGAAAAAATAAATATTGAAACTTTCACTTGATCTTCACTTTTATATTATTGATTTTCCAACAATATGAGAGTATTGAGTCGTATGCTGAATCCAAGTGGCACTGTTGAGCCACCTGATCAGATAGGCACTGTTATCCATAGAAATATATATAAATACTGTTCTCTCTACAACTGTAACATAACTAAGAAGGCAATGAACTTAACTTAAGAAGCCTGGGTAAGTATTTTATCATATAAAATTGTAATTAGTATATATATTTTATATTGAGTTATATTGCGGAAACAAAATAAAAGATTTTGAAGAAAACATTTTGACAATACAGAGCTGCAATTTGCAATATATTTAGCTGTTGATATTTTCCTGACTAAATTAATACTCTTTCTTTATGAAGTATGTGTGTTCATGCAAAAAAAAATACTGTTACATGCTGAGCACAACAGTGAATGTACATAAGATTTAATACTACCTTCTCTCCTGGCGTCACTGAAACTCTCCATATGCAGTGTGTATAGGAAGGGTATCCATTTGGAAAGCCTGGTGATGAAAAGTTTCCTGCAGATTCCTGAAGTGTTTCTCCACACGCTGAAAGAAATTGAAATGTATAAGGAATTTTAATAGTCAAAGGAAATGCAATGACAATGAAAGTTGTAAACATCATCATGACAGAAGTATCTGACCACAGAAAAGCCACTGCCATTTATTCAATGGGCAGGTACATTCATCACCTGGGCACCAAAAGAGGCAGATTCTAGAAGATGTCCAAGTCTCCTCTCATATAATGGGAGTTTCTGATACAACTCCAAAGTCTTCCCTAGGTCAAGCCAGGCCTCCAGATCTCTCAGGGCAGGAAAATCCAGCTCCATCAACATAATGCTCCAGCCGTGTACATCAATGCTGCAATGGTCTCTTGAGAAGAAGACCCTGACACACACATTGTCACAAAGTAAATGTGGAATATATTCACACATGAGAATCCCTTTCCACTCTGCAAGACTCATCGATCATACGAAACCCCCAAAGTAGGAGAATCTAGCCACTGAATTTCCATGCCCAACAGATCCAGACAGATCTTCTGCAGATCCACAAATGGATTCATGTCTTCAGCAAGAACATTAGGAGTAGAACCTTACACTTACAAAAAGGCATGTCTATATTCCTGAATGTTTATTCCAGCAGATCACAGCAAACCTTCTGACTTTTCCACAGATGTGGGAAGACCAACCTTGAATTGGAACAACTCACCTTTCCAATTTCAAGGTGAAAACATTTTGGTGCCTCTAGAGTGTATTTACAGTGCAAAGAAGCAAAGAAAAATATGAAAATAGTGGTAGCAAACACAACATAAATCATTTAAATGCTTTATGATATGGGCATTTGTGGTGATACGAATACTCAATCAGCTCCCTAACTGAGAGTAAGGATTGTTCCAAGCTGAGAGAGGCAGTTTCTTGGGCCTCATTGCCTTCTAAATGATGCAGAATGTCTACAGTTATATACAAGGGATAGCAACTAATTGGATGCTTTGATAGTGCTGGTTGGGTGTGGTTTGAGCGTTTAAGGCAGAAAATTAGTATAGTTTTGTTTTAATGGACCCTGATTGGTTGATCCCACTGTAAAGCATATATTTAAATTCAAGGTAGAGCACAATGAACTGATAATGTGCATGGGCATCGACTCCATTGTTAAATTGTCTTCCCGCAGTCGGGTGACAGTAGAGTATGTAAGTGTGTGTAAAGAAATGTCCATACATATAAAAGTGTAAGAAGATACTGCAACGGTCAGAGGTTTCCGGTGAGGAGGGTGGGCGTATGTGAATCTACAGCACTACATGCCACAAACAGACGCTTACAGGGTAAGTAATTTAATCTGTTTGATGGCATGTGTGGTTGTAGATACACATGCTCTGCATAAACTGTTGCAGTTGTTTGAAATAGTGTACATAGCACTGCCTGTCCTACATTTGCCTATTGGCATGCTAATACATCCACACAATAAAGTTTAGTGAAAGTGTGTGGAGTAGACCATGTAGCTGCTTTACATTTTTCAGCTATTGGTATAATGCCCAGGAATGCCATGGAAGCACCTATCTTATGGGTAGAATGTGCTCTAGGAGTTGTGGGCAAAGTTCTTTTATCTTAGGCGTAACATGTCTGAATTAATTTAATTATCCATCTGGAAATGCCTGATTTAGATATGGACTTTCCTTTGTGAGCAGGTGAAAAGGCAGCAAAGAGTTGCTTAGTTTTACAAAACTCTTTAGTTCTGTCAACATAGTACTTTGAAGCTCTTTTTACATCTAGTGTATGAAGGGCTCTTTCTGCAATTGAATTGGGTTGTGGAAAGAAAACAGGTAATTCAGCTGACTAATAAAAGTGGAAATCACTTTTTGAAGGGATTTTGTGTTAGTTCTAAGGACTACCCTACCCCGTGTATCTGGAAGAAAGGATCTTCCAAGGTTAATGCCTGGAGCTCAGTAACACGTCTAAGTGAAGTAAAGGCCACCAAAAAGGTGACCTTCCAGGATAGGAATTGGAGGGGGCATTTATGTAACGGTTCAAATGGAGGCCCCATAAGTCTGGTGAGTACAATACTGAGATTCCATGCTGGTGCAGCGGGTACTTTAGGTGGAATTATTATTTTAAGGCCTTCCATGAATTCCTTAATATCTGGTCCCTTGAACAAGGGTAAATGTTGTCTGTTATTTAAGTATGTGGCCACTGCAACTACATTTAGGCATACTGAAGTGCAAGCCAGACAAGAGGTTTGCAAATGGAGAAGGTAGCCGACAATGTTTTGGACAGCTGCTTCAGGTGGATCAATTTGGTTACTGTGGTAGTAGGAAACACATTTTTTCCACTTAGCATTGTAACAAGCTCTGGTTGTGGTGTTATAAGCTTCTTTGAGAATAGTCATACATTCAGGTGGAAGATTAAGGTAACCAAATTCTGTGACCTAAGGAGCCAAATCACAAGGTTGAGTACCTTTGGATTTGGATGCCTGATTTCTCCATGGTTCTGAGTGAGAAAAAATGGGTTGAGGGGAGGCTTTTTCTGAGGCACTATGGGAAGCTCAAGTAGTGTGGTGAACCATGGTTGATGAGCCTAAGAGGGAGCTTTGAGAATGTGGGTGAGAGATGTTTGCCTGAGCTTCCAAACCACAAATAGAAGAAGAAGGAGAGGTGAAGAAGAATAGGCAAATACCCCTGACCAATTCATCCATAGAGGATTGCCCTTGGATAGTGGGTGTGAGAGCCTGGAGGTGACGTCTGGGCATTTGCGCTGTCTGCAGTTGCGGACAGGTCTATCTGTGGAAACCCCCATCTGTGAAAATATGTAAGGGGGACTCGGGTGGAGTTCCCACTCACGAACTTGTTGCAGATTCATGCTGAGGAAGTCGGCAAAGTCGTTGTCCATCCCTGGGATGTGTTATGCTAACAGGTGAAAGTTGTGGCGTATTGCCCAATGCCAAATTGCCATGATAGGCGTGATAACTGTAGGGAGTGTCCCCCCCTGTTTTTGTGCATAAAACATGGCTGATGTGTTGTCCATCCAGATCAAGGCAACCTTGCCTATCAGCTGAACTAGGAATGCTTGAAGTGCTAGGTGAACAGCTGTAAGCTCAAAACAGTTGATGTGGAGACCCTGGTGTTTGGTGTCCCAAAGACCCTGAACTGTGAGATTCTGTAGGTGAGCAATCCATACTGTGAGGGACGCATTCAATGTGAGAATGATCTGGGGAACAGGGTTGAGGAACAGCCGTCCCTTTGATAGGTTTTGAGTGTTCCACCCCTGCAGAGAGTGATAAGTGCAGCTGTCTACCAACACTAGATCTTGTAACTGACCCTGTGATTGAGACCATTGACTCGCCAGAGATGATATCATGCCTAGGGGACATTGAACTGTTTTGACTATTATGTGTAGATTAGGGTGAAACCAGTGTAGCAGCACTGTGATGTTGAGAATCCTGACTGAATTTGGGTAGGCTAATCCCAGTTGTAAATTGAGAATAGCCCCTAGATGCGGCTGAATCTTTGAAGGTTGAGGGTGTGACTTTTGTATTTTGATGGTAAACCCCAATTGATGGCGAAGTTGTAGAGTGCACTGAGTGTGTTGGAGACACAACTGAAGCATGCTGGCTTTGATGAGCCATTCATTCAGACCGTGGGGAACATCCGGGGCACGGCAATGACTCCGAATTGGAGCACTTTGAATTGGTAATGTGTATCCGCTATTACAAATCTGAAGTATTTGCAGTGAGCTGGATGGATGGGTATGTGAAAATAAGTGTTCTTCAAGACTAGTGCAGACATAAAGTCTCCCTGTTGTAGCAGAGGGATCACACCCTGAAGAATTAACATATGGAAATGTTCTGATAAGATGTAATGATTTAACGGCCTGAGGTCCAATATGAGTCTGAGTGATCTGTCCTTTTTGGTAATGAGAAAGTATAGAGATTATACTTCCGAACTTTGCAGTTGAAGAGGGACAGGCTCTATGGCTTTTGTCTGCAAGAGAGCCTGTACTTCCTGTTTGAACAAAGCTTGATGTTCTATGGAGAGTTTGTGTTTGGAGTGGAATGTTTGGAGGTGTTTCAATGAGCTCCAGACAATAACCATGTTCGATAATATCCAGCACCCACTGGCGCAAGGGGAGATACACTTTCCATACTCCTTGGAATTATTACCTCTGTATGTGCCATTGTAATATCTCTTTGAAAAGGAGGCCTGATGCTGCTCCCTACAGGAAGAGGTTGTGGCATCTGATGGAGTTGTCTTGGTACCGTGTTTGTATGTGGGATGCCGAAAGGCACCACGAGTACTGGAGGTATGAAGCGCCTCCATTGATTTGGCAACCTCTCTGTCCTTTTTCATTTTCTCTAATGTTTGATCTAATTGGAGACCACACAAATGTTGTTGGCCAAAGACAGAGTAAGGAGCTTTTGCTGTGCTTCTGGCTTAAACCCAGATATATGTAGCCAAGCATGTCTACGCAACAATAGGGTTTGTGTTGATGCCGCTAGCAGCTGTCTCTCTGCCGATTCAGGTGCATATATGATAGAATTGTTTGAGATGGGTTTACTCTTCTGGACAACTTGATGACCCCTTTTTTATACTCTTCAGGGAGATGTTGGAGGAGTTTCTCCATTTCATTCCAGTGGACCCTCTTGTATATTGCCAGCAACCTCTCAGTGTTGGCAATTCTCCAATGATTGGCTGCTTGTGTTGCCACCCTTTTCCCTGAAGCATCGATGAGTTCAAACTCTTTGTCAGGCATCTGCTGATGTCTGAGAATTAGATCTCTTACACAGCATTAGACACCATCAGCGAGTCTGGGGGGAGATGGTCCTTGATGTAAGGTGGGTTTGAGGGTGCAACTTTATATTTTTTATCAACTCCTGGTGTAATAATGCATGCTCGCACCAGATCGTTAAATATTTTGGCTGAGTGACAGAGTATTCCCTTTAGCATGGGCAAGTATTGGCATGCCTTAGTGGTTGAAGACAGTGCTTCAAAGAGAAAGTCATCTTGGATGGGATCTTTGTGCAAGGGAACCGGGTGATGGCTTAGCTTGATACAGGTCTGAGTCATTATCCCCAGGAGGGTGAGGGTCTTTCCTGTCCCATGGATCTGTGGGCTGCTGATCATTGTCATCCCCTCAACCCTGATCCTCAGTGTAAGATTGTGGGGAGCCTTCTGGAGTGATATCTCCTATGTCACTACGAGAGTGATGTGGTGAAGGAGGTGTGGTGGTGGTGGTGAGGAAATTGGAGGAGGTGGTGGAGGTGATGGAGATGAAGGAGAAGCAGGCAAAGGTGGGTCCTGAGGATGTCTTTATTGAAGGAACAGGTAGGTTCGTGGACTCCTGAAAAGAAAACTGGCACAATGATGGAATAGGCGCAGAATGCACTGCTCTTGCTTGAATTCAACCAGTAGAAGGTAGAATATGTATATTTTTCTGTTTTGGATCAGGCCTTTCGATCACAATCTCAAGGATCAGTTCCAGTGTTGAGATGGAAGTTTTTGGAGCTGAACGTGATTTTTGTTTCACACTGAGGAGGTCGGAGCAGAAGCCATCTAAGCTGGGGTGCTGAGAGCCGGTGAGGTTGATGGTTGGCTCAGCACCGAGATTGGTTGGCTCTGTGTGGGAGCAAGAGGTTTCAGCTTTGCCTTCGGTGCTGAGCCCAGGGGCGGGGCATCCTTAGCAGATACATAATGCTTATCTTGGCCTGATGGCAGTGGTGACCTGGGAGCTGTAATTTCAGTTGGAACTGATATCTCTAGGTGGGCTGGGTAGGGGCCTGGGTACTCACTGAACGCTGACCTGAAGGAAGGAACTGCATTTGTAGGCCAAACTCTATTTCGGAGTCAGATTCATAGTCTGCTATGGAAAGGGCCTCTTCCTCTGCTGCCGAGGCCTCTGCAGCTCTTCCTGCTGTTTGACATTGTGTTGACCAAAGACATTGGGTGTCCCTTCCAGGTCCTTGCACTGAATTTCTTTCCAATGCCCCAGATGATCCCGCAAAGTCTTCTTTGATCAAAAAGATCAACAAGCCTCATAGTTTTCCTCATTATGGTCAGGAAATAGACACAGGTCGCTAACCTGATGGTGGTCTGTATGCAGATAGTTAGCATGGCAGCTGGGACAGAATCAAAATAGAGTTTGGTCCATTAGCAGTGCATCATTGGTCGAAGCTAATGAGATGAGGAAACCAGGCCTACAAGGGTGAGGCCCAAGGGCTGCGACTTAAGAACATCGATTCCACGGGCAATGGATTGCTTCTGTTTCTGAAAGATCGCAATGGAACGTGAACGAAAACAATACCGATGGGTGTAGAGGTTAACATCGGACTGAAGGGAGCCCAAATAGGGCACAACCAGGAGCATCGAAGAAAATGTCCAAAAGCCGATTGCAGAAAGAAAACAATCAATCAATGGAGTCAATGCCAATGCACATTATCACAGAGAAGGGGAGTTACTTTACCTAGAGAGACTTCTTTGAAGACAAAAAGCTTGCACACATCCGGGCCCAACACTAGATGGCAGGAATATGCAGAGTATGTGTATCTATAGCCACATTTGAGTTTCCACAATCCGTCTAGCATCTTTTCTAAGTCTGCCAACCTCTAATACGCATTAAGTTGTATAGTTTACCACAAGAGGCATTCTTCCCTTCCCAGGCCAAATATATAGCTTTATAATTCAAAGGAAAATGCAGTCAGAATTTTCATACTGCTAGTCAGTCTTGCAATGATCCAAGAATAAGCTGGACATTTCATAGCAAATGGGCGCTTGGAAGTGTGTGCATGCTTGAGTAACACATTGAAGCACTACAATCAGGTTTATGGTCCTACAATATTTACACTGCTAACACATATTTACCTCAAGACACATTTCTAAATACATCCTCAAACATATCATAAAATTAGTAACAATACTAATATGAATGCAAAACGATCAAATGAAGGCGTCATTTTCCATATCATTGATAGACTAACATAGTAATACATACTCTCTGACAAGTCATCACTTCTAAGATTTATAATAGGGAGTACTGTGAGCTTACACATAGTCATAGTACTGCACGGTCCTGGTACTGTACTTGTTTATGTTTTAGAGTTCTTCTTTGACTCTGTAGCTCTCGATTTCATTAACAATATTGCAGTTCTGCTTTGTCAAGTATGTACATCAATGTTTTACATTTCAACTGATAGCACATTTTCTAGGTTGTACTTACTAGGCATAAAAATCCAAGCTGTAAATCATGGCTACATATGGCCAAGTGATCAGTATAATAAAGACTATGAATTTCACCTTTCCCTTAGTTGGCTTTATTCCATTCTCAATTTGTAGTGAATTTATGGTACCTGACTTTTGAACAGTGGCTGCTTCATTGCCAGCCAACAGATGGGCTAATAAAACTAATGACTGTGTTCAGTGCTGCTTTATGTGACTAGGCTATGTGTCTCACATATTTGTACTTCTACATACATGCTTTGAACAATGCAATACCTGGACATCTATACAGCTTTCTTGCCTGTGCAATGTCTCCTTTACTCAGGCGTGTGCGCTGACCAATGGGCGGCCTTGAACCATTTTCATCACGGGAAGGGAAAATGGTGTCCAGAAACATACCCCTAAAGAAAAAGAGGCAAGTTAACACAACATCAGTCTGATCACATAGTGTAACTCTCATGAAAATACCATCATTACTTATGTGAGAGGATATGCAAGACATATGCATAGAAAGACAGTGTTAGTTCACATAAATATGGGCACAGTGTACTAGAAATATAATCACTGCCAACCATAAGAATATCTTGCTAGAGACAAAAAATCTATACTGTGTTGTGTGATTTCTGGATAAAGATAGCCTTGAGGAAAAGGATAGGGGAGGGTGTGTCACTTATCCCTGAATACTTCAGATTGTATATCTTTCATAAATATATAAATATAGATCAATCAAGCCAGTCTCCCATTCGCCATGAGCTGGGATTATGGCACAGATTTGGAGATGCCAGTCTGGCTCATCAAATAATGACACGCCCTGCACCTTAATAACCACTCATACTTATTACCATGGAGAAACTGATGCATTAACAAAAGGAAATCTTGTGAGATCATTGTGAGACAAAGAACCCTGGATATTTCTGATACGTTTTGTTGCTGGAAGAGTTCTCCCAGCTGAAAAATGGGACAAAATGGGGAGAAAATCAATTCTTGAAACTGGATCACTTTTTGGGAATTTTACCCAAATATTGATGTAAAAATATTTACTAGCCATGATATTATGGTCAAAATATTGTGACTGCAAATATACAGTGGGCAAAAATATTGAGAGCTATTCAGTGTTTAACAAAAAAAATGTAATTTAAAGTGCATTTTTATATAATATGTTATGTTATTTTGTTGCATTATGTTATGTATTTATATCATTATATGTGGTGTTGTGAAATGTATTTGATTAAGTAATTTTAAATTATAAACCTTTATATCTAATAATTGTTTATGGCTTGTGAGGTGTTTTGGGGTTTGATGGGTTCTGTAATTTTAAAAGTATACATTAATTATTTTCGTTTTTTATTTATTTGTAATTGTTGATATTATTACTTTTTTTGTTTACATTTTTTATCAATTCTTTTTTTACCTATTGTTTATGAGGTTGTGTGGCTGATTGTTGGTTTACCTGGGAGTTTTACAAAATATTATGAAATAATTTAAAATAATTGGTTTACCTATACAATATGTTCATTGTCGCGTGGTTTTTCAACATTTATTTGGGAATTACTGAAGCATGTAATTTTATGATTATTTACTTTAAGTGATTTATTAACTTGTTAATGTGGGTTGTGGTGTATATTGTGGAATAGGTGGACAGTATTCCCTAAGTTAAATCATTAAATAGTAGTTGCTTTTAAATATTTTAAAATGCAACTATTATAATTGAGTTTTTTTAGTTTTGAAAATAACTGTCATTATTACTGGAGTTCTTGTTTGTTTTATGTTTTTATATTGTAGCTCGAAGGATATTGTTTATTTACAGATATACTTATAGCTTGAATAGCTGCTTAACAGTTCTGATATACTTTAATGTTTTGAATTTACTTTAATACTTTTAGAAAAGCTGTATTTTTATATGAAATTTTGGTTCAGTATTATGTATAGCATATATATTAGGTAGGTGTAATAGATCTGACCCCTCTAATATATGCTTTTTCCTCAATACTTGCTGGACTGGAGTCAGAATAATAAATCTACCTTCCTTAATGTAAATACTTTTCTCAATGTTTTTTACTCTGGAATTAGAAAAGTAAATCAGCCCCCATAATGTATACCCTTTCTTAATTGTTTGATATGTTGGAATTAGAGTAGTAACCCTCTCCCTTCCCCTAGTGTATGTTCTTTACTTAGTGTTAGACTATTCTTAGAATAATAAATCTGAACCCCACAAAATGTATACAGTTTACCCAATGTTTGTTAGATTGGAGTTAGAATAGAAAATCTGCCACTGTGTAAATATTGTACCAGAGAGTGCTAGCTTGGAGTTTGAATAAAAAATCTGACCCTCCCAAACCCCAATGTTTGTTAGGCTGGAGTTACAATGTTAAATCTGACTTCCTCGTCCCCAGGCCCTTTTTGTGCACTTCCCTGATGAGTGTTAGACTGGAGTTACAATTGCAGTTCTGACCTACTGCCCCTAATACATGCACTTCCTAAAGTTTGTAGGATTTTAGTTAGAACAGTGTATTTGAATCATTTTTATTAGCCTATATTTGTAATAGTGTCTGTTAGAAATGGGGGTTCTGGTTGGCTAGGGTATGCACCTCAGCCGGGCAGAACATATCACTCTAGTCAGGGTGAGTAAGTTGCACAGCAAGGATAACCTGTGCTTACCCCCTGTACACTTGGCACAGAGCAGTCAGGCTTACCATAAGAGGTTATGTGTAAGCGTTTGTGCAACACATTTACACCAGTGACCCAATAAATACACCACAAAAGAGACTACACACAGGATTATATAAAAAATATAGGTCTTATTGCAAATATATAATAATTAGACTAAGGGCCTGATTATGAGTTTGGCAGACGGGATGACCCGTCCCCTGAACCTCCGACAGGAAGGTTGCCTCCATACTGACTATCTCCCCGGAGGGCCCATTACGACTTTCCTCCTGGGCTGACGGGCGGAGGCCAAGGTTTCTGCCTGTCAGCCCAGGGGAAAGTGGCGGCATCATTGTCACTGGCTCATAATCAAGCCGGCGGCAATGCAGCAGCCCACAGGAGGCATCAGCACCCTTGCAATGCTCATTGTCTTCACAACAGACAGTGAGCATTGCGAGGGTGCTGGGCATGGGGATCCCTGCACTGCCCATGCAAAGTGCATGGGCAGTGCAGGGCCCTCCCTGTCACCCCCTGAAAAGCCTGTTCTCCACCAGCCTTTTCATGGTGGTGAAACCGTCATGAAAAGGCTGGCAGAGAACCAGGTCGTAATCAGCAGGGTGGCG
This sequence comes from Pleurodeles waltl, assembly GCF_031143425.1. Taxonomy (NCBI): domain Eukaryota; kingdom Metazoa; phylum Chordata; class Amphibia; order Caudata; family Salamandridae; genus Pleurodeles; species Pleurodeles waltl. The sequence continues at coordinate 783,148,322 of NC_090437.1, read as the reverse complement.
CTGCATGCAGTGCCGTCATGGCTGATTGAGACCTGCACCCGCCGTCACCCTGTCGGGATCACCGACCCCAGGGGAGACGGCAGTACCCTGGAAGTCTGACCACCAGGGTTGTCATGTGGTAGTCGGACCGCCAGACTCGTAATCAGGCCCTAAATACAACATAGATCATATACGCTATGCATATTGTGCAATCCCAGTAGTAAGACTCATCATTACATAATGCAAAGCCCAACAGTTGCATGCGGTCAGTAAGTGCCTTGGTCATAGGAGGCATTAGGTTATAGCAATTAGGTACATATATCACCACAAAACAACATAGACCAGAAGTACTGTGCCAAACATGGACCAACGACACTATTCATAGCCACTGTGCATACTGTGCAGTTCCTGAAAAAGTACTTGTTCTCCTGTCAGTACAAAGCACAAATACAACATACACCCCAACTTCAGGACAGATGAGGCATAACATGTAATTATTGGACCGTCACTTGTTGGTCTGGCACTGAGTGGGTCCAGGCGACATATATGCAGGGAAATGTAAACATTATCATGCACATCAGAATTGTGGTAATGCAAGGCTCATTAGGATGATAGCATCAGGGCATAGAGTGTAGTAACTTGGTTAGCCACAACACTCATAAATTACCAGGAATCACTGTGAGGATGCAATCCCCCTAACATTAGTCTTAGCATGTTAGAGGCTCCGGCCCTCCCATTAGCGAAATTATGGTAATCCAGAATGCAGGAACGACAGCTCAGCTGTACAGCACAGGCAGGCCTGAGCTCCTTCTCAGTAATGCACAGTAATGGCCTTCTAGCGGTCAGTTCCGGGGTGGGGTCCCCATTGAGGACTTTCCCCTATAATGCCAACAACGGATATGTGCCCCCACCCAGGTATGTGCCAGGATGGGGAGGAGGGAACCCACAATGGCAAAATTTGGCATGCCAGCTGATCGCCCGGCAGTGCACCTTTGCTGGAGCTGGCCAGGTGGGAAATGATACGCTGGGCTCCTGTATTTCCCTGTGTGCGGCAAGTTTATCGGGTGGGGGAAACCTCTGTTGAGGTCCCAACCCATGCTGCTATATTTGGCCAGGGTAGCTGCCCGCGATCGTGTGATGCAGCTACCTTCAAAAAGAACAGGCGGCACCAATACCTGGGTCCTGGCACCATGAGACAGTGTGGACTGGCAGGGTATTAACTACAACCCCAGCCGTATCCCTCAGTGCTGAGGGGAAAGCTCCCAACACTGCTTTACCCAGTCCAGCAAACGCAGGTCTGTCTCTCCACGTCCCTTGTGGCCGAGGGGCCTCACTTGGGGGGGAAGGGCCAACGGGCAGCACGGAGCTCAGTGGGTCAATACGGCTGGCGAGGGGCTCCTCTGAGACGGGGTTCTCACAGAGCAGGCCATAGTACCCTGGGAGTCCAGAGTCAGAGAACAGGCTGCCAGCAGGGCAACATGCAGAAAAGCAATCCAGATGAATACTTTGGGTCACCCAGCAGACACCAGGCAGCAGGCAACAAAAGAAGAACAGTCCAGGTGAGTCCTTTGTGCAGTTCAGCAGTCCCTCTGGCAGAGATTTGGCCCCAGTTCCAAAAGTGCTCTCCCAACAGGGACAAGTGCCCTTCTACTTATACTCAAAAATGCCTTTGTTAAGAAAGTAACTTCAAAGGAGTCCTTTCAAGTCAAGCACAATCCCCTTTCAGCCTTTATTTTCACCGGGGGCGTGGGCATTAAAAAGTTGAAGACCACTGGATTAGATCCTGTAATGTGGGAATCAGACGTGATCCTGCTTCAAGTGATTAGTCCAGCCCAAACTGCAAAGCATATCCTCTCTGAACCAGAACACAAACAACTCAAGACCTGTTTCACCCATATTAGGGCCTCTTCAGCTGGATACAAATTGGTTCCAATTGCACAGTGAGCAAGGCACTGACATTTGGCAGACCCTTGGCCTCTTACGGGTCACATCAAACACCCAAACTTTGATGGGACAAACGCTTGCAAACAATCTAACCCTTGGCAACTGCTTGTGGTAGCATTCTAACACACAGTGTTTTTTCTACTCACTATGTCACCTAATATTAGACCGAGCCATAAGGACATCAGCATTGGTCCTGCTCCAAGGAGAACAGTGCAGCCCAAACTGCCAAACCAGGTCCTCTCTGAACCGGAATAAAGGCAAGCAACTCAGTATTCCTTCCATCATCATTTGTGTGCTTGACGTAATGCCCTAAGTGGACAAGGTTATGCCCAGACATGGATCCCTTGGTCACTGGACGACTGGAACCAGGTTTCACCTAACTGAAGAGCCCCAGTCAGGCCAAAACCGGTCTTGAGTTGCTTGTGTTCTGGTTCAGAGAGGACCTGGCTTGGACGTTTGGGTTGAACTGTGAATTGGTGTTTTTTTTTCCCTTAACCTTCAAAGGTAAAGATGCTGCAAGCTGTGTTTAGAAACCATTTGCAGTCCCTAGAGAATTTTGGTATAACATTGAATACTTCCAGTGCATGAAACATGCTTACATTTCACAGAATCCTGGCTTTTTATGAATGGATGGTTTTAGAAAGCTTCAACAGTTCACGATAGCTCACGTATAAGTAATATTGTTTCCTTTGGCGAAAACAGTGGAACTTATCATTGTGTGACATTTACAGATAATCGTACATTTCTCCCAGTTTTAGTATTTTCACTGGAAATCCATGAGTAGTTTAAATGTTAACGCAAGGAGCACCATCAGAACAAGGAACGTGGCTATATTCTGATAAAGTGGTGTGCAGAGTGGCAGAATATGTTTACAGCACAAATATCCGACTGTGCTCATTTCAGATGAATCAGGTTTTATGGCAGCGTACCTTCAAAGGCATAAAACAAGCAATCTGAAAAACAAACTGTGACGAGTGTCCAGTCATTTACAGTAACGCGGCATCAAACCTTTGCACTCGAAATGACATCTAAATCACCTGATGTAATTACTTCCTGAAAACATGCCATTGGCTGTCAACGCCTGACACAGAAGAAGTAAATTGGGGATGCGTTTTAGTTTTTAAACTCTGTATTCTTCCATCACAGAAGTGACATTTCTGACCTTCAGGGGTCCTGCGTAACACAATAAAACTCAGTATAAAGGCTAGGAGCCCCAGTTTGAGATGTATTCTGTTTATTTGCTGTCTGAATCTACAATACGTTCATCCCACCATAGCTGCAGGTTTTCATTTATTTTATTTATATTTGTTTTTTGAAGACAGTGATGTATCTTTAATACACACAGGCTTTCGTCAGACTGACCCTCTATATGTGTCTGTTGGCCTGGCTATATTTTCTTTTAATTTTAAATTATTGACTGACAGCCCCTGCATGCACAAGAAATTGATAACAGGATGCCTGAATGTGATAACTTAGTGGTACATCTGACAGGGAACCAGATTTTAAATCACAGAGGTGCTACGTCATCCCTTGTAAACAACTTTAAAGAAATATTAATATTTTTATTGTCAAATGTGATCTACTTACAGACCAGGCTTACGAAGTCCATGTTAACATCTTGTATTTACCTTCTTTCCAGAACATTTAACACGTTTTTACCTCTTAGCACGAACTCACTTGAATCATAACAGTTAACACTTATTGACTTAATCCGCCACTAGAAACTGGTAGAAAAACTTCCATTTCCACAGAGCACAAGACTAAGCCCCTAGTCATCACATTTATAACAATAACCATTGGATTACCCACGAACTTTTTATTGTAGAGTAGATTTGTGCCTGCCATGAAGCACTTCAATGACTTGGTAGGGATGGCAAGCAATGCAATATAACACAACACCAGTACGCCCCACTAGGCATGTTTCCAGAAATTGAACTATGTGCCCCTTTTGACTTCTCAAACTGCTGGAAAATTCTGCATGTTCATGTAGAATATCTTTTCTGGATATTTATGGCTACATTGTCTATTTATCCTACTGGTAGATATGCATAGTTGTTGCAGGGCTAATCAAATCTGCCAGCACAACACCTATTATAAAAGCACAAGTCAATGTCTTACATTTCTTCATCCTTCACACTCCTACGCTTTGCATCCCATTACATAATCACACCACGGTGGTCATCAAACATGACATGGAAAGAGTCCGGATATAGGCTACAAGCAAAGACAATATTCTTTCATCCCCATACCCACATGGTGTAGCATGATATCCACGTAGAAAAGCACCACACATAGGAGTAATGAAGACCATACAAATCACATATTACAATACATTTTTAGAAAAGAAAGGGAACCAGTTTTATATGTGATGATGTACCCCTAACTGTAAATTACGGGCACACTTAGATGTCAGAATGCTCCTCTAATAAGCTAATCAAGTACATTCATTTTATAGGGAGATAACTGTCCCCCAATCTGTATGCTAACTAGGAAGCAATGGGAAAAGCACATCCTGGCTTGACTGACTGGACACTGTGTAAAATAGGTGCAGCTACAACCGCAGGTTCATTGAAAAGGTTAACTGTGTTTGGAGAAAGCAACCTTGAAATCTTCCTGAAAATAGGTTTGCGTAATGAACATATGGCAATGTAACGAATAGACTAAACATTTGCCTGTATCTTTTCTCTAAGGCCCTCTCCTGGCCAAGCTCTATATTTCCATTTTCTTAAAAAGTTGGAAAATAATAGACAAGGGTATGTGCTGATTTCACACAAAATGCATTCATTACTATTAAATGAAACACTTGGTAAGCTTACAATACACGTGCAGTGTGCATGTCCTTGCTATCCTTGAAGAGGGGACAGAAACAGCCAAAACCAATCACTGATAGAGAAAAGCCATGCAATTTCAGGCTCTCATCACCACTCTAGCAACACTCAGGAATCATGATGTTATTTATATTTCCATCTGTTGATTTGTTCTATTTTGCTATCCAATGAAATGTCACAGTGATGGATAGAAAAAAACTGCTTGGCTCAACACTTGAGCACAGACGGTGGCATTTTTCATTTTAATATCCATCAAAAAATGTAATAAGCTAACTGTTCACATGTATCTGGCAACCAGAACTGACTTCCGAAATGTCATTTATGTGTATTAAAATTCTAGGGGTGCGGTTCTAAACGAAATGAATAAAAGCAAGCATCATATTCTTATGCAGAAACCTTTCATAGACTTACACAATTTCTGGCATTCACACATTTTCGCAGCTTATGTTCAGAAATCTAGCAAAATTGTATATTAATATGTGGTACTGTAGCTCTGGATGTTCTTAAACAGGATTGTCCTAAAAGTTTAGGAATAGGGAACATTGGACACACATTATATGTTCGTTTTATTTCACACAAAATATCTATTTCAATGTGAAGGAATAATTTCATGTGAACCTCCCGAAATGTGAATGTTTGGGTAACTTTGCTGTCTAAAATGCTCATTTACTCCAACATTAGGAATGTTCATGCAGTATCCTGAGGTGTAGACTAAGGGAGCGAAACACCCCATAGGTAATCAGTGGCACAGCAAGGGTTCTGTGGGTCCTAATGCAAACAAGAAACCTATGCCCTTTAAACTTGACTCAGTAGTAAATTACACCTCTGTCTGTGACTCCATGGAACCTTCAAAACCATGGGCTGCAATGCAGCTGCACTAATGATGGCTATTGTCCTGTTGGTAATACTCCCAGAGTTATGATTATGAGAGTATTATCAAAATCCAATATCCATTTTTCTCCACTCCGCAACTGACACCTATTTTAGGACTTCTTAACTAAATCTACAAGCCTGAAAGAGCCACTCAACTAGTAGAATGTCTAAAATATATGCTTTATCTGCCATTCAGGATCTGTCATTTGCAGGCACAGGTAACACTTTTAAGAGCACTGCTTTTAAACTGTGTGCGCGGAAATACCTGAGAAGTGCCTATGGATCCACAATTCTTTGTTGTACAGCATAAACCATTAGTATGGTTAGCAGTTTTCTTTCCTCACTTGCAGAAGCAGGGCTACTGTTGGAATCTATCATACACTTTAAAAACCCACACTACTTAGGCCTCTTTGTTCAGTGTTGTCTGTGTGCAGATATCTACCTGTCCCAATGAAAATTCAGTAACATGTGACATGAAATCATTCTTTAGATATGCATTTTTAATTAGCCCATTAAAATGCAAAAGCACGAGGATAGAATAGCAAAGACTGCGCAGCAATCCTTTTGAAAGTAAGTGGTCTTTATATTCAGACAGAAAAAATGAATTATAAGTCAAAAGGTATAACCTGAGACTCCAACCTTGAGAAGGTGTTCCTAGCATAGTGCATAATGCTGTCAAAATCATATGATTCCCCAAGGGAGTTTACTTCTCCAGGTTCCATCTTCAAGAAGTTATACTCTTGACCTGCAAAATAGTAGAAAGGAGGTTATAATTAATTTACTGCTTGCAAGTGATGAAGATGTTATTTTACATTCAAAACGTTTTTGGGGAATTCTACCTTAATTAACCTGTTCCAACTGGCAGAGGTAATAGTTATCACTCTTGATTTCATGGGCCACAGTCACAAAGGTACCAGGGAAAAGTCAGCAACTATCTGTTTCCTGTTTCTAGGATTGGAGAAAACTTTAAACTCTGCTAGGATGTCAAAGTGTAGCAAACAGTATTCAAGAAAACCTTTGACAGCTATACTTTGAGTGCTGAAATTAGCAAGTACTCTGCATGCACAATTTAAACCAACTGTAACATTTCATAGGAAAACCCTAATTGCAAATATGCATGTGCAGATTTAATTTTTGTATTCTTCACTGGAAATCTTGTTCCCTTTGGAAGGGTCCCCACTAGCTCAGCATCAATTTTTGAGGAGAGCACTCTCCTTCCCACGTGGAACTATGCTTGCTCCTACCCTTAGGAGTATATTTCCCTGTATCTTAGACAGCGGGTCTCGCAAATCTTTCTCAGCACCCGTGCAGTGTGCATTGACCAAAGGGCTGTGAGAGAGTTTTACAACATATAGCAAAGTCTAATGCAGAAATTAAATACATGCAAATATATCTGGTAGCATAGGCGTAGGTAGCAATCATATTTCTATGATATAATTCAGATACGAGTTGTTTCCTAAATAGGAGTTAGGGCTCATGAGACAACAGTGAAGTGTATGGTGCAAAGTGCAAGTTATATTAGAACAACAGGCTGTTGGGAGCTTCACTGAAGACAATGAAGTGGCTCAGGGCTAACAATGGCTGGTAGAAGCCTTCTGCTCCAACATCCCAATGTTTCTCAGTTTTCCCTTCTTAATTTAAAACATTCTACCCTTTGTGGGTATTTTATTTTATTGTAATACATTATACAGTAAAAACAAAAAAACAGCTGCACATGTTTGATGCTTATTAGACTTGCAGTCTAGTCTCCAACACTGCAGGACACCGCAGTGCTCCAGAGCCACATCAGTGTAAATGTATAATTAATACAGACTCTGTGGGGCAGACATGTTTTCAATGCAGAGGAAATGAACTACTGTTACTTACTTTATATGTATGCAATTCGGAGGCCGTAAAAAAATAAAACTGAAAGAGGAAACATCTGCACTAAACAAAATGTTTTCCTGCTAGCAGTGCTCGTGCCAGCAAAGAGGTAAGCACATGCCGCACACAGCATGCTTTACAACTCTTGGCCAGAGTCAAAGCCCCTTCCCCTTGCCTCCCTCCCACTGCAGTTTGAAGAACCTCAGGAGAAATTGTTTGATATGAGGCCCTGTAACGTGAAAGTTTCAAACGTGGCGTTGGCGGAATTCCGCCACTCGTGGAACTCTGTAAAATCTCGTGGAATTTTTAAGGTAACTCTGCGGAGTGAAACTCTGTAAATTCCGCCAACCTCTGATTGATACCTAATTGCAAACCTGGCCTAGCATTAAAAATTGATTTAAAAGTAAGGAGTAAATGAGTTTAATACACCTGTAGCGCAAAGTGGTGGCTTGAATTTAAGAATGCATAGTGAAGTGAGCTGCAATTATAGTAATTTTAGCACTGTAAAAAGTGTCTATCTGATTGGGTTAATTGAGAGAAATTTTAAAGTGAGAAATGATGGCAGCATTTGTTAAACGCTGTGTTCCATGTTGAATGGAACTCTGATTAACAGTAATTTAAAATTATAATTAACATCATACCTTCACTAAACCTTTATCTAAATGTACCTCTAGGAATCAAGGTACTGCAATTACTTCTCTGAGAAATAAATGGAATTGTTGAGGCAAATGAGTCTCACCTGGCTGGATGTTTTCTCTAATTATGGTCACATGGTCATCTCTGTCTGGTCGTGTGTGTTCATGCCAGAAGCCTATGACATGGCCCAACTCATGAACAACGATTCCAAATTTGTCGCAGTTTTTACCAATAGATATGGCCTGGGGACCATTTCCTCTTCGTCCCACGTAGGAACAGCACCTGTGATTTCAGTAACATGGAACATAAATGATTAGAAAACATTCTCAGAGCAAGCATTTGCAATGCAATGGGTCTCGCATTTGTTCAACTTAGAGCTATTAGCGTTGTAAATTCCTAACAGGACTTTTCTTTCCACATAAACTGAAAATGAAAAGTAATACAATTTTACATAAGCAAGCCGATTGAAAGTGCCATGCCATGAGCATGAGCGTGAGGGAGACACAAAAAGAAACAGTAGTTCGCTCACAGTCAAACGTATTGGCAGCTATGCAATTATCTATGTAACAGGGTCGAGGCCATGCAAGGCGCTCGACTACTGCCCAGCAAGATTGTCCTGCATAGGAAAAAAAAAGAAAAAGTAGTCCATAAGCCATGCGGAAAACATGGAGCCTCTTATGTTTTCAGTAGTTTACCGGTGTTGTCAAGGATGGCTAAACACCGGAAAAGGCATGACGTATGCATGCCTTTCACAAACGAAATCAAGCGAATTTTAAAAGGCAAGCCCACAAGCCAACTAAACTGATGGGCCTGACATAGGTGTGGTTTAAAGCCCAAATAGAGATTACAACATATCCGGAAAGGGAAGTGTCTGATATATTCAACTAAAATGGAAACCAAGGAGCAAGACCTTTCATATTCAATTTTGTGAAATATATGTTTGCAAAGCGCAATGAAACAGGATCACTGTTTAAAAAGTTGTTATTTTAGTACGTCCTGCTATGAATAATTTTACAAACAAGTAGTCTCACAATATTATGCTTTTAAGCATACACGTGGTAAAAGAGGCTCTAACAGAACAGTTATTACACTTATGCACATGAGAGAAACTCTCTATTTATTATCACCCTCTGAACTACCGTCTCTAGAGGCAGAATCCTGGAACTCTTTGATCAAATGTAGCAACATTCACAGTGTTGTCACATGTGGTCCCACACTCCTTAGCTGTGTCCTACTTTAACTCAAAAATGCAAAGCGACAATTGGTGGACAGTGTGTTGAATGAGATATATTACTAATTTCATCAAATTATTTCTAGAGGATAAAAAACTTGCCTTTCTCTCCAGTTGAGCACTCTCAAAGGACAATCAATTGCACGTGACAATGAAAACCTGAACTGTACTTCCACTCTAGAGTTAATTACATTTATTATAAGTTTGGAAAGAAAAGACTATGGCCCTCTTTATGACTGTGGCGGATATTCGCACCGCCGGCAGCCGGATATATGGCGGCATTCACTACAGCAGTCGGTGATGCTTAGGCGGTTCCACTGCCGACACCACCACACCAGAAAAGGACCATTCACAGAATTACAACTAGTAATTCTGTGTGGCGGTCTTTTTCTGGTGTGGCGGTGCTTGTGGTGGGAGCGCCGGGTCCCGTCCCCTCGTGAAGAAGCACCTCGTCGGACAAGGTAGGTGTCATCCGCAAGGGTAGGAGGATGGAGGGTGTGAATGGGTGTGTGTGTATGCGTGTCATGAATGTGGGGAGAGGGTGAGTGATTGTGCGTGCATGTATGTGTGTAAATGTAGTGATGCATGTGTGTTTGCATGAGGACGGGTCAGGGTGTGGTTGTATGAAGATGAGTGAAGGGGTGGGGGGTGTTTTTGTTTATGTATGTGTGTAGTTGAAGGGAGGGGGTTGGGGATGGAGAGTGTATGCGTGCATGTGTGATGTTATCGGTGTATATGCATGTCTATGAGGGTGAATGTTGTGAGAGCGTGTGTGAGTTGTGGTGTGTCTGTGTGCGTCTGTGTGGGCATGGGTACATGCGTGCATCTGTGTGGATGTGTTTGGGGGTAATCACGGCGACAGGAACACAAGTTCCTGTCATCAGGATACCTTTCTGCTAGCATTTTGTGGTGGTGAGACCACCAGGAAAATGCTGGGGGTATCCCTAGTTGGAATTACCTCAGTGGTTATCCAACTCCCGCCAGACTGCAGGTGGAAACCTCTATACTAGCGGGCTGCGGTAAAGTGGCGGGACAAGCGGGAACGCGCCAGTCTGCACCGCCAGTCCCTTCAGCCGTGAGACCACCACCACGGTGCCAGGGTCATATTGAGAGCCTATGCAGTAGCCTTGGGAATTACCACAGGTTCATTTTTCAGAACTGCCACATTAAGCATGGCTTTTGCATCACAGAATGAAGTCTGATATAAGCAGGGACATGTTAACCTAGCAGAACATTATTCAAAATGCAATCTATAAGCACTTGAGAAAATAGAAAGGAAGCTAAGTGAGGCCTTCCTCAAGCTCCATCTGGGCAAAAACGTATTGAATATCTTGTCATATCAGGCTTATGAAGGTTCCTTTGTAGAAAAGTCTCCTGATTTCAGAAGAAAAAACAGGCTCCAGGAAAGTATTTTTTACTATTCATTTCAAAGGTTATTAAGTGCAGAGGCATCATAGCATATTTTACTTAAGAAACAGCCTATTTAAGAAAAAATAACCAAAATAAAAGACTCAATTCATCCACTTGTCACACCATAGTAGCAAGATATAGCTAACAATCAAAAAAAACATTAGAAAGGATACTCTTCTTCAGTAACCTGAATAGATGTTTCCATTGTCCCATGACAGTGATAAAAATAATGAGGTTGTTATCATTTCTGTGGATGCCTGATTATAAGTGCCATGCAATTTCAAAATGATAGAGTGTGTCCTCTTAAAAGATAGCCCATCTAGGTTGCAAGTCATATCAAGTAAGAATACCCCATAAATGTATAACTGATATAAAGTTAAATATTTAAATATAAATTAACTTAGCACTGTAACAAATAGTTAAGGGTATGTACAGGGGTGCCCCTGAACTAGCATAGGAAAGTTCACTGGCAGAGATTACTTCAATTCACTTGAGTAAAAAAAAAAAATCATACTCCATTGGATTTCATGTGGTTACATTCTAGAAAGTCTTCATTACACTGAATTGAAAAAGAACTTCATTGTTATGAGCGGGTAGTAAAAGGTCACTATTTAATGATAAAGTATACTTGATTAAGAAGTTACTGCAAACCTTCAACCACCACAATCACTTTATCTGCAATTTAAAATAGTGAATACCCTAAACAGATGTATATAGCCAACCACACGAATCAATGAGCTGTTAAACACTAGAAGTTTGAAGGAAGGCTCCTGAGAGTCCAGGGTCCCAGAACCTGGAATTCCTTGAAGTTGAGCCCATAGGCAGTGTTCTGTAGAAAAAAACCCGCAAAGTGAACTTTCAAATTAGCCTTGACCTCAGGACCCACAATGCACAGTCAAATATAGTGAATGTGAAATACTTCATTGAAGCCATTACTTGGCCTGGTTTGGGATTCATGTATCCATTAACTAGTTACCCATAACTGCGTAGATATTTTCACTCGAAAGTGACCAGAATGTAACCCACAGTACTTTATCAATTTCAGCATAAACAAACATAGATAGGGTATGAATCAAGAGAACCAAGACATGAAGTTACATGGGTACAGCATCCTGCATATCTGTGCAAAAGAGCTGTGGATGAACGTATTTTAGAAACTATAAACATATTTGAAAAACAGCCATTCATTTTTTTTTTATGATTTATCTAATGTAAAGCTAGCACGTGGAAAACACTTCATTATTTTTCTATAGTTGTTGGCTACTTTTGGCCCAATTTCAAGGGAATCTCTCTGTCTGTGCCTTTAGGAAACATCTTTTAACACTTTCTCCAGTTACAGGAGCTGCTTTTTAATACTTAAAAGGCAGAGCATTAGTGCAGACTTGTCAAGAGCGCCTATTCCAAATCACTTCAGGGGACAGCTGGAATGGTATGTGAATATTCAATGACAGTAATCATTTTGTAAATGTGTATGGCTTCGAGCAAGTGAATATGCAATATGTAAAACGGCAACCTAAAGGAGATGTATGTGGATAAATTGTTGTGTATAATTTATGTAACCACTCTGTGCATGTTGTAAATGTTCTGTAGTGAAGCACACAAAGATCATTCTGGAGCAGCATTTGAGTAGTGATGCTCTGTGTTGGACAATTTCGTAAGCTGAACACATCAGCACAAAATGTTAAGATATGCTGAAGAGGAGAGAAATGTATTATATACACAGAAATTAGATGGTAAAAACAGATAAAGAAATTAAAGTTTTAAGTTTACGCCTCAGTTTGCAAAGGTAATCCAAAAATTGGATTCATGAGATCTGTTCAAAGCTTTGGTGCCAAGATCACAAGGAAAACCAGAAGGGGAAGCAGGAGAAGGCATTCCAGCAAGAGAGAAATGAAATAAAGTCAATGCCTAGGTTTATAAGTAGGACGTTTACCATGAGGTGTAGAAAGTGTGGTCAAGTGGGGGGTGACATTTAAATAGGAGAGACCTAGAAAATGTACGCAAAATTGCATAAACTTGTAGAGAAATTAACTGGTAAGGGGAGCATACGACACACGAGTTGCATGAAAATGCAATAGTAGCATGTCAGCTGAGACAGAACTGGAGTCAATTATGCTAAGAAAGTTCATATCTTGATTGAGAAAGTAGAAACGTAATACAAATTCAAAAACTTTGTTAATATAATCAAATATTTCTGCATTTACACCACGGTTCGATTCCAAGCAATTTGTGTAAAACCCGGTTCTATGCAACATTTCAGCTATAAATATTAATAGATGGAATGTTTTTCTATGGTTTCTGCTTTATAAATATCATCATATTGTTGTGTCTTTCTTTTTACCACACATTTAGATTTTCTGTTAACATATGCTTTCTGTAAGATCTGTCATGTTGCCCTAGCACTTTATGCCCGTTTAATTCAGTGAATCATCTTCGCACTGCATTTCGGTTAATTCTCCACAAGGCGATACAATCTGACTGGTGGTGTTCCCAGTAGAGCATTAGACCAGTTTTGTCCTCCCATGGAGGGAACTATACTTTCTGAAAAGATCCTTCTAAGCCAATGCATCATGGCGAGAAATTGTAAGAATCTGTGATGCACAAGTTATACTTTTAAGAATGACATTAAATAAGGTCTCTTATGAGATGTGCAATCGAATTCAAATATTTGAACTCAGTCACAATCTGCTCATTGTCTCAGAATATCCATTTTATCCACTGGTGGATTCGTAACTCAATTTTAGTAAATCTATTACAAGCACTTAAGGTCTAATTATCATATTTTGTCTTTTCATCTTCTGTTTTCCACTTCTTCCTTTATATTTCTCCTTTTCGTCTTCTTTTTTGGTTTTCCACTTTCATTTTCTCCTTTATCTTAGTTTTTTTTACATCAGTTTTACCTCTGGTACATCTTTCATATTTGACCTCTCTAACTTCTGGCTTTACTTCTTTCCCTTTCTCTGTTCAAGTCCTGTGTCTGCCTTCATTTGCCTTCAGTCCCTTCCTTATCTCTTCTTTCTTACTTCTTTTCAGATTTACTCTAAACCTCATAACATTTACGTTTCAACCCATCACTCAATGCTTTTCTTCTAACTTCTCATATGATCGCCACTTCTTTTCATTCAATACTGTCACTAGCACCAGCTTCCTGACCCTGAAGTATACAAGAAAGTGATGGGTGAAATGCTTGAATTAACCAACTATTTACCCATCTTGACATATTCAACTCAAGGGGTATGGAGTTACAAAAAGTAGAACCACCCCGATATCCAGGGTGCTGCAAGCCACCGGCACCTCAGAAATCATTGCTAAGAGGTGCAACAGGAGCAGGTACAAATTTGAGAAATGTGGTAAAGTTAACAGTTGGGAAATTTTCAAGTGAGATTGACCTGGTACAGGTCCATCAGGAATTCCCGAGAGTTCTGGCCCTCAAGATCCTAAAAAGACCTATGGCCTGTGGAGCTACAAGGCATCAACTGCTCTTGACACGGAGAGCCCGGAGACTGGAACCAGATAGGGATGGCATTAGCATCTGTTCACGGACCGTACATGGAATAGAGGTACTATTGCAGGACGTGGATGCATGGTCTTTCCTTCAGGAATGTAACATCATCCTGATGCAGGACACATGGAGCCCCGGGCTGACAACGGTGGCAGGCTATGTTAAGCTGCAGACACCAGCAAAGAAATCCTCAAAATATGGTCACCCAAAGGGAGGTCTGTGGACATTCACATCTACAGCATTTAAATGGGGTAAAGAAACAATTGACATAGGGTTGAACTGGATTCAGGTAATGAAGCTCTCTCCCGAAAGGTGTAGCAGAACTCAGAATGCATTAATGCTCATAAATGTTTATTTTCATCTAAACAAAGTACACAAAGGGGGAAAAGTGGAAACCCTGGGCAACAAAATAAAGGTACTACAGAGGCAGCACATCATAAGGCTATTTTTCTAATTTCTGGTGATTTCAATTTAAACTTGGACAATGCTAGCAGAAAAAAGACAAAGTCCCAGGATGGAAACAAATATAAAAAATGTTTGGAAAATCTAGGCTTAAGGGTATTAAATGGAAACAGCAAGGAGGGTTAATCCTACTTTGATTACGTTTTTAAGTGGCAGAAAATGTTCACCTTTCAACTACACACTGATAAGTGATTCAGCGTGGCCCTTGGTGTGCAAATTTCAGACTAATCACAGAACTGTGATTGACCACTTTCCCCAAACAATGAGATTAGCATGCAGGTTTGATCAGCTACAAGAATCGAATGGCTTAATTTCTGCCACAATTAAATTCAATCTTAAAAGAACAAAATGGTGCCAAAATGCAACAATTGTCATAATGGAAAACGTTTACCACATTGCGGGAGTCTAGGAGGAAAGAAAAATACTAGAGGGTATGCAAGACAAAGCCTCTGTATCAATAGGAGATTGGAATGAAGAATTGGCAGGGGTAATGTCTACCTAAAATTCCCAGTCACGACACGGCCACCAAACTGGTTAGATGTGCAGAACAAAAAGGGGAGCCGTGAAAGGCAGGATTGGTTTAGCAAGGATCATGCATCCAGAAAGCTCAAATAGCTTGAGAAACCAGTAAACTGGCAAAAGTGGTTGCACGGGACAGACAATAGATAAATCTAATCTTCTGGACCTGAAAGCCAAGTATCACGATGACTGTTGGAAAGAAAAACAAGTTTTCTGGAGAAAATGTGGATCAAGTTACTGTGGGCAAGCAAAAAACCACACAGTAAAAACATTTGGGAATTGGCAAATTGGTTGGCGTTTGGAAGGAGCAGATATCAAAATGCAGAAATCAACTCCAGCTCTTAGGAGACCCACATTCGTGCAATTCATGTTTTTTCAGAAGACAACACTGAGGGTGAAAAAAGTTTGCCAACCAAAACAGAGAAGAGCCCCATAAGGACCCCTCAAGCTCAGGAAGAGAAGTTTATAAATGGAATTTAGACACAGAGAACATTCTCCCCTTCCAGCAACAAGCATATGAAGCTTTTGATGTGGTCCCAGCACAATTAGTTCCCTTAATCAACAAAATGAAGTCAGAAGCTGTTGTACGTCCAAATGGTCTCCACAATGTCATCTTTAATGGAGAACCAGATTATTGGGCCCACTATTTTACTCCCTTATTCAAAATCATTCTTTGCACCCAACGGATTCCAGAGTCTTGGAAAGGCAGCATTATACAAACAATCTATAGGAGTGGGAACCCAGCTTTGCCATCTAATTATAGGCTCATAGCTTTAATTGACATAGAGGCAAAGCTCTACACATCTTGTTTACTCCAGCATCATCAAACGTGGTCATATGAAAATAATTTGATCCCATGATTCCAAATGGGGTGTAGAGCAGGCATGGGAACATTAAAAAACTTAACAGAACTCAGCCTTATAGTAGAAAAAGCTATACACAGAAAAAACAAGTATTTGTGCCTGCTTTGTATACCTTAAGTCTGCCTTTGACTAACAAATAAAATACCTAGCAACATTGTTTCAAAACATGGTTGTGTTTTGGCCCTGAGCTTTTTATTTTATACCTGGCAGACCTTACTGGTGTGCTGACTCAAGCCAATAGTCTCCCACCAGTCTTAGCCTCAGAAGAATTAGGGTGTTTAGAGTATGCTGATGACAACATGCTGCTGAGTCAAACAACAATGGGCCTGCAAAGCAGTATGATAGCCCTAAAAAGATCCCTGGATCTTGAAGGAAACAAAAGTATTGCGGTTGGTGGGTTCCAAATTTGAGTCTTTTTGACTGACTTCTAGGAGGCAAAAAAGTGGAGGTGGCACCCACATATAAATATCTAGGAGTATAAATGGAACTTCAAATGACAAGGAAACATCAGTTGATTGCAATCTAAGCGAAAGCACAGTCACTGACATACAGTTTCAAAGTACTCAGAATGAAGCTGAACTAACCCTTTCGATCCATCTTCTAAAAAGTAATGTTGACAAAGTTGCTGCATGCAGTATACTATGGTGCAGAAATCATGCGGAGCTGGTAAGTTTTCTCACTAAATAAAATTCAAATAAAAAAGTATAAGACTGTTTTTATTATTCATACAATTGTGCCCCCAGCCCAGGTTTGGCTTGAATTTGGACTAAAAAATTAGTCCTGCCAGAGCAAGGGTGCGTTCCTCAAACTATGTTGGAGGCTACGGGTGTCAGAGAACAGGTCCATAAACAACTTATGCTGACTAGAAGTGAAGGATCAAAAAGTCAGCAACAGAAAAAGCTTACAAGGAAATTACCTAAGCCTGGTGATTAAAGCTCTGAGCATGAAAACAATTTGGGAGACCAGCATGAGGAAATCAGCTTTTAACAAAGCCACAAACACCTTGGTTCGTATTTTATCCCATGCTATGGACAAAGGCATCTTGGCAAATAAGAGACATGCTTGGGACGTGCTTGGGTCATATTCTACATTGACCCCTGAAGCCTATCTATCAGCGCATTTTTCAACCCGATAAAACAACAGTTTATGTTATTTCACTCAGGATTTTTAGATACTAAAGATATTTGTCCCACTTAGAAAAATCAGTACACAAATCAAAATTGTCAGCTACGCGGATATAAACAAGAGACTCTGTTGCATCTATTCTGTACTTGTCTGGCTTTTGGGGCTAAAAGAAAAAATTTATTGAAGCATTTTTTTGTATCTCTGCAGATCCGTTCCTGCAGACAGGCAGTCAAGAGCAGGCTAAATGGAAAACCAATCACCTAAGTTTGTAAGGGAGTGAAATTTTAAAAATCACTTTTGAAAGAGTTGGTTAAGACTAAGGGCCTGATTACGACCTTGGTGGAGAGGGTTATTCTATCACAAACATGATGGATGTCTCGGATATGGAACTTGTAATACGGCAGATGGGATATACCATCCCCAGTGGAGCAGTAGAGAGCCCCAAATTTAAATTTTTGAGCTCCTCAATGTTAAATCTGAAGGGCAAAGGATTGGGACCTAATTTAAGTTGCCTTGAGGGATGTGGGGATGCATATTATACATGATGAAAAGGTATTTCACCCGCAGTCTAAGCACTTTAACAAAGGGGAATGGATGTCAGAAGGGCAAGGTGTTTATTACAGGAAGTCGTTCAGCACTTTATTCACATGTGAGGAGTGGCCCATGAAAGGAATTCGAACCCCTGAAGAAGGCTTGCTCCTATATTTCTGGTTTTAAGCTGGTAAAATGAATTTGCTTTTTTATTAGTGCTTCATGCTTTTTTAAGGAGGGCAATTGTATACATGGGGTTATTCTCATGTAAAATGTGGACAAGGTGAATACATTTGGAAGACGAATCGATTGAATGGCACAATCACCACAAAAAGCATATGCACTTTGTTTAAGTTTGTGGTATAGGACATGTAAGAATAATGATCTTTGGTGGTCTAAATAGAAGAAGCTGTGTACCATTTTTGTATTTAATTGACCTTAATACTTTTATTTTTATGGTAAGGCAATGGTTTTAATTAACTATGCAAACAAAATTAAATTTGTAAATACACTTTAATAGAATTTCTATACAAGGTCACTATTGTATTTTTTAAACATGTCTATCTAGGATGCTGTGGCAGCACAACAAAGAAGAACATAAACAATTTCAGAAGGTCTACTAACTATTAAAGTGAAGTTTTAGAGATGCATAATTTCAGTCTGAGATGGATTGTAAAGTAGATGCACAAAACAATAAATTCTGAATTACATATAAAAGGCTAGAGTAGTTTCTGCTCCAGAATTTTTTTTCAAGCACTTTTAGAGATATCAATGAGGGCTGACTTCTCTGTGGTTCTATTTAGGTAAGTTTGTCAAGAACACCATTTGAATTAGGAGGTGATTTTTAAATATTATACTACAGTCAGGTCAAAATCTAGCTGTCACAGTAAACTCACATGACTTATAGTCTTATGAAGTATTAGCTATTTTGAAGCAATTCCTTTGAGATACAGTCAGTGCAATGTTAGCCTAACGTTCACCACGGGAAAAATGTTAATCTTTATATTGAAAGAAAACAGTCATTAGGAGTTATATACATAAACATGCTATCAACTTACATAATTCTACTTTAAGACAAAAAAATTATCTCATCCAAACAATCATCCTCTATCCAACGGTACTGCACCAGCACCGTAAACACTTGTCTCTCCATGCAGTCTCTACGTTAGGGCTAATCTAAAAGTATATAAACTCATGCACAATTTTAAATTACAACATAACATCAACTGGCTTTAACAAAATGACTGGCTTTAAAATAAAGTTAAAGAGAAGGATCTGATTCTAGAAACATTGAGTTGCTCACAGAGCTCTTCATCAAGTGGAGTTCAGAGCATTGTGCCATCCTACCAATAGGATAGACACTGCATTAAAAAAAAAATTTATACTGTAAAATGCAACACACCTCATGAACATGCCATGCCAGAGAAAACTGACATGGCCAAAAACACATGATGATTAGAGCAAATGTACTAATAAACACTGCCTGCAGTGCAAAGGTCATTTGTCATGTTACCACCACAATACGATGTAAATAACTTGAGAAAACACTTCTTATTGAGTCACAGATTCCATTTTAGAACAAGTTTTGAACAAAAAGCTGCTGGGCTGAACTTACAAGACCAAGTCATAATGATTATGTATGACTCTAAGAACAGAAGCCCTTGTGATCTGGATAAGATTGAATATATTTTTAATTAATATAAATACTGTACATAAGAAAACAGCATGCCATGAGCCCATACATGCAGATGTGAAGACTGTACACAGTAATTGACAGTCATCGTAAAGAACAACTCAAACTCCGGAATGAGAATAAATAAGTGTGGAAATGACACATTTTCTACTATACCAATGTCAATTACATAACAAATGCCATTTAGTAAAGTTAAGAATATGTACTATGTTGTGTCATTGTCTTTTTTTTCAGAAGGATTGCATTTTCCCACTGATAGGCCGCAGGCAATAGACCAGAGGCATAATTTGAACATTAGTTTTAACATTAGCATTTTACAACCCTTGTGTAATGAGGACGTCCAGAAGAAAGCTGGCAGAATATGAACTCCATTTACTAGGTGTCATGGTGTACTTCATAACAAATATAATTTAAAGTTTCACCTTGCAATTCCTGTCCTAATCTGTGAACCGTTCTCACCACTGTGATTATACTTATACTCACCCACAAGGTCTGTAAGTAAACACAATATAGCTTTCTTCATCAGTTCGTTCAATGAACGTAACACATGTATGTTTCTCCCAGTGCCTCATAGCCTGTTTGAACATGGCGCGCTGGCTGCCTGGAAGAAATATGTGACACAAAATTAGACAAAATATTTATAATGTACTTGTTCATTCAAATTCAGTTCCTACCCCTCACCCCCTTTGCAATGTGCAAATTGTGAAAGTGGCTTCAGAGTCTTACCTACTCCAAGAAAAATCAACTTGCTGATCACTATTTTCTCTGAATACAACCTGATGATCAATATTTTCTCTGAATATCACCCCACCACCTATTCTTCCTTGTTCTAAATTCTTAACTCGCACCTTGTATTGTAATTTGAATATATTTAATCTCAGCATCACATTTACATACTCATACTTTTCCATGTATCCCCCTTCACTTACACTTTGTAAAACTGATAAGTGCTAGTCAGTTCAACTCTACCCAAAGATTTGTTTTCACAATGTAATGCTTTCCTCTTTCCCCCTATCCCCTGCTATACGAGTCTAGGTAGCTCCTTGATGTTATTCCAACTGCTTTCCTTCTGTGTTTTGCAGGGCCATGATGATATTGTATTCTGTTGGCTCATTGTCACTGCTGCAGCTATTCATGTCCATGAAACACACTCACAAACTGACAAAGCCAACCTCACCTTTTGTCTGCCAAACAAAGATATATTGACGTTAATAAGAAATTTTTTGGCTTCCTTCAACAAAAGAGTTGAATTTGTAACTATCTTGTGTGAAATGTTCATAGGCTACAAAACTAAGTGTAGCATCCAGACAACATGGTCATTACAATCTATCTCCAGCAAAGCTAAAGCATGAAGAAGAAAAGGGAAATGCAGGGTGCATGTGATGTACAACTATGAACTCTCATCCACTGAAGCAAACAGCTTAATCAAATTTGATTTACTTCAACAAACAATTTAAATCTAAGACCTTTATAATATCTGGGAATTCAAAATGTACTGATCTAGGATTGTTTATCTAGTTATACTATGTACTAGAACTCTAGAATGAATGTAGTACTCTGCATTGCTGTTTAGGTATTATTAAATAAATAAACAACTATTTATTCAACTGCTAAAGCAATTACATGTATTGATGCAAGGCAACGTCTGGTTAGAGTACTTCTTTAGTGCTTGTAGAATCTTTGGAAAACAATATTGTATATAGCCTATTTTAGAATAATTGGATGTGGGTAAACTAGGGGAGTTATCTAGTGTGAGAGGTCATCTCAGCAGATCCAGGGAGTAAAGAGGAAAATGGATGCTGTCAATTTGTACAAATGAATTGTTGGTTCTGACTGTTTTCACATTTTCAGGTTTCATAGAGTAAAATACTTTATAAGACTCCAAAAGTAAGATAAAAACTTTAAAAGTTTCTCCAATGTTAATCGTACAATATCCCACTTTCACCTTGCTAGGTTATTGCATGTTTCGCTTGACTGAGATGTTTTGTTTCTTCAACACACTCTAACTTCGATGACTGCAGCTTAACAGTCCAATCTATCAAGTTCTTGGTGTCTATTTAAATATGTCTTGTTCTATTGAGGTTTATCAACACTTAACACTGTCCCTTTGTCCGAAGTTAATAGCACACTCAAGCAAGCCTAGGGATATGCTTCAATAAAGAAATAGCAGGATTTCTTAGTAATGTATATTATTGTTTTGTGAATTAAATCCTAAATTCAATAGCGTATGGTAACAAAATAGGACTGCATTTGTTTCCAAGTCAACGTTGCATACTGGTCGATGTATCTTGGCTATTCAGTTACCTATATGGCACATGTATTGATTGACAAAAGAAGTAATTATTGATTCTAGCACTGGAGATTAAAGAACACCTAAAAAAATCACTCATGATTTGCAAGCCAAAATAGTATTCACTGCACATAGTTATCATGCATGTGGCTTAAAAAGACAGACAAGAATAATATTGACTTAGTTGCTTTAAACTGTGGGATGGGGACTGATATTTGCAAAGTAAAAAGAAATAGACTAGCCCCAACCAGAATTTCTTGGAATCTTTTCAAAATATTTTTTATTCTTAGTCATTATCTTGGTCATTTGTTTAGTTCACTGCCGTAGGCATGATAACCAGTTATTCAATCATTTGCAAGTTGTATAGTCTCTTTAATGTTTTGTGGTTTCACGGGACCCTGGTTTTCAGTTTCTTATATTGCTTCTGTTGGCTTTCAAGGAGCCAGGGATTTGTGTGTCAGCAAACTGCCATAGCTACATATAACCATTATTTGAGAGCTTATTTTTGCAGCCTGCATGTAAACAAGAGTTAGGTGAGAAACAGAGTTAGAATAGATATCAGTATCAGTGATTTTAGTATCAGACATACTTCATGTTTCCTTTCTGTAGCAACACTTTTGATAGATACATTATGTTTTTCATGTGTGTCCTATTAGGCATAACAAGAAAACGTGAAACAAACACGGATGGTGTTTGTGATTAACGATAGTCACATTGGCTTGAGGCAGGGATGGAGTTGGCGGGTCTTGCTAACTGGATGCCACTGCTTACTTTGCCTGAGCATAGCACTGCTGCCTCACTAGGTTTAACATGTGGAACGTTGTCTGGCCCCTTGCCTGGCACCTCTAAGCTCAGATGAAAGATGACTCTGCCCAAAAGCTATCTTTTATGTCCAGACCTGGTAAAATCTTTAAACGTGAGTATTATTCTAGTGTGTCTTGAATATACCCTTTCTGCTGCTTCTCAATAAATAGAATGTATCTGCGTTACCAAATACCGCGAGACAGACTCCATATTTACTCATGGGCATTGCATTTGTTTTCAACACTTAGGTGCTCATTGTTGGTTGGTTATTATTAGATGTGATCATTATCACAGCTGTTGGACCCCGACACCGAGAAGCTTGGTATTCATCAGACGCAATAATTATCACCCATAAAAGATATTTTTTACTGCGTCAAAAACAGCTTGTTCTGGTAAACATTAGCTATTTCCCCTGATAAATATCAGCTAGTCTGGCTTTCCAATATTTATCACAAAACTCATAATTCCAATATATGCAGTCCCAGGTGTTACTGCACATGGTGGAATTTACAGGTACACTCGTAATAAGGGCCTTAGGCTTCCACTGAGGCCTTTCTAAATCATATGTATAACTACACTTACCGTGTTCTCTGTTCCTGATTTTAGACAAAGACAGCTAGAATTATGGAAGTCTATGTGTTTGCTTCACTATGTGCTATTGTCCCAGTTTGTTCAATGACAGTCAGTTGAAAAATGTGAGGAAGGGTTCGAAGTCAGCAGGGTGGAAATTGATCTAAAGACTGCAGAATGTAAATAAGACCACCCAAAAAGAATGGTAGACACCATTTCAGTCTCTGATATATCCGAGTCTAATATATATATATACATATTTTAATTACTTTAAATTGACATTTGCATAGCACATGTTTGCGCTGAATAGTCCCGTCTCTAAGAAGTCAGAGTAGACAACAGCAGAGTGGGTTACCAGTGAAATTGCCTCCAATGACAAATGGAATGACGCCTCCGGGCCATATCCGCTCAGTGCGCGAAGTTGCAGCTCTTGGAATGCGATTCTTCTCACTTTTCCCTGAGGTCTTTTTGATCACTTTTTCTCTGGTTGCGTTCACTTTCTCTGCTTCTACATTTATACGTTAAATACCAAAATAAAAAAATTACGTCATTGTAAATACAGAGCATCCAAGCAGCTCGCAGTAAACAAAACGAGATGACAACATTTCAGAGTGCAGATGCGCTAGGTTAATTGGGGTTCACGGATCCCAGGGGGAGCAGTAATGAGGTGAGCATATCTTTCAATGGTTAGCTCATAATGCCCCGTGGACATACACTGTCTAACCTGGAATTCTCCTGATGACAATGTAACAGCTTTAAGCCTATCACGACGGGCAGCCAGAACATGGTAAGGAGGAGTGGTCGAATTACTCATCGGTGCTGCTGTTTTACACCACCTATCATGTTTACTAGTCTTCAAAACAGCAGTGTCCCAAGCACACTGTAAAAAGACGATAAATTATGTAATTTATGGGCAGACAAAACTGCATGCCCTGCTCAGAATGCAACCAAAGTATATTGTTCTGACCTAGTAGAACCATTTATTGCTTGGTCAAAGTACTGTGGTTCACTGTATAATAATGAATATGCTTTGCTGTTGTGGTCTGAACGCCCCTTAGGACATCTACGAGCACAGCTAGTTTGTTTACAGATTCCTCAATCCCATCACCCACATATCAATAATCAATTCATAGCTAGGCCTCTTTATTTTCAAATGCGCAGCCACTCACTAATGTTTAGTGAAACCTTCTTGCCCAGTAGTACAAATGTAAAAAAAAATCTGAGTCGGACTAGAGCAAAAAATAGGCCTGGCCACCAAAATAAAAGTGTAAAGTGTCCCCTATTAGCGAACCAGATTGCTAAAAAAAGTGGCCCACATCGGCAAATCAGGCCAGTTTTGAATTTGTAAATTCACGATGCATGGGTATTTTGCAAGGGATGAGAAACTGCATGCGTCTGTGTTTGCCTCGGGCCATGTTTGTAGTAATAATATGAAAACCAACAGTAAAACACCTGCCAACGTGACAATAAAACAGCCCAACAACCGTAAAAATGACACAACCTACAAACTGATTTGTCAGACCAGCCCATTGCACACAGTCTGGTTGCCCAAAACGCCAGACAGACACTGAATGACGTGTATCCTCTTACCTGAGATGTGGCACAACTATCCAAACAACTATCCACGGTTACAAGACACCTTATAGCCAAGTATTTATAGGCAACTCTGCCCATTCGCCTTCCTTGCAAATTGGCAACACTGGCATCCCACCAGTTGTTTTTTTAATCAATGGAAGAACCCTTATTCACGCACGCCATTAAATCGCAGCTCTATTCTACGTATATCTTAAGTGGCCATAGAATGAATTCTTAATGAAAAAACAGTGCTATCCTCTGCGAGTCCCACCGCCCAAAGCTGCATTGCGGAGCAGCGAAAAACCTAATGCAGCAGCGACATGCAGGGACGCGCAAGCACAGTAGTGTGTAAAGACCACCCATACCCAGTGGGCTGCACACGCTTCCTGGGATCTGGTGGCACAGTGTTCCGTGGACACCGCGGCAGACTGTCAGGCCACGGGAACAGTTCACATACCTGACCCAAATCTTCTTATCCGTGCAATAAGCTGATAGAGCGCCGCTCGTTTTTTCAACAGATCCCGGTCTTCAAGGCCACCTTGAAAAAGAAAATGAGAGCGGTGAGGGGAGGAAACGCGCCGAGACTTTCTTTTAACACAGTGACACACTGGAAAGAGTGGAGAAGTTCAGGATATGTCCTTGCTTTTCATAGGGAAGAAGACAGTCTTGTTGTCTCGGAGGCTCATGAGCGATGTTTAAAGATAAATCAGACACAGTGATTGGAGGATTTTTTGAAATATGATGCAAAAACAACCACGGGATCTTGCTTCGTTCAGACAAATCAAGACACATCACGTTATCACTAGTTAAAGTTTTTATTTTATGTCTAGTGTGATCCAAAAACCACAGACTGATTGACCATTGGATGTCGCTCATCCAATGAGTGCTAATACTGTTTTTTTTTACATTTTCGTGGAAGGAATATACCCAACCATGATTAACAGGGCAAAATAAAATAACAATAAAAGGAAAACAGCTGAACCTCTAATCGTTTCCCAACTCTACGAATTAAATGATGTTGTATAGACATTTCTTGATGACTAAGAGGAAAAGGAGCTAAGCCACCATATTCGGCATTCATTTTAAAACCATCTCCAGTGCATTTCTGTTGTGCTTCTTTTAAAGATTTTAAAGAGCACAAAGAGGAGTCTAGAAGTGCCAGAGCACTTTACAAGTGTCTCAGGTGCACGCCCGAGGGCACGGATGCAAGTGGGATCATGAAGAGATGCATTTAAACCATGTACACGTCACGACAAGAGTTGACATGCTTTTTGCAGGTAGACTATAACATGTTCACAGTGGTATTACCAAACACTTGCAAAACTCGCATTTAAAATAACAAATAAAACTATAGTACAAGAATATCAGTGGTATACGGGAAATGTTTAGTTATGTACACTTGTTAAATTTATGTGGACTGTATGGAATATTGTCCGCCGCTTATAAAGGTCCACCAAAGATGGTCACATTTGCCAACATACGAAATCACATTTTAGGACACCTAGGAGTGCTCAGGAACTTATCAGGAAGAGAGCAAGAGTTAGATTTGAGTTAATCAATAAAGTGCTTGATAGGGATGAAAGTGAGAACAGGGTTTATAACTACATAAAACAAAAGGGCAATGTTCAATTATTGTTAGGCTGTGGAATCGCTTTGTAGCAGCGAGATAAAGGGCATTCCGACAGTCTACAGACTGAAAACGCAGAGAAAATGAAGAACTGTGTCACTGCCCTCAGAACACATCCGTCTTGATATTCACCAGCCACACTGAACTTTATTTTTTATGTATTCAGCTTTTTTTTTTACATAACACTTCTAGTACATTTTTGTAGTTTACGGATTGCAATAGTCACACTGTTGACGCAGAAATGCAATCACTCCCCCAAGGAATATCCAAATCGATTGTATTGGAATGTGGCACAAATGGCAGCATATCAATGCTGCATGTGCTTAATGTGAAAGAGGGCATATTCTCATCGCCTGTCCTCACGGTTTTATTCCATTTTCCCAACTATGAATCGTGGCTGCCTGTCTTGCTTACTCTCAGCAGTGACTAAGTAGAGAACATGACTTGGAGATAGCCTAACAGGCAATGAACACCAACATAGTGCGATTCCTCCACTAGCCGAGCTTTTGCTATACCACAAGGTTCACACCCACCTCAATTTTCTTGTGAACAATGGAGATGGGTGTCAAAAAAGTGGGTTTAAAATAAGGTTGTCTTTAGAACTTAAAGCTAGTTAAGGTTCTAAACTTAGAAGTTCCATCTTGTACTGAAAGCCTTCCCTTTCCCTACAGCCCCAATTACAGAGAGATGTATTGTTTTCTGTAGATTGGACCTTGAGGGTTTGAGAAAATTGGCCTCTGATGATAAGTGTTTCCTTAATATAACAATCTTCTCACTATTATATTTCCCTGATGTAGATGTAAAGGCGGTTTCCTTCTTCAACAGCTTCACCCACCAGTATCACCTTATTGGATGTAAAAGAGGTCCCTCAAACGCTACTCTACTACTAAAACATTAAATCACTTCCTCTAAGGGAGGATCGGGAACAGATGCTTTTCCAGTTTCCTGTCCTGATCACCAGCGTCCCCTATACACCAGACCCCCCGCCCCCACCAAACCCCTCTCAGAGTTTGTGCTTCATATTCATGAGAGGTACAATGGCAAACAGTCAGGTCACCGAAGGTAGGTCCACTGTCCATTTTTGCCAACACAGGAGCAGTTATGAATGAAATAAGGTAAATATTTCATGGGGTGAGGACAATACTGGATGCGGGAAACATCTCTGTTGGAACAGTATATTTCGCACCTTGGTTTAAGAAGTATTGAGTACCCAGGTTTCAAAGGCAGCAACCTTGATAAGAAACGTTTCAAAAGTGCTCTTTAGGGACCACTTTATACATCCTTTTAACATTGTAAATACATATCTGACGTGATGAGCCAATACAGTAAGCTTCACTGGATTGTTCTATTTTTCAAAGCCTGGTTCTAGTACTAAGTGTCAGAGCCCCCTTTATAAACCCAAGTCCCACAAGTTTGATTTCCTCTGGCTACTCCAAATATCCTGATGCAAACTCTAAAAGGTATAGCACCCTGTTGCCGTCTAATGGTCCTGAATAGGTCGTAAAAATGAGCTGCCTTCTTTCTGTAGCCTAGCCCTCGCAAGATCAAAGTACATATCCGGTAATGGAGCAGCTGGCCTGGCAACCTAGGAGGAAAGCTTGTGTACTGAAATCCTGTCACACAAGACTAGGAGATTGCAAACATTATGCACTCAGCAGACTGAGAACATTCCAGCAAAACACTGATGCCTTTGGCCCCCAGATGCCTGAGAGCATAGGGAAATAGGTGTCTCCCATATCTCCTCCTATAGCTCACTCATATGCAGAGAACCACAGTGAAATGGATTCATTCCATAAAAGGTTATACATAGAAATTGTAGAAAAGAGAAGAAAGCAATCTTCAGTCTCCTATGATCTCTCTCTGGCCTTCACCGATTATTGTTGAAATCTGCCATCATCCTTAATTTCCTGTCAGGCATTGGTTTCCCTATTGTCACTCTGATGCCACCCCCTCACTCCCAGACCTCAGCTTGTTGAATCTCTAGTTTCTAAGGCTGAGGCCCAGGTTTATGTGCACATAATTGGTTCCCTTCAGCAATGATACAGATGGGAAAATGGCAGAAGTGAATGCTACGCAGAGGAACTGCCAGTAATTAGGAAACACTCCCACCTGTCCACGGCATCCACCTGTCCATGCTGGCCTAGATTGGGCCCATTCTTCTTTATGAAACTCTCAGAAGCACAACAATAAACTACAATTTGCCCAAAACCACAACGTTCATACAATCCACATGTCAACCTTAAATGAAGACATCTATTCATTGCTGAAAGTTCAATACTGGGTATATATTCATTGTATAACAAAATTCAAAGTTATAACAATCTTCCATAAAGTTTACTGGAAAACTGTTTTTATACCCAACACAATTTCTATGCTAAGAGACTCAAGAGTGCATACATAACAACAACCAAGAAGACAAAGTTAGGGGCCACACGGTGAATGGCTAAAGAGTGTCTCTCTTAAACACTCTTACTTGACCATAGAAAATTAAGTAACTTCAAAAAATCTTCAATAATTTCAATGCAAATCTTAAAACAAAATGCTTAAAGAAATTCTGTTTACCTACGCAGGAGATCATGCACGCTCCTAGTTTCATCTATGCATGCATACATGAATGATTAGGGCAGATTAATTGCTAAATGTATAAATGAATAAATACATATTTACCAACATACAATAGAATACATACATAGAAACAATACATAGTAAAGGCCCACAAAACCTCTGCTTTCAATTTTGTGTGCATGGAATAACTACATTAATTGGATTATCCAACAGAAGCACACACGAATATCCATAAAGATGAGGTCGTCTGGCTGATCAGCGTCTGCTTGTGCATTGAAGCTGCTTAGGTCTCAGATAAGACCCTGCCACTCACCATCAAATGTATTTGTTTACATTCTAAAAAAATGTTAATGAAAAGCTCAGCCAAACCCATCATGATACCATTAAGAAGATCTATAGATAGTGATTTACATCCCCATATAATATTTATACTATTTCTAGGGAACTTTCATTAAGAAAGTAGCTAATTTTCGCCTTTGTGGCAGCCTATGACTCACCAATAAAGGCAGTTCGGTCCTGATTCAAAACCATTGTTTTGCATTTAAGGTATTTATGCAACAGGGTTCTAGTATGATAAATATTTTTCACTTTTCAAGAAAGAGCAGGAACAAAGAATAAAAATCTTCGTCAACTGTTTTCCAAACAGATTTCAGTATGTGTGAAAAGGTTGACTTTTAATGACCTGCAGTGGCCTAAAATGGATTACTAGAAATCTGTAACCATTATTTACTTCCTCACTTGGTGCCTCATGCTCCTCTGCATACATCTTCTCACCAGCTTCAGCACCCTCAGTATGCTCTTCTACGACCAGAGAGCCGAATAGGTCACCTTGGTTCTCACCTAATTTGTGTCTATTGCAGTCCTCCTGCCTCTATCTCACTGCCTCTCTGAAGATGCAGGAGCGATGAATGGACTACATATTGACAAGACATGCACTATAACTGCAGAGTAGACCGTTTCTATTACCTCCTGTGTTAACACATGTGGAGTCCCCACTCCCCCCAGCACAATAGTGACACAATATGCAAATATACGCTTCTGTTCTGTTTGGTGTAAATGAGCTATCATCATCCTATTGGTGCTTTACAAGTAAACAATGGCAATACTCTGACAGCCGTGGTGAGTCAATGACTGTTCTATATAATAGAAAGATTTGAGGCTGAACAAATTTACTGGAGATACAGTCGCTCATGAGATAGGAATTGCCCATCCTGTATCAGTAAAGTCTGGCACTCGCCCCAGACTACTGTAAATATATCCGATTTCACGCTGTACATGAATATGAATTCAATAATGAAAAGCACTTGATGTTCTACGTGTACTGTAAACTGAAACCAACATATTGTTCTAATACCATCTGTTAACACTGCATTAAAATGTCACTGAAACGATGCAGTGGAGAGGCTGGATCTCAAGGAAGAAGTGTACCATATCTTCCAGGAAAGGGAAGTTTCAGAATAGTATTAATAGTGCTTAAAAATAGGACTTGCGATAAAAACGTATGTTTGAGAACCTGAACCAAATCTGCAATTAAGCCATCGGGGAAGACACATTTTTGGATTTTTTGGAAGAAAAGTTTATTTTTTGAAATATACAATAAATGTTTTTGGTCAAGTAAGTCAATCGGTTGATTTAGCCCTGAGAACATCTGAACTGGAAAAAGCTAGAAATGAAAGTTTGAATGTTAACGCCAATGCTCAACTCTGGTGCTACAGAGACATAATAATTAATGTAAGTAGAACTTCCACATCCTGCCAACAGTAGCATTTCTATATCGCTAAGCATGTCTTACTAATCGAATTTAAAAACAATGAGGCACAATTAGTCACATTTCACTAAAGTTATCCATTCACAAAACACAGGGAAATTATTTTGATATTCGCTCCACTACTCCTACATTAGAACCAACTTTTGTGGGAATGTCAAACAATCCCACAGACCTGACAATTTATGGACATGTTTCACTTTGTGAGGAGGGGACAGGGCCTCGAAGGGTTTGTGACTTAGTGCTGATTATAGCCCGAGGCACTTTTTAGTTTACTTTTAGTTCACAGCTTCCCCGCTCCAACAAAGCCCTGGGGGATGCATACCCAGTAATGGAAATTGCGCTCAAAGCATTTAAAAATTAGCTGGAAACCTGCTCTCTACGGAAATTGTTTGCACACTGTGTGATATCAGCCCCTCTCCAGGTGTGATGGGAGCCGATGTGTGAATTGGAAGGTCTGAATCCCAGGAGTACTCCTGGAAATCAATGTTTGCATAAACTTGTGGAGTACAAACATTTTTAACTGCTATGCATGCATTTGATTGCTCTTTTATCAAAATCACTGACAATCCATTGACTGAGTCAGAATTTCAACAAAATGGAAATTCGCCAAAGAGCAACATTGGACAAATATGGCAATACGCACCCTATAAACCCAGAAGGTAACATCATTGCTTTCGGAACTTAGTTTAAAATTATAGGAGCAGAATAAATCACAAATGGTATTAGAAAAGGCAAATCAATCAAGTTGCCCAAAGCAACTTATCTATAACTTTATATAAATCTCCCCAACAATCTGTAAACCATTTTTTTTTTTTTACAAAACAAGCGCTGCAAAAGACTGACTTTGTCACTGCAGACATTCTGGCTTTGACAATGTTTCTTCCCAAAGATGTTAAGCATCAGCAAAAAAAAAAAAAAGTTTGATGATTTGGACAAATGTATGCATCACACACATGCACGCAGGCATCATGATGTTACAGTGGCCAAGCATGATGGTAAATATGAATGTGTGCATCACCATACATGCACACACATACGTGATGATGAAGCCATTGTTTTCAGTTTTTATATATTTACCATTCCAAGATGGCATCCATCCAGCATGGAGTAGAACATTTCAAAACAATAATAAAGTGTGTGCAAAAGTCTATTTTGAGAAAGGAGCAGTGCGGCAGAAAATTGCAAATTCCAGGCCTCCAAAAAATATTAAAAAAAGAAAGCAAAAAAGAGAATATGGTTGCAAAGGGGATGGGTGGGATACAAAGATGGAGATGGTGGTGCAAAAGTAAATGCCACTAAGGGGCGAGAGCAATGGAGGGTATGGAGTGCAATAGACGAGCTAAGTGAGGAGATTAAATAACAAAATAGACACAAATGCCAAAGAAGATGTGGGGTAATGCAGGTGCAGAAATGGAAGGGGGAAGCAGCACACAGGGGAGAGTGTAAGAAAACATGTGCACTACCATGGTGTATTAAAAGCATGAATGTGAACAGTCAAAGGATACAAGCCATTCAGTTAAGGATGATAAAAAAGCTATGCTTCAGGGATGGAATAAATACAAGATGACAGAGGAAAGCCATTAAATAAGAAACAAGCAAATTAAAGTCAAACAATGATAAGCAATAGCTTGACCTAAATCCCACTTTTTGGTTTTGTCCATCACAGATCTTTTGACAACGGAGAGAGCTGCATATAGATGAGAACAGACAGACATGACAGCCTTAAGGTGGTCGGTCTCTCCCCAAACCTTTGGTATGCATGCTTAATAATTTCCTGATTACTTTTTGTTGGCCTCAGGGCTCTGAGCACTTTACCACTGCTGACCAGTGCTAAAGTGCATGTGCTCTTTCCCCTAAACATGGTTTGATTGATACATACACAATTGACATACTCAATTTAATTATAAGTCCCTAGTAAAGTGAACTACCTGTGCAAGGGCCTACTGGTGGGACTGCAGCACTGCTTGTGTTGTCATTTTGGTAACAAGAGTGGTTAATGTTTGGGCGGCAGCACCACCAAGCGCGGGAGACTGAGTCTAATCCTACGCTGCGTAACAGCTCTCAGCCTAACCCTTCTGGCTAGCTAGCAGCACCTCACAAGTACCAGAGAGTAGAAGTGATTTGTGGCAGCCTATTGCATGACACTCAGACACCTCAATGGAGTTGTGGTAGAGCGGATCCCATCCCTTTCTCTCAGACGTGCGAGCTCCACACATACAAGGACAGAACAGAAGCAGGATTTTGGTTCAATAGGTTTTATTGAAGCAACTGCATTTTATGTAGGAGGACATGAATGGCGATTAAAAGGATAATGAAACACAATGTTATGACA
Source organism: Pleurodeles waltl (assembly GCF_031143425.1). Classification (NCBI taxonomy): domain Eukaryota; kingdom Metazoa; phylum Chordata; class Amphibia; order Caudata; family Salamandridae; genus Pleurodeles; species Pleurodeles waltl. The sequence goes on along the minus strand of NC_090437.1, from coordinate 783,115,332 downwards.
GCAGTAAACACAAGAGTAAAACACAAGAAAAGCCCACCATGTTGTCCTATTAGTGCATCTGGTATTCCTACCTGCACCTGTTCCTACATGAAAGCAAGTAGTAGTGTTAGCCCTAATCCGTCCTTCTGTTCCTGCGAAGTAAACCCAATCCCGATACCTGCCCTGAGGTTAAAAGAGGTCTGCTAGTCTGCTAGGAGTCCTCCCACATAGACAAAGAGAAGCCAAAAGATTTTGGCAGAAACTGCGACGATGTGCATCACATGATGGCAAACTGGCTGGAACGTCCCCTCTAAGATGTTGTGGGCAGTGTGATGTTACATATTTTCTGTGTAAGGTAGACAGTGTTCCCTTTGATCGGCAATACCCGGTAATCATCATGGGCAGCCCTGGGTTCAGCACAAGATGAGAAATGTCATGCAAAGAAACCAATAACAGTTTCTGTAAGGATGGAACACTGATAAAGGAATAACGAACATCTCCACTAAAATGAAGCGTCACTAAAATAACAAAAAGAATAAAAGTGAAATATATGGGTAAAAGAGCACCAGCCTCAGGACCAGGGGTTAATACTGTGGCTGTGTAAAAATGCTAAAATAACCTCATGCCAGTGTCACCCACTCAAGTAGCCCTTAAACATGTCTCAAGCCTGCCATTGCAGAGCCTGCATGTGCAGTTTACACTGCCATGTCGACTTGGCATTTAGAACCTTCTGCCAACATTTAAACTCCCCTTTTATTACATATAAATCACCCCTAAAATAGGCCCTAGGCAGCCCATAGGGCAGGGTGCTATGTAATTAAAAGCAGGACATATAATTTTAAGTTTAAATGCACTGGTGATCCAAAACTCCCAAATTAGCTTTTCACTACTGCAAGGCCTACTGCTCTCATAGGTTAACATTGGAGATTTCTTATTACGTTTAATAAGCTGTAATTCCTAATTAAAAAGGAGTGGATATATCATGTTTAGTACCTATGAAATTGTAATAATAAATCATCTTTAGTGGTAAAGCCAGATTTGCTCTTAGCCCTCCGGTCCTGCAACCTGTCATCAATAAAGGTCCAGGGCAAGGGTGACAGCTTGGTTAGTGCATACCCTCTACACAGTCACATACAAAGGGAGCTTAGGTCTGGCTGATGGGCCATCAATATGTTTATGGGCCATACTGGGAAGGATGGGAGGGAGGAGCTGGGCACAGCCTCTCACTTACACCTGAATAAGCAGTGTCCTGTTCCCACACAAAAGGCAGCTTATCCCCCTGTAGTGAGTCTGGGCAGAAAGAAAAGACAGAAACAAAAGACCTCTGTGCGTCTCAAAGACCATTCTTTGAAGTCACCCCCATTTCAAAGACACAACTGTGTCTAAGTACTGGACCTCTGACACTATCAACTTACTACACTATTGGACCTGTCAAGAACTCTGCCAGGAAAAAGGACTGCTGTACTGCTACAAGGACTGCCACTCTGGATTGCTGCTCTAGAAGAACTGCTTTTCTGCTGTGCTGCCCTGCTGCCTGTTACTCTCTACCCTGCTGAGGGAGGACTGGACCCATCTTGCTCGAACCCAGAGTGACTCCAAAGGCATGTTGGTTTGCCTCCTTTTGTAAGTCTCAGGGCCATCGAAGACTTCGAAGACTTCTCATCATCCTGCAACAGCGCTCAGACTTTGCTTGCTGCAAGTATTGTCCTGTAAAGTGATGCTAATCCAGTTCTGGGCACACTGCTGCCATTGAGCCAATCAAAACCGGCAAATATCCCTCGATGCTGATGCAGTGCCAATGAAGCAAGGATAGCAGCAGACATCACATCTCCAACAGCGCGGTGCATCAACTTAAGTTTCCAACACATCTCCAGCTTAGCGCTGCTTCCCACATCTCAGCTTCAACATTGACGCATCCAAGAACCAAGGTACTTTTTCAGCGGGCCAAGGCTGGTCCCTTTATTTGACCTTCACTTCATCGCAGTTAGCCTGAACTTTCAGATTTGACCCAGCATAGCGCGACCAGATTGCCCTAGTTGGCTCTATTTGCTTTTAAGCACTAAATTCTAGTTTAATCTTTAAAAATGAATATCTCAAGTTCTACCCACTGGATTTTTGTCATTTTTATCTTGTTTTGTTCATATAAATATAATCTGTTTTCCCAAGCTGATGTGGAGTCTTTTTGTGGTGTTTACACTGTGTTACTGTGTGAAGTGTTGCACAAATATTATACACATTGCTTCTTAGGTTATACCTGCTGGCTCTGTGCAAAGCTACCCAAGGGCGAGCACAGGTTAATTTAGGGTGTGTATCTGACCTACCCTGACTAGGATTCTCATTTCTGCTTGGACAAGGTGCACACCTCTGTCAAACAGAAACACAATTTCTACCAAGAACTAAAGCTACAGCTATGAATGTAAGTGTTCAATCGCAGCAAAATCGATTTTGGCAACCTCCAATAGACTGATTTTGCAGTTTCACAGAAAAAACAAAAATTACACTAAGTGGTACAATGCTGCTCTGTGTATGTCCATAATACCACCATTACTAGTAAGAAATACCACTTACATGTGGAATCACACCTTCACAACACATTGCATCCTACAGAGACAGCAAACATCAAAAGTGCTGTCTTATAAGCAATCCCAGCAGATGCACATTTCACCCAAATTCATAAGACTGACAATGCATTCTTGTACACATAAGAAATTATGCTGTGAAAGCAATCCATCTGCTGCACCTAACCACCACATAATAAATCATAGGTTTATTTTTGACACATATTAAGTACTTTGTGCTAAAACAATGCATCCATTGATTTCTATGGATTAAGACTATCTTTACTTTAAAAAAATTGTATCTTTGCTTATGTATGTTGGATGCTTGTTGTTTTGGTCTTGTTTGATTTAGATAAATATTGGCTCTTCTTCTAAAATGGCGTGGAGCCCTCTTGTGGTGTTTTTGCTGGGTTACTCTGTGTGTTTGTACAAATACTTTACACATTGTTCTGAGATAAGCCTGACTGCTTGTGCCAAACTACCAAGGGGGTGAGCATGGGGTTATCTTAGCTGTGTGACTCCTTTACCCAGAATACAGTGAGGGTCACTACTTGGACAGGGTGTAACCTGACTGCCAACTAGAGACCCTATTTCTAACATCTAGCAATAAAATTGATGAGTAACAACCAAAGACAAATTATACTTGTATACCTTATGACAAAGGGTGTCAGTTTTGGAAGATGTTCAATTGTATGAGACTGGTAGTAACAAAATCAACCTCTCTCAAAAGCATGTGAACCTGACATTCATTGCTTATGTAGGTCAAATTTCCAGGCACACTTATACATTCATGACTTCTTATTCATAGTTTACATTTGATGTACTAGAAGACTAATCAGGAGAATTGTCTTGCAACAATGTAAATAGTTTTGCTTTTTAGTTTGTTTATTGTGAATGTGGCACAAATTAAAAAGACTACTGAATCAAAACATCATGTAGAAGGCACCAACCCCTGTATGAAGGTTGTACATCACACATTAAGCACATTGTTTATGGAAATTCAAGCATAGTTTGCAGGTGACCTCATACCTGTGGTGTGTCCCTGTTTCTCACTTGAGTGTTGCGTGAGGTCAATCGTCCTGTCGATTTGAAACACACTCAAGTCTTCTTCATCTAAGGCAATATCTCCCCAAAAGGCAGCTGAAAAACATACATATTAATTAATTGCACTAAGGATCATCCAGAAGGAAATATATTTAATAAAAAACAATGGCACCCCACTGCAAAACACATTTTGCAAACTCATTTACTGCATAGCTCAAACCATATACCATAAAGTGCCTCATTTATTTGTTGGTTAGTGTGCTATATAAGAATTAAAAGCTATAGTAAGAGAGGCTGCATAAACTTTTTATGAGAGAAAGTCACTGAGCGATATGCTGAAATGTTTAGAAGTCAATTTGTGCTATTGGCAGTCTAAATGTGTTCATAATATTTGCAGGCTTAACTCCCAATATCAGACCTATAATTCAGATCAATGAAGGGAAATCTCATGGACACGTTCTAGTGGTGTGTGTTTAAAGACAGGTCAAATATCAGGGTTTGTCTTCTGAAAAATTGCTGCTTATTCTTTTAACATAGAGATTGGTGTTTACTTTTCTTTCTCTGACTGCAAACTTAGAGGATTTGTAAAGTGAACTGTCTGACAATCTTACTGAGGTACAGGGAGTATGAAAAGAAAGGCTGCAGGATGTCATTTCTTTCCTAACACACACCAACATTTATATGCCTGCAGCCTAATTGTACAAGTATTTCAAAATATTTGAGCAGCTAGGAAAGCACACTTCAAGCACGTTTTTTTGTAATTCTGGAGCATCATGGAAACAAAGATTTTAATAGGATCAAATTAAATCAAGACACTTTAACTGATGATGTGCAGATTATAAATATTTGCTGAAAACCTATATCCAGACATTATTGTTTGTGCGATAAAAGGTTTATCAGTAATCCTGCATATCAGTTCTAATTTTGTGTTGTAAATAGTAAATAGTATAAATAGTGTGTTACCACACCATGCTTTATTAATCTATTTGTGTCCTCCAAAATTTACCATCGGCTATATACCACACCCATATCAATTTCCTGCCAATGAGCATCGTTAGTTTGCTATACTTGTCCTTTGTGTGGCACTTGTAGTTTTCATAGTCCCTATGACTTCAGTGATGTAACATTGATGGCAGCACACCTATTCTAAAAATGGTTCAACTGGCCAATGTGATTTACGAACATATTTTAATTCCTGGCCCCAGTTTCTGGGAAGTTGTAAGGTTTTTTCTGGCATACAATTTTCCAAAAAGTGCTGACCAGAAGCACTTTACATCAAATAACGTTTTAGATAGTAAATTGGTGTCTATCTGGAATACTACCACAAAATAGGCTGAGGTCAAAATGACTGACAAATAAATCAAGGCATATAGTCACATTTGGATAGCCTTTTCTCTGAAGTTATATTGGTAGAAAGGTTGTAGTAACTAACTAGGGTTTGTTGTAATAAACGGTGGCAAAACTTAAAAAGCACTGGGAACTATGTAATGTATGGTCATCATTCAGAGATAATTTTCAAACAACATCATTTGAAAGAGTTAAAGTACAGAAAGCAAACAAGTTATATATATTCCCAAACTTGTAATAAAGTGCAAAGAAGTTTTGTGAAACGAGATTTTAGATCATCTGCATTGTTTCATGTTAATTTTTTCAAGATGTCTGTTCTTTTCTTCCATACATGCCACGGCACCAATTAACTTCCTCTGACGGATATGGCATATATACGTACAATGAGCAACATTAATATCTTAAGTCTGATTTAATTGTTCTTACCAATACTTGCATTGAGCCTATGCCTGGGGTTTGTACGTCATCACCTTTATGGGCAGCCTGCCTAAAATCTGCTACTATCTTTCCTGATTACTCCTCCTGCATTAACAACAATCATTGCATTCTTAAATATTGTAGTGATCCCAGGTAGCATATGCGGTATATGATTACTTTATGCCTTTCTGAGCATATGACAGAGTAATTACTGGAGATTAAGGCATCTACAGTCATAACAACATTCTGAAGTGATTTTTTATGGCTATCTATGGTTTTCTAGAAATAACTTTATGATTTATCGGGATTGACATGGTCCATACAGCTATAATTTCTTGGTTTCATTAATGGTAGCTGGGTCATGAATCCAATGTCTATGTGGTACTATAATGTTATTTTTCTTACACAATTTGCAGTGGATGAGACAAGCTATATTGTTGTGTATGCCTATAAAATAGACTTCTACCATTAACAATTCACTTTCATTTGTCTGATTTACCTGTCTTTCTCTATGCATGCAGGAAACACTTTTGTGTTTGAGATGGTGCTCTGGGCAGCCATTATTAGAGTCTCATTTATGGCTTTCAGTTATACTCTTTTTGGTAGTTTTATGTAACCACCTTTGTGCTGCCGGCTTACACCTCTGTGATAAATGCTTTGATTAAAGTTGCTTGTTGCAAAGAGATCTTTCGGACCCTATTTGGCTATACAATGTCATCTAGATGCAAAGAACAGCTACATATACGCACTGTTGCCCCAGTAGTGGAGTGGATGAATTCCAAACTAAAAAGATGTGTATACATGCTATACAATGGATAACTCCGTGAATCAATTTTCACCAACTACATTGTAATTTGTTTTGTTGTTTTAAAGGTACTAAGGACGGAAGAGGACGCAGAAGAGGAGGGGGACAGACAAAAACAGTAGGAAGGGATTAAGACAAGGGAACCGGCAGATTACTGAAAGCGATTGAGGAAAGAAGAGAACATCGCAATGTTAAGATTAAAGATGTTAAAGAGAGTTTAGCCGGCATGAACAAAACCAGAAAAGTGAGCAAGAGTCAGGTGAAATGCTTCCATTTTCTTACGATAATGGCATTACTCCTAGTCCTACTCCCTCGCCTTCCTTTTAACCAATGAGGCCTCCTGCCTCCCCTCTAGACCCTCCCTTCCCCTTTCAAAAACCCCCCCCACCCTTATCCCCTCCTGTACAAAAACCAAGCCCAAGCTGCAACTCGGACAGTCCGTACCGGGAGGGTGGGAGGGAACGGAAAAGGAAGGCGAGGGAGTAGGACTAGGAGTAATGCCATTATCGTAAGAAAATGGAAGCATTACCTCCCGTCCCTCCCTCGCCTTCCTTTTAACCAATGAGACATAGCAAGAAAACACACAGGAGACGGACATCGAGTTGCAAGACCTTTATTTAATATCCTGCACCAAGAACATCCCAAACATTATCTCATAGAGGATAAGACCCGGTGACCTAACACCGACTCCAAACTACCCAAGTCCGACAGCCTATAATGACGCACAAACGTCGAAGGAGAAGCCCAAGTGGCGGCCCTGCAAATTTCCACCACGGAAGTCCCCTGAAGCTCCACCACCGTAGCCGCCATGCCTCTGGTAGATCTCCCCTGAATCCCTTGAGGAGGAACCACCTCTTTCAAGGAATAGGCCAACAGAATTAAAGATCGAACCCACCGACTCAAGGAAGCCGTGGAAGGTTTTTCACCTTTGCGAGCCGGACCAAAATTAACAAACAGTGAATCCCCTTTACGAAAAGGAGCCACCACCCGCAGATACTCCAACAAAACCCTGCGCACATCCAACGAATGCAAACGGACCTCCTCCCTTGAGGAGGGATTCGGACAAAATGAAGGAAGGATGACCTCCTGCCGGGAATGGAACGAAGAATTGACTTTTGGAATAAAGGAAGGTACCGGAACCAGAACCACCCGATCGTGAAAAATCTTACAAAAAGGAAAGGAACAAGCCAATGCCCCCAATTCCCCCAACCGACGAGCCGAAGTAATGGCTACCAAAAAGAATGTCTTCAAAGATAGATGGCGCAAATCACAGTCCCCCAAAGGTTCAAAAGGGGGCTCCGTCAACACATCCAAAACCAAGGACAGATCCCATGAAGGAAAAGAACGTACCGGGCGAGGAAATAAATTAACAAGCCCTTGAAAAAATCTCGGCATCAAGCGCCCTTCATCCTGAAGATTACGCCATGGTCCTCTGAATGCCTGAATAGCCGCCCACTGCACCCGAAGAGATGCCACTGACAACCCTAAATGAGCACCGTCCTGCAGGAACTGCATCACCTCAAAGATAGAAGCGCAGGTAGGATCTAACTCGCGACTTAAGCACCATGACGAAAACACCTTCCACTGTCTACCATAAGAAAGCAAAGTGGAACGTCTCCTCGAAGCCAGCAATGTAGAACTCAAAGCTACCGGCACCCCCAGACCTGTCAATCCCCGTCGTTCAACTTCCAGGCCGTCAAGTGTAACCTTCTCAATGACCCCAATGGGAGGCAGGGAAACTCCAGGGGAGACGGACAAAGAGGCAGAGGCCACATCCTCCCCTCCGCCATCAGCCTCAACAAGGGGAACCAATTCGCCCTCGGCCAAAGTGGCGCAATTAGGACAACCCTGGACCCCAGATCCCTCACACGTAACAGAAACGCCCTGAGTAGTTGAAAAGGAGGGAACGCATACAAAAGGCCCTGCGGCCAAGGACATGACATCCCGTCCACCTCCCATGCTTGGGGACATCGAAACCGGGAGCAGAAGCGATCCACTTTCGCATTCCCTACTGACGCAAACACATCCAGCACTGGAAGACCCCAAAGCCGAACCAGATGCTGAAACAGAGACTTCCGGAGAGAGAAAAGTTGAGAGGAAGGAATCACTCTGCTCAGCAGATCCGCCCGAACATTCACCACCCCCCGAATGTACGTAGACCTGAGAGAAGGAACCCACTCCTGAGCCCACACCAAAATCTCCCTGACTAGATTGAACAGAGCCCTTGACCTGGTCCCTCCTTGCCGATTGACATAAGCCTTGGCCACTAAGTTGTCTGTGCGAACCAGAACCGCCGAACCCCTCAGGGAATCCTGAAAATGGACCAGAGCCAGGAATACTGCCCGCAATTCGCGCCAATTCGATGACCGACTCGCCTCCCGAGGGGACCAAAACCCCTGAATCTGAGCCGACCCCATCCATGCTCCCCAACCGGAGAGGCTGGCATCCGTCGTCACCACCACGGGTCTCAGAGGCGATAAAGAAACCCCTATCCTCAGGTGGTCTGCATCCAACCACCATTGCAACTCTCTGTGAATCAATCCGGACCCTGGAACCCTGTCCTTCAGAGAACCGGACCCTGGTGTCCACCTTCTCAAGAACCATGTCATCAAGCACAGGAGATGGAAACGTGCCCAAGGAACCAGAAATATCACCGACGCCAAATGACCCTGCAGACGCAACCATAGAAGAGCTCGGGGAGCAGACCGCAACAATACCTTCTTTACCAAAGCCTGTAGGACACCCAACCGTTTTTCTGACACAGTCACCAACCCAAGAAGAGTCTGAAACCGAGCTCCCAGAAAAACCAGATCCTGGGATGGCACTAAGTCTGACTTCTCCCAATTGATTAAAAACCCGTGGTTTTGCAGGACCCCCAGAACATGGACCACCTGCTTCTGCAAAAGGTCTCGTGATTGGGCATGAATCAAAATGTCGTCTAGATAAGGATGCAGAAATACCCCTTCTGAATGAAGCAAAGCCACTAGAGGAGCCAGCACTTTTGTGAAAATTCGAGGAGAAGATTTTAGACCGAAAGGCAGAACGCAAAACTGATAATGGTCCTGACCCACAGCAAACCTCAGGAACTTTTGAGAGGATCTTGCCACCGGTACGTGTAGGTAAGCGTCCTGCAGATCCAGTGACACCAGAAAGTCCCCGTGTCTGACAAATGGAAAAATAGTCTGAATGGACAGCATGCGGAAATGCACTGTCCTGATCCAGGTATTCACCTCCTTTAGATTGAGCACCGGCCGAAATCCCCCTGAAACTTTCTGCACAAGAAACAAGACCGAATAAGTGCCCTGACCCCGTTCGTCTAGCGGAACGTGGGAAATGGCCCCCTTGACCAGTAAGTCCCGCACACCGTCCAATAATGCTCTTCTCCGTGACCCCTCTGAAGGCAGAGGTGTGGGACGTACCCCTGAATCTGGAGGAACCACCACAAAATCTATGACATAACCATTGGCCACAATGTCTAGTACCCAATGATCGTTTACACTGTCCTTCCAAGCCGAAAGAAAGTGACTCAGTCTTCCCCCAACCGGCCCTCTGCCAGGCCCACAGTGATTGTCAGGACCCCTTCTTGAAACCACCCCGGGTCGCAGGAGCAGACTTCTTAGTTGAAAAACGCGGCTGAAAACGCCGTTTCCTAAATGAAAAGGATTTAGCATCCCTAGTAGGAGAAGATCTGGAATGTTTCTTCCACCCTTTACCCGAAGAAGAACCCCCTTTATAAGGTAAGGCATGCTTCCGTTCCTTAAAAGCCTTGGAAAGCATGGATGGCAATTGTTCTCCAAACAAGGTACGACCTTCAAACGGCAGTCTCAACAAGGCCGCCTTTTCCCCTGGATCAGCCTTCCAGGAACGCAACCAGAGGGACCTACGAGCCCCAATCAAAGACCCAGATGCCAGAGCCGAAGTACGGACCACATCCGAAGACACATCAGCCAACAATCTGGCCTGCTGCTCCATACCAGCCAGGAGCTCCGAACATTCCGCCCCTTCCTGTACAGCCACCGCCAGATTATCAAAGTCTTGAACCAATGATTGTGACGCATAAGCAGAATAAATCCCTGCCCTCAGCGCCAGATTCTCCGCAGCAAAAGCCCTCTTAAGACCCGAATCCACTTTACGGTCAGTGGCATCCGTAGGCACACAATCCTCCGGATTGACTGCCGTTTTGCCAATCAGAGTAGCCAAAATAGAGTCCAGGCGTACTGAAGGAGGCAAAACCTCCTCACCCTCAAGTAAGTAAAGTTTCTGAAGGAATCGTGGAACCTGAGCCTTATCCACATCCTTCCACTCACGAAACACCATATCCCTCACAGGTCCCTGAAAAGGCATGGCAAACTTTGAAGGTGTCTTATATTGAGGAAATAAATGAGAATCCGAGTTTGCAGGTTGAAACACCGGGAAACCCAAATTGTCCCGAACATGTGCCATCACTTCCCACATATCTTCTCTGGAAACATATTTCCCCCCAGATGACGTCGATGGGGCCTCATCCTCACTCTCCGATGAGGATTTCCTAGCTGCTACCGATGAGTGCGCACATTTAGACTGACCAGTCCTGGCCACGCCTGCTTGTAGTGCCCTGGTCACCGCCACCTCAATCATATCCTGAACCTCCTCTCTGGACATGAGGGGAGTACCCCTGCCAGGTACCTGTGAGTTCTCAGGAGTAGTAATGCTAGCCTCACCCCCCTCCTCCTCCGAGGAAGAAGAGACAATCCTACGTCTCTTTGCTGGAACTTTAGGCATGGTAAACAAATAATCAGTGACTTGAATCCCAAAAAACTACCCTCTATATAGGCACCTGGTCCTCCCCCCAATCAGGGCTCCACCAATCCCTAAAGAGGTCACCTATTTCATACAATACATAACAACCACGGGCCGAACGCCCGTCCTACCTGAGAGCATCTCAGAATTGAATTCCCTCGGTTCCCCGCGGCTCCGCGGCGCTGAAACCCGGAAATCAACGTCCCAGCCACAGAGGGCCGGCTGACCCCGTCAGCCGGCCTCCAGGACACGCCTCTCGAGCAACCATGCTGCTCGTTCAAGACGCGCCCCAGCCGTAGCACTCCTCGCGGAGCTCCGCGTCCCGAGGAGTGCCTCCATCGACGACCTCCAGGCCCCGCCGTGCAGGTAAGAAAGGGAAAGAAAACCGTCTAGCGTGGGCTAGACAAAAGAACAGGAGGGGATAAGGGTGGGGGGGGTTTTTGAAAGGGGAAGGGAGGGTCTAGAGGGGAGGCAGGAGGCCTCATTGGTTAAAAGGAAGGCGAGGGAGGGACGGGAGGTAATGGTGAGCACAAACTGAGTAGATCATAAACGTTTACCGAACTGATTATTAACTATGCAATAAACCTAATTAGTTATGAAAGCTAATCACCACAAGCTTAGTCCATTTAGAAATGTGTATTGATCAGACAGCGGTTTGTTGGCACACCTCATAACGTATATAACCTTTCTGCATTACTCTCTAATCTTCAAAAACAGTGAGACAAACCAAAAGTCCGAAGACAATACTCCTAATGCACCAACAATGGGGGATCAAAGGGTAACACGGGCAAAATACTACTTGACATTCGCATTCAGGTTGTTTTTAGAAACTATCATTTCTGGATTAGAATTGCATGTGATTGAAAGATGCAGTTATATTTTCAGTCACACAACAGTGTGACGCACTGCGCCTTCCAATTACTCAAAAGATGTTGTGACAGCGCATGAGTGTGTCTTTTATTTCAAAAACAGTCGATGGAACAGATTGTATGTGGTTTCATTACCCTGATACTCATTCACCTAAGTACGTCACGTTCCTGGCCTCTTGGCCATGACATCTCAATGAGGCACTCAGTATGTTCTTGACAGCACATAAAGCACTCCGTGCAGCGTGCGCTGCTAGTGAATGGACAAAGTGGTGCTATCAGTGTTCCAGAATAGTACAAAGGGACTTATGTCGTTACTGTTTTAAGTAGTATGTTTGGCTACGTGCGCATGTGTGGGTGCGTATGTGTAGGAATAATCAGAAATCTGTTATACATACATTCTAACAATCAGGATAAAACACACAGGCATACAGATTTCTTCTCTGCAATTATTAAAAGTAAGGAAGTCTTAGAAAAATAGAAGAGTGCATCCCATAGGTGAAACATAGCAAGGCTACCTTCAGTAGTTTATATATAGCACTGGATTTAATTGGCTGCTTAGTTCTTATTCCAGTTAGGTAAGTAGGCGATATTTCAAATTCTACCGGAATTTAAGAACTGATATACCCGCGGTGGCTGGAATTAATATTTCCAACCTCTCTTGCCCTCACTTAAATTAAATTTGTGTGAGTTACTGTCCCAGGAATGGGGATGAGGAAAGGCATGCGGATCCCAAACTACCAGCTTTGTTTTTGTATGTGGATTCCTGATTCTGAGCACAGTTCTGCTGCCATTCAGCTCTAAGGCCCAGGGGAGTATTCCATGCATATGCCGAAAGCTGTTGTCCGAACCACGTACGATACCACTGCTTTGCTTTTCCAACCGAGGGACACCAAGACTGGTGTTCGCCCTCCTGTTAAATTTGGGCGCGGGAACACTCTACACCTGTAGGGAAATGGGGGAGGAGGTGCAGTCCCTTTCAGGGATACCTCGCTGCCCGATTTATAGCTCGTCCTTAAACGGATTAGTATCTATGAACTCTGCATCGTTATTTTTTTGCTAACAAACGATAAATTCGCCGTTAATGAAGCTATGTATCAAGCTGTTAATGGGGTTACTATAAACTGACGATTTGACGAGACTGAGAGAAAGAGAGAACGCACACAAAGGTTCAAGAGAGTAAAGAGTGCGGCGGCTCTGCGGCTCTTGCTGCTGACATCAGTAGAAAAGCGTTTCTGTTTTCCAAGGTCGATAAACTGAGCACCACTAAAAAGGGTGTTAGTAACCCTAATTATTCAAAGCACTTGGTAATAGCAAACATAGGCATTAACGTCTAGATTAAAATCGAATTATTTATATTTTCTGAATGAATAAATAAATATATATATATATATATATATATATATATATATGTGTGTGTGTTTTTAGAACTGTCACTGTGTTTCTATCCTTGGTTTCCTATCTCTTGGGCATGTCGTTACATACTGATTGATGGAACCAACAACTGACGATGCGCATTTGTCGAAACGTTCACTGTAAAAAGTACAATTCACAAACATTGATATTCAAGACTTTCTTCATTCAGTGTCGCCAGAGAGTTGCCTCATTATTGGCCCGCATTCCAATCTTTTTGAAACCCCGAGCAGCTACATTCACAAACACCTCACTCATGTGAATACATCCTAGTTCGGGGGCATTTACAGCTATTTTCGTGAGGACCAGAAACCCATGCTACTTAGTGAGCAGTCAAGCTTTGATTACGAACATCTCCATCCAAAACTGAGTAGTTCAAGTAAGAAGCTCTCATCTCGGCGTACACAAATTGAACAGCTCCTCATGTATTTAACACAAACTCCTGAAAACGATAGCTACCAAAAAAACAAGCATTGGCAAAACTGATAGGTCTCGCCTATGAGAGCAATTGGCTTTGGCAGTGTTTTGTAGCGGTACTGTACATACTGGCTGCGTCATTGCACTTTTTTTTATTATTTATTCTTAGCCGTGTGGACAAGAAGCAGCAATGCAGGAGTTAGCACAGGTGGGAGAGAAGGGCGACTGGGGATGACTACAGGCTAGATGTGATGGGGAGCACATGGACAACAGAAGGTGGTTGGGTTGGCAGCAGGCAGACGACAGAGGTTGGGAGAGGCAGGTGGCAAACACATTCACAGGGAAGGGAGGGTGGAAGGGCTGGGGGCAACCACACATACAAAGGAGATTGATCAGATGGGGTGGGAGCAACGATATGGATAACAGGGGGTGGGAAGGAGAACCTGGGGGCAACAACATGAACAACAGAGGGTGGGTGAGAGGGGTTGGGGGATGAACCCAGAAAGAAGAGGGTTGGGGAGAGGGGCAATCACATTGATAATGGTGGGAGGGTGGGCAAGAGGGACTGGATAAGGAACAGAGTAGGGAAAAGTACATAAGGGAGACGGCTAAAAAACACACACAAACTCTCATAGAGTGGTTGAACAAAAAGAAAAAAAGTAACACTTAATAAAGCAGGCAGTGGAAGAACACCATATTGCACTGATGCTCCAGGGCGCTGACAAACACACAAAGAAGAAGGAAGCTTATCTAAGATTGCAAATAAGAAACACGCCAATAGGAATGATAACGAACCCAACCAATGCATTTTCGCGGACTAAGTCCCCTCTAACAAAAAAAGGTCTTGCAAGAGATGGCACAGGTGCTGTTTTAGACAAGACTTAACAAAACGCAAATTTTGCTTCAAGATATACTTTTCCAGAGTTCATAAAACATGAACAACATATATGTGTAACGCTTTTAAAAAATAAGCATCCCTTTCTAGCTACCCAGGGACAGATTGCATAATAGTTACAGTTTTGAACTGCATTTATCCACCATTAACTTAAGGAGAACTCCAGAGAGTGCTGGGTTTGTAGCACTATCTAAATGTACTCAATTGGCTTTCCCGGGAACCATTCCCCACTACCCGAAGCCGTACTTCATTGCAATCGCTCATTCAAAATTATTTTTACATACATTTTCCCCTAAAACAAGTTATCAATTCTGAATATCTTCTTTATTATTGAAAATCTTTCAAAAAATCGATTTACGTACATAGATCAATATACAGTAACATGTTTTAATTTCTCACAAATGTACACATAGCTCTTACGCAAACAAAGGAAGCAGTACCCAATTACAATGTATTCATAATGCATACAGGAGCAAAAAACTTGGACATTCCCTTTTTTTTTTTTTACAAATATATGGGCCCTCGATCCTGACTGATCTCCACGGACAAATTACATTACACGAAGTTTGCTTTTAAATAACTCTGAACTGGACACATTATTACAGACTTTGGAACAAGAATCATTATTACATCTTCTCTAACTTTCTTTCAATTATCAGTAAAGGAATTTTTTAAAAACATACACATGTAACCAAATTGGATATAGACCACATAGTGGGATGTCCTCCCTCACATCACCTCAAAAGCTTTTTTTATATAGACACGTGGTGTTGTCCTATATGCTCAAAGTCACTTACAGTGAAAGGGACATCCTTCTTACTTCTTGTTGTACTCTAAACACATTGCCCCAACACACAAACTGTTCAGTCGTTCCATTTCTTTGGGATCGATTTAAAGGTGTTCTCAAATGTTATACACCACCTTTCCTTAAGAATTGACGCATGAAATTAGATCTAAACTGGACACCATTATCTGTAAGTATATTTTCCAGAATGCCTTCCTTAACAAAAATCACATCGAAGAATCAATTACTAGCATTGGTCATGGGCTCAGGTATCTACTCTAGCTACACCCATTGTTAGACATAATAGCCTTAGGGTGGTCATCCCCCAACTGTTTGCCTGCCTCCCTCCACTTTTCTGACACTGTTTTTGCTGGTTTTAAGACTCTGCGCACTTTACCACTGCTAACCAGTGCTACAGTGCATATATTCTCTCCCTTAAACATGGTAACATTGCTTCATTCCCAATTGGCATACTTGATTTAATTTTGAGTCCCCGTTAAAGTGCAATACATGTGCCCAGGGCCTGTAACTTAAATGATACTAGTGGGCCTGCAGCACTGATTGTGCCACCCATATAAGTAGCCCCTTAACCACGTCTCAGGGATGCCATTTCAAGGACTGTGTGTGCAGGGCCACTGCCACTTCGACTTGGCATTTAAAAGTACGTGTCAAGCCTTAAACTCCCCTTTTTCTACATATAAGTCACTCCTAAGGTAGGACCTAGGTAACCTATAGGGCAGGGTGCTATGTAGGTAAATAGCAGGACATGCGCATGTGTGTTTTATATATCCTGGTAGTGGAAAACTCCTAAATTCGTTTTCCACTACTGTGAGGACTGCTCCTTTCATATGATAGCATTAGGACTACCCTCATATACTGTTTTAGTGGTAGATTCTGATCAGAAAGGGGTAACCAGGTCATATTTAGTATGGCCAGAATGGTAATAGAAAATCCTGCTGGTGAGGTTGGATTTTATATTACTATTTTAGAAATGCCACTTTTAGAAAGTGACCATTTCTCTGCACTTAAAAACCATCTGTGCCTTACAGCCTGTCTCCAATCAACGTCAGGGCTGGGCTGGTTGACAGCTTCCTTGTGCATTTCCCCCAAACAACCACAAACACAGGACACTCAGTCACACTTGCACTCATCTGCATACTGAATGGGTCTTCCTGGGCTGGAAGGGGGGAGGGCCTGACACTTACATTTCAAAGGCTGGTGGTCTGCCCTCACACAATGGACACCCAAACCCCCTACTCGGACCCTAGCAGACAGACATGTGCACTTCAAAACCTCTCTTTGAAGTCTCCCCCACTTCAAAGGGATTTTGGGGCATATAAACTGGGTCTCTGACCCTACCAACTCAGACACTTCTGGACCTGAACCTGCATCCTGTCAAGAGGAACTGCCTGGCTGCCCAAAGCACTCATCTGGACTGCTTTGCTGAGAAGGACTGCTGCCCTACTGTTGCCCTGCTGCGCTCTGATTTTGCTGAGAAGTGTTCTCCAAGGGCTTGGATTGAGCTTGCCTTCTGTTGTCTGAAGTCTCAGAGGCAAAAATACTTTATCTCTTCAGGAAACTCCTTGTGTGCCGAAAATCAACGCAAAGCCTGCCGGAAAAAATGCACAGCCTGCCTTGCGACTGAGAAATCACTGCACAGCAAAACCAGAAGGATGCAGCCCGACTTCCTGAGTGGAAATTCAACACAGCGCCTGCCATGCAACAGAAAACTTGACACATCGCCCTCCTGGATCGACGCAATGCCTGTGACTTCTTCCAGCATGCCCTGGATTGCCCCGCATTGTCCCTAGGCATCAAAAAGGTCCCTGTATCGCAGTGAGGAACTAAGACTGTGTGCCAAAAAATAATGCAAGCTCCTTGCAGCATGGAAAGAAACGACTTAACATGTGTGCCGCATTGGGAAATCCAACGCACACCTTATTTTTCCATGCATCTCCTCCTATGCAGTCTACAAGTGTGTCATTTTTTATGCAAACCAGTTACTTTGCATTATCCAGAGACAACTGTTGATTTCTAAGATTTAAGACTCTTTTTGAACATGCAAAAGTGATGTTTCAACTTGTGCTTATTGAATCTTTAGCGTTTTGACCTTATTTTAACCAGATAAATATTGTCTATTTTTCTAATCCTGTGTGGAGAATTTTTTTGGTGTTTTAACTGTGTTACTGAATGATTTATTGCACAAATACTTTGCATATTGCCTTCTACGCTAAATCTAACTGCCCAGTGTCAAACTACCAGAAGGTGGGCACATGATAATTCGGATTGTGTGTGACTTACCCTGACTAGGATTGTGGTCCCTACTTGGACAAGGGTGTATATCTCTACAACTAGAGACCCCATTTCTAACACACATATAGTTAAATGGTCAATAAGGACTAAGGTACACTTTAACTGTTGCAGCACAATTTGAAATTATCTTAAAATAATCCAAACCAACTTTTTCACACACTTTAGTGAGCGCAGGTACCAGTACTTCTGCAGCTGCCACAGTTACCAAACCTTTGTCACTAGCAGAGCAATAATACACTCACATTCATACTTTTCAATATTTCCATCCATCCTTGGACGCCTGTAGCCCCGTATTTGGAGTCTACTCATCAATGTCACCACAAAATGGCCATTATGGGCAATTCACAATTTTTTGGCAAACCATAATAGATGGTACCATCTTTTCCCATTTGAAACAAACTATCATTTTTCAGACAATTGATGCCCTATTTTTGAAACTGGTTGTGTCTCTACTGGCACAAAATTTGTTTCTTGGACAACCCTTAATCAAATACCTAAATGCTCCCCGTATCACTGTATCATCATTCAAAGCCAATTTATATTTTCTTTCATCCTGGCCAATTGCCACAATGAAATCACAGGTAGCAATAATGCATTCCTCGACATCAACTGAATACACATTATCCTCTTCATCAGTCAGTGCTCAAAAACAATCTGTTATTACATGTTTTAACAAGGCATATATTCAATCATGAATTTACATTTTAAAGGATTTGTGTCAACCTTACTAATCTTGCTTTCTTCAATTTCCAACTTGACAAAATAGTCAATAAAGGGTTGTTACCAGACTAAACCACAAACAGTCTGCCCCAAACATTTACCTTAAACGTCTTGACAAACCACACACCAGCCAACAATTTATTTTCTAGTACAGATTATCATCTCTCATATGGTCCGAAGGAGGTTGAAGCAACCTTTGCAAACCATCAATTTAAGTTAAAACTGAACCCAGGTCATATGCACTTGCGTTCATTGAAATATGGCTCACTCTACTTTTTTTAAAAAGGTTGTGAGGTGGGTGTTTAATAAAATATTCTCTTAATTTCTACTAAAGCAGTTTCACTCTTCACTCCACTGGATCATAGCATTTTTCAAGCAACCCTCTAAAAGGCTGAGTAATATTCACAAACCGTTTCAAAAATTTGGAATCAAATTTGCACAAGTCCAAATGTGATTGTAAATGGTCTTTATCAAGGGGAGTAGGACCTGTGATTAATTACTAAATTAATGAACACAGGACTAGGCTTAACTCCATCACATAACAAAACATGACCTAAGTACTTAGGCCCATATTTATACTTTTTTAGTGCCGCATTTGTGTCATTTTTTTAAACAAAAGCGGCACAAACTTAAACAATATAATTGTATTTTGTAAGTTTGCTTCGCTTTTGCGCCAAAAACGTACACAAATGCGGTGCTAAAAAAGTATCAATACGGGCCTTAATCCCGTTGACACAACACATACACATATCTTTTCTTAATGAAACTCTTTAAACCATCAAAATTGACAAAATTTGTTCAACAGCATGATCATGTTATCTAATGTTTACCCCACAAATTAAATTATCAACTTGAATAACTGAATGAGGTATATTTTCCAGCTTCTGAGGTATCACTCTTTGAAAAGTTGATGCAATGAAGGCTAAGCCAAAGGCATGCAGCAGAACTGATACATGCCTCTGTATGTTTTGAAAGCAGTAAAGGGCTTTGAAATGGGCTCTAGTGCAATTTAATGATATGCTGCTTTCATATCTAGTTTTGTATACCAGGAAGCAGACCCAGCTTATCAACGTGAAGGAGAGACAAACTCTCTACACATATCAATATCGCGTTGTAAGGTTTTCTAAGGACTCTAGACTTAATTCTGGTTCAAACTAATGGGGATGGCCAAAGAGTAGCATCTACAGGGTCAATGTCCCCTTGAGCCAAAACGTCATCAATCTGTTTCTCAAGTCACCATGAATGCTTTAAGGCACAACATATAAAATATATTTAATAGGATGATGATCACTCCTAACTTTTCTTAATTTGTTATTCCAGGATTGCACTACATTATCGTCCACCAACGAAACATGCACTTCCTCTCCTGGCCTTAAGACCATTTTGAAATCAGCCTGGTGCCACCAAAAAAATATGTTTACTCCTGTTTTTTGCTACATAGACTTTGCCTTGTATAGAAATGTCTTTGAATGTGACTTTGGCCCAAAAAACAAGATCTATCTTTCTACTTTGTAAAACTACGGTAGTCCAACTGGGGAAACCTGCATCTTATACTTCCACATTGTTCCATAATTCATAAGATAGAAGTAATCCTGGCATCAGAAACCACTAATAAATCAACAGCTTTCCAAACTATGAATATGGGAATCCTTGGAATCTTTACCCATTGTCAGTCACTTCATTGGTGCCTTTAACATCTACCAGAGAACCAGATAGTCCATTTCTTGTTCTAAGATGATGATTATCACTTTACACTACACAACACACTTCAATTTTCTTCCCCCTTCTACAGGCTTTACCACCCTCCCCGCTCTGAATGTTATAATCGCCACAGGAAAGTGGTTGTCCCCGGGGCTTCAGCAAGGCCAGGAGGGGGGCCCCATGTGACCCCTGTAGGAAAGTACCATCTTGCCTGGCATTTTACCCCCATATTTCACTGTATGTATGTTATTTTAGTCCTTGTGTCACTGGGACCCTGCCAGGCAGGGCCCCAGTGCTCATAGTATGTGCCCTGTATGTGTTCCCCGTGTGGTGCCTAACTGTATCACTGAGGCTCTGCTAACCAGAACCTCAGTGTTTATGCTCTCTCTGCTTTCCAAATTTGTCATTGCAGGCTAGTGACTAAATTTACCAATTCTCATTGGCACACTGGTACACCCATATCATTCCCTTGTATATGGTACTGCGGTACCCAGGGTATTGGGGTTCCAGGAGATCCCTATGGGCTGCAGCATTTCTTTTGCCACCCATATGGAGCTCAGACAATTCTTACACAGGCCTGCCACTGCAGCCTGCGTGAAATAACGTCCACATTATTACACAGCCATTTACCTTGTGAAGGTTGGGTGCCAAGTTACTTAGTGTGTGGGCACCCTGGCCCTGCCAAGGTGCACCCACATCGTTCAGGGCAAATTCCACAGACTTTGTGAGTGCGGGGACACCATTACAAGCGTGCACTATACATAGGTAACTACCTATGTATAGCGTCACAATGGTAACTCTGAACATGGCAATGTAACATGTCTAAGATCATGGAATTGTCACCCCAATACCATTATGGTATTGGGGGGACAATTCCATGATCCCCCGGGTCTTTAGCACAGAACCCGGGTACTGCCAAACTGCCTTTCCGGGGTTTCCACTGCAGCTACTGCTGCCAACCCCTCAGACAGGTTTCTGCCCTCCTGGGGTCCAGGCAGCCCTGGCCCAGGAAGGCAGAACAAAGGATTTCCTCTGAGAGAGGGTGTTACACCCTCTCCCTTTGGAAATAGGTGTGAAGGGCTGGGGAGGAGTAGCCTCCCCCAGCCTCTGGAAATGCTTTGATGGGCACAGGTGGTGCCCATCTCTGCATAAGCCACTCTACACTGGTTCAGGGATCCCCCAGCCCTGCTCTGGCGCGAAACTGGACAAAGGAAAGGGGAGTGACCACTCCCCTGACCAGTACCTCCCAGGGGAGGTGCCCAGAGCTCCCCCAGTGTGTCCCAGACCTCTGCCATCTTGGAAACAGAGGTGTTGGGGGCACACTGGACTGCTCTGAGTGGCAAGTGCCAGCAGGTGAAGTCAGAGACTCCCTCTGATAGGCTCTTACCTCGCTTGGTAGCCAATCCTCTTTCCTTGGTAGCCAAACCTCCTTTTCTGGCTATTTAGGGTCTCTGCTTTGGGGAATTCTGCAGATAACGAATGCAAGAGCTCACCAGAGTTTCTCTGCATCTCCCTCGTTGCCTTCTACCAAGGATCGACCGCTGACTGCTACAGGACGCCTGCAAAACCGCAACAAATTAGCAAGACAACTACCAGCAACATTGTAGTGCCTAATCCTGACGGCTTTCTCGACTGTTTCCAGGTGGTGCATGCTCTGGGGGTAGCCTGGCTTCACCCTGCACCAGAAGCTCCAAAGAAATCTCCCGGGGGTCGACGGAATCTTCCCCCTGCTAACACAGGCACCAAAAGACTGCATCACCGGTCCTCTGGGTCCCCTCTCATCCTGACGAGCGTGGTCCCTGGAACACAGCAACTCTGTCCAAGGGACTCCCACAGTCCAGTGACTCTTCAGTCCAAGTTTGGTGGAGGTAAGTCCTTGCCTCCCCACGTTAGAATGCAAACCTGTGTACTGCGTGATTTGCAGCTGCTCCGGCTTCTGTGCACTCTTCCAGGATTTCCTTCATGCACAGCCTAGCCTGGGTCCCTAGCACTCTGTCCTGCAGTGCACAACCCGCTGAGTTGGCCTCTCACATCGTGGGACCCTCTTTTGTAACCCTGCATGGACTCTGGATCACAAATCTTCCAAGTACCTGTTCAGGTACTTCTGCGGGTGCTGCCTGCTTCTGTGAGGGCTCTCTGAGTTGCTGAGCACCCCCTCTGTCTCCACCTCCAAGTGGTGACATCCTGGTCTTTCCTGGTCCTCAGCAGCACCCAAAAACCTCTACCACGACCCTTGCAGCTAGAAAGGCTTGTTTGCAGTATTTCTGCATGGGAACACCTCTGAAAGCTTCATTGCGGCGTGGGACATCTTTCATCCAAAGGAGAAGTTCCTAGTCCTCTTCCTTCTTGCAGAACTCCAAGCTTCTTCCAACCAGAAGCAGCTTCCTTGCACCTTCATCTGGGGTTTTCTGGGCTCCTGCCCCCCTGGACACTGTCGCGACTATTGGACTTGGTCCCCTTACTTTTCAGGTCATCAGGTCCAGGAATCCATTTTCAGTGCACCGCTGGTTTTTGTGGTTCTTGCAGAATCCCCCTATCACAACTATTGTGCTTTCTTGGGGTAGTAGGTGTACTTTACTCCTACTTTTCAGGGTCTTGGGGTGGGGTATCTTGGACACCCTGACTGTTTTCTTACAGTCCCAGTGACCCTCTACAAGCTCCCATAGGTCTGGGGTCCATTCGTGATTCGCATTCCACTTTTGGAGTATATGGTTTGTGGTGCCCCTAGACCTATACTTGCCTATTGCAACCTATTGTAATTCTACACTGTTTGCATTACTTTTCTGACTCTTACTTACCTGTTTTTGGGTTTGTGTGCATATAACTTGTGTATATTACTTACCTTCTTGCTGAGGGTACTCACTGAGATACTTGTGGCATATTGTCATAAAAATAAAGTACCTTTATTTTTAGAAACTCTATGTATTGTGTTTTCTTATGATATTGTGCATATGATATAAGTGGTATAGTAAGAGCTTTGCAGGTCTCCTAGTTCAGCCTAAGCTGCTTTGCCATAGCTACCTTCTATCAGCCTAAGCTGCTAGAAACACATCTATTCTACTAATAAGGGATAACTGGACCTGGCACAAGGTGTAAGTACCTTTGGTACCCACTACAAGCCAGGCCAGCCTCCTACAACCCCCCCTTATTTTTTACCTTGCCTCCAGGTGGACCTGGCCCACCTGGGGACTTAAAAAAAAACAAGCGTGGGAGCCTGTGCTTATTTTTTTAAATTATTTTTTGCTGCAAATTTGCGACTTTCACGGATTTGTGGCAAAAAACATTAAAAATGTTTTTTTGACATGACAGGGTCCCTCTGCGAACCCCGTAGTAGAGCTAAGGGGTCAGGGTGTCTCTACCCTGGCCCCTTTTGTTTTTTTTCACTATTTGTTTGAGGGACTCAGCTAAATCCAAGTCCCAAGATTGCTGCTAACACTTGCTGTTTGAAGTGTTGGCAACCAATCAGAGTGGCGCATTTGGCTGCATGAGCTAGTCATTATTCGCGAAGTAGTCACAGCCAGAGATATACAAATTTGGATTTCCTTAAATTGCTCAAAAACTACTGAACAGATTTACACCAAATAAGTGAAAGCACAATCTGCATACTGAAAGCTAGCTTTCTGCCAAATTTGGTGAATTCTGTTCAACTGTTCGGGCTGTAGTCGTGTCTAAAGGTCCTATGGGAATTAACTTGGGAAATGCAACTTTTTTGATCCCCTTTTTTCTCGGCCCTCACTTGATGGATCACCCCAAAATCTGCTGTGTGGAACAAGAATCACAGAGGCACTGTAAAATTTCATGAAGGCTCATCAAACGGTGCCAAAGATATAGGCAAGTCAAAGAGCGCTTTTTCTATAGAAACATGGTCCTAACTATACCTAACTAGTGGCGACCACCACAGGGTAATAAAAAAAATCTATCTATCTATCTATCTATCTATCTATCTATCTATCTATCTATCTATCTATCTATCTGTCTATCTATCTAAATATAGATAGACAGATAGACAGATAGATAGATAGATAGATAGATAGATAGATAGATAGATAGATAGATAGATAGATAGATACACAAAATAGACATATATATGCATTTTATATATAGATATATCACGTGTACTAAGCTTAGTTTGGTCTATTCAAAATTGACAGTTATTTTATTGAGCTCAAAAGGATAAGAAGCTAAGTGAGTTTTCCTTTCAGGTGCAACCTGAAGTTCAAATATCCTACAATCGGTACGCTAACCATCTGGGCATTGTTACAAACATTGGTTAAGCAAAGACATTTCAATTAATTGGTTAAATGTTGCTTTCTTGTTACATATCTGATGCTCTTGGGTACCCATTTAGTTACCATGAGACAAGTAGACTAGTAGTGCACTGTCATAAACCACAAAAATAATATTAATAAAGACAGGCAGTGATATTCTTGATAGCATGGATCACAATGGACACATACATAGCATCACATAAAATCATATACAAGAATCCCCCAAAACACACTATTTGTTAATTGAATCATTTATTTTCTATCACTCCACAGTTCACAAATACACATCCAAGTCCTTGGAAGAACCTGGTAAACAGATTATGGCAGGTATAGTTAGATGGCCAAGCCCTAGCGAGTACAGAAAAGACAATCGGGCTATCAACCTGTAAACTGCAGCAGGGTTACCCAGGAAGCACATCAGACACAAGAACCAACCCATGTAGAGTTCAGAGTGAAGAATGAGTTATCCTTGACACTAAACACTTGATGAGTGTGGCATTCCCACCATGCCTGTGCCAATGGTATGTAAATAGCAGTGACAATATGACAATACACATGTGCACTTGTGCTGCTGCAGGATCTAAACCACGCGTAGGAGCTGCGCGAGCTAAGAACTCCTCCGGTTATGTACCTTACCAGTTGTCATTCAACTGATCAGTATTCATGCACAATCGATTTTTCAAGACTGGCTACAAGTTTTGCTAAATTAAAATCCTTGAGGTGACTGACAGTTTAAAGGCAGGGTCATTATTACAGTCACTGGCCAGCTTCGTGTGAAGCCTGCAGCTCCCTGTACAGCGTTTGTAAACCCTCGTAATCACTGTTCTACTTGAGATTTATTGCTTACATAATGCATATTTAATCTCTTTTAGAGACTGGCTGTCATGCTTCCAAGATCTAGAATGTATCCTACATAATCCTACCGCAAGGCTGATTGCCACAAATCTATTCTGTAAATGTGCCCGCCTGCGAGCCAGGTTTGGAGGAATTAGGCTGTTCATGAGCTTAAAAGTGGCACTCCTTTGCACCCCTGATCACGTTCTGCGCGCATGCGCAGTGCGTGAGAAGGTCGATGATCAAAGATACCCGGGTAAGGTGGGCAAAGGGCATATCGTGGGGCTGCAGCAAGGTTTGCTTTGCTGCGCATTGTCGTGCCCAGTGCCCACCACGAAAATGAATCACACACATTGTCACAAGTGACCCTTGCAACATCACTTGCACCACATCTTTATCAGACGTCTGAATGCTGATCTACTTTCAGGACATCGTTTTATATGTTAGCATAATTCTTAGCAACAAATAACCCGTACACGTAAGAGAACAAAGGCATGCAATCCCCACAATTCAGATAAGAATTTAGGAACATATGTGTCATGTCAAAAATATTTTCCCTTATAAAAAGAATGTCCTATGTTTATATTGTACGGGATTTAAATATTATGCAATGATTTTACTGTGGATTTAAAACATATTCATTCCTCTATCATGCAATCATAACGCAGTGCGGCCTTGTGACTGTAGCATTTTCTACAATGCAGAGGGCCCAATGAGCTCCAGCGAACCTGCTTCGGGCGAGCCTGGTGTCGCGGAGCAATAGCCCTGCATTCTATGTTTAAAGGATTAGCATTTGCATGCTGGGAGATCATCTCCTTTTCCAAAGTATACCTAGTGGTATGTCTGAGGGGTCTTGGAACCCTCGTTCTCCTTCTCAAGGAGGCACAAGTAGTATGAGCTGACCCCCCTACCCCGATTTGACTAAACGTAAATTAAAGCTCCTGCTTTGTAAATTCTATGCAGGTAGCCTGTTTTTCATAAAAGTAACTATCATAAATATTGTTGATGACCACGAAATCAACAAAGATAAATTTTACATAAGCATATTTAAAGAGGTATTAATTTTACATTCTCATATAGTTATCTTATTGATATGGGCTGATAGAAGCACAATGTGCTGAATGCTCTTCTATGATTACACCTTAGATTAAAAGCTGAAAGGCTTTTTTCCCAACCAATGTCTCAAATTGAAAGGACATTTTTTAGAGCAACATCATGTGTGGCCGATTCCATTAATTCTGTATACCTCCAACAATATTTAACATGATGCATTATCAGTCAGTCCTCGAACCAAACAAATCACTTTTTCCATCCAGAATTCCCTTCCAATAATAGTTTATGTTTCCTCAACCAGTGAAATCATGGCTTGTAAAAAAATACACCAATACCAATTATGTAAAAATATGCCACTGCTCATCGCTGTCTTCAACATGCAGCCATCTTGAGAGGGGAAAGATGAAACCAAGCTAGGCAGTAAATAGTACACAACTATGGCCAATAAGGGAGTATAAATAAATTTACTTTGATCTTACATAAAAGGATATTTTGAAGGGATGTATGTGATCCTGTTGAAGTCCCTAATCACAAATTGTTTATAAGTGAATCCATCACTATTACATTTTCAATCATAAATGATCAATCTTAACAAAAATGCACTGTACCTAGTGCAGGTGGGAAATTGTGTTTAAAACCAGCAGTCTACCTTTCACTGCAAGTGGGCAACCTGACGCCAGTTTGTGTGGGAGCAGGAATCCTGTCAACATGGGTACAGTGTGTGACTACACCTACCTGCAGAGAGGTATACCTGGGAATTTCTTGGGACCCCTGTTCCTTGAAGAGGGGTACACACTGTGTCCCACTTCATATCTGTCCCACAATCAGGGTGCCTCCTAACCACTTCTTTGCCCCTGCGTCATCATGTGTTATACTGCTTCAAGGACTCGAAAAATCTACTCGCCATATATTTTATCAGGTTGAGCTATTTTAAGGACCTACTCGCCTCTTCTGGCGATTTGACAAAGAACAGGTTTTCTGTTCAGTCAGAAAGTGAAGGAGCAATAAGGACACCTTTACATCTTGTTCTTATCTTGTCACATTTGCTCTGTGCTTAGAGAAAGAGGCCAAAAATCAGTTTGTCATCTTACAATTATTTTCCTTCTGACTGCAGAGTTCCAGGATTTTGTAAAGTGAACTGTCTGACCTGCTGCAGAAAAACGTGTGAAATAAAAGGCTGTAGGGTATCAAATGTTTCATAACACACAACATTTAACTAACTAAGTAAACTGTACAAACATTCCAAAATATATTTCAGTAGCTGTGAAAGACCATTTTTTGCACTTCTGTGTGATAAAGAAAATATTGTGATAGGATGAAAACAAATAAGAACACTTTATTTGGTGATGTGCTCATGATACATATGTTTTCTGAAACCCAATTTTCACAGATTATTGTTACTACACTATATAGTTTTATCAGTAAAGCTGCATGTTTGTGGGAAGGACCTTGGACATTTCTTGGTAACTTCCTTTCAGTCCATGACAGTGCATTACTGCATCATGCATTAGTAATATATTCATTAAAAGTGAGTGCTAAAACATAAACTGAGAAACAGTCCTGCTCTTACGGCAATGCTATAAGTAAACTAAGAGGCAAGTCATGGATCATGTGTACCTTGTATGTGAGCTAGATTCTTGTTATACATGGAGCAAAAGGTTTAGTCTATTTAATCAAACAAAAGAAGTTTTTGTACAGCAGAAATCTCAAACTTATGTATTTGAAGATGCACTCATATGTGAGAATGAAGAAAAAGGCAACCCTGTAAAATAAATTATTTGGGTGGGATCAGAGTTTACAGGTCAAGTACATTATAGTTAGGTCGAGTAAATTACTCAAGTTACTCGACCAGCAGGTCTAGTAACATTTGTATGATTTTTAGAGGCCTGGCTTGGGTGCAAAGGTGTCCCCCCTTTTTCAAGGCATCATGCCATTACGCATATGAGAAAACACTGCCCATGGATTACACCAGCGTACGTTTTACACTCTGAATTTCATATTCCAGAAAGCAAAGGCAACTCTGGTCCCTTCTGTAAAACCAATGGCCTCTGGTGGCCTCTGGTGTGCAAAAGCAGGAGCAAATGCCAAATGTGTCCCTGAGACGACTCTATGTATTATACAGCCCCAGAATGGGATAGAGTGAAGGTGGCAACATGCAATTTTCACAGTAAAAGATAGGGTGCACCCTCAAAATAACGAGGTAGAAATCTTGATGCACCGAATTTCATGGACACAGTATTGAAGGACAAAATATCAAAAGGTAACTAAGTATAGTTTTTCTATACCTAACTTCACATATATTTACCTTGACATTATATATTTATTTGAGGTGCACAGATGTGGAGCTAAGAATAGTAAATCTATACTTCATCTATATGTAAATACCTTTCAATATTCTGTCCTTAAATATTTTGTTCATGATAATTATGTATGATGATATCCCCAGCCTCAATATTCTAAAGTACAATCATTAGGCAGCACTCTTTCCAGATATACTTTTACATTACACATTACTGTTGGACATAGCCTTTTCTGCACGGTCACTCCAGAATGTGCCTTCCTTTGTTGAAACTGTTTTATTGGCTTTTAGGTCTCTGTGGACCTTTACCATGCTAACCAGTGGTAAAGTGACTCTTCCTCACCCTTAAAAATGGTAAAACTGGCTTAGACATGATTGGTACATTTAATATATGTGCAATACCCTAGAATATGGTACTACATGTACCCAGGGCTGTAAATGAAATGCTATTTAAGGGCTGCAGCAATCATTGTGCCACCCATTAGAGTAGCCTTTTAAAATATGTCTCAAGCTTGCTCCTGCAGCCTGTAGTGTTTTAAACTACCATTTCAACCTGGCAAAACAAAGCTTTTGCCAGGCCTAAACCTTGTAGTTTAATATTTATTGCCACCTCTAAGATAGGCCCTAGGGGCTCATAGGGCAGGGTGCGCAGTATTTAAAAAAGTAGTACATGTTTTAAATGTCCTGACAGTGAAAAACTCCTAGTCGTTTTTCACTGCTGTAAGGCCTATGTCTCCCACAAACTAACACAGGATTGCTTTATTACACTTAATGAGTGCTACTTTCAGAATGGGAGCAGATATGATGTTTACTCTCAAAAGAATTGTTATTTAAACTCTACCTTAATGGTGATGCCAGATATTAAGTCACAATCCATCATTATTTTGCACACCAAAGGCTGCCACCAGGTATAAAAATAGGACCCTTGGAACGACTCATCTGAACAAGAAGGACTGTTCTATCATCAGAGGGACTACCCTGATGCTTGAAGGGCTGCCCTGCTGCTTGAAGGACTGTCTTGCTGTCTGACGGAGGAGGATTGGCCTTGCCTGCCCTTATTCCAGGCACCCCAGAAGTGACTCAAAGGTTCAGCTGACTGACCTCCTATTTGAGCTACAGAGACACAACAACCATCCAGAGGCCTCACTGCAACTGCCAAACTGACCAGCACCAACTGGACCTGCCTGGACCTGTCTCTTCTCCGTGCCCTGCTGCTGGCCGCTGCTGGAATGAGTCCTGATTCCCTAGAGGTGCCCCCCAGGTCCCAGACCCTTGGCTGGAATTACTCCTCATGGCCTATCTGAAAGTTTCACCGAAACCGACACAGCATGACACAACCTGACGCAGCACCTTATATCTGCATCTCGCAGCTCCTTGACTCAGGCTTGTCCCAAAAAAACAATGCAGTGCAACACAACCTGACACAGGTTCTCACATTGAAACAACTCTTTCCTCAATACCTGCAGCTTATCTGGACCAAACACAGAGTAGCACAGACTGATGCAGGAATTCACTTCTCTGCACCAATGACACTAAGGTACAAATCCGAGTGGGCCCTGTACCTGGCCTGTGCTCCATCGTGGTCAGCATGAACTTGTGACTTTGACCCAGTCCAGTGTAACCAGATTACCACAGTCTGCATTTTCTGCTTCTTGGTGCTATTTTCACTGACAACTTTTAAAACAAATATCTCCATTTCTACTGGTTGAAGTTTTAATATTCTGGTATAATTTCATTTATAGAGCTTTGCTCTATTTTTCTAAATTGGTTTGGGATTTTTCTTGTGTTTGTTTTCACTTTTTTACTGTTTTTGTGCAGCATAACTACTTTAAAGGTTGCCTCCTCATTAAGCCTGACTGCTTTTGTGCCAGGCTACCAAAAGGGTTAAGCACAGTTAAATAGCCAAGCAGTTGCAGGGAGCCTGACACTTTGAGAAACTTCAGCCTGGGATGAAGAGTGCAGGTCCAGACTTCCTTGTGAGCAAGCAGGTCAGAAGGCATCAGAGTGGCAGTCCTTCTGGCACCAAAGCAGCAAAACAGTCCATTTTCTGTAGAATCCGCAGGTGCAGAGGTGTACTGAAGAGTTGGGTCTGAGGGTCCAATATTTATGCCTGGTGTCCACTTTGAGGATGGGTTTAAGCCTGGCAAAAGGTTTATTTTGCCAGGTCGAATTGGCGGTTTTAAAACTGCACACACAGGCTGCAATGGCAGGCGTGGGACATGTTTTAAGTCTACTCAGGTGGGTGACGCAAAGAGTGCTGAAGGCCCACTAGTAGCATTTAATTTACAGGCCCTTGGTCTGTGTCAATTGGATGTATTCCAAAAGCTACCATTTTTAAGGGGGAGAGCACAAACACTTTGGCACTAGTTAGAAGTGGTAATGTGTGCAGAGATCTAAACGAAGTCAACAAACACAGGAGGATGGAAGGCAAAAGGTTGGATGAAAACCACACCAAGGATGTTCGGCCCCCCCTTAGCCACCTAAAGTTCTGAAGCCAAACATACACAGCAAGGAGATGATTGTGACCTTTGCATTCCTGACCTAAGTGTTGAAAGAAAAACATAGTGCACTAAGGGCTGTGGCTAGCCCGAGATGAGAAGCTGAGGTTGGTATTAGACAGAAGATAGATGAATCAGTAAGCATGGACATCATTTAGGAGTTGCCAGGGTTCACAGCTGCAAGCCCTGGCTTGCCCATTGCAATCCCTGGCATTCCCTTTGCGAACCCTGGCCTCAGAGAAGCCAAATCAGTGTCAGACACAAAAGGGCAGCTCGTCCTTTTTGACATTGGTTGGGGCTCTACTTTCCCTGTTTTCTGTCAATTTGTATTACACTAACAGCCAGAAATATTTTATTATTTACTATTACTGTGATAAAGAAAGGATTACAATTAACTGGAATTTCTATGGCTATTGAGTTTAGTAAAAAATATTCTTAAATATATGTTGTACAGGTGCTAGCAGTTAGAGTGTGTTTAAGTGACAGTGACTGTGTGATGTCACTTCTGCTGCCCCAGGCATTTTGGTGAATTGGTGTTCATGTTGTCAGCAAGACCGGTGAAATGAGCACTGCGACCAAACTGGTGAGAAGAACTCATGCTGGATTCCAGGGCCAGACTGGCCTAAGGAGTGGTTAGCCCCAGAAAGGGCTTGCAGATCACATTCCACAGAAGAGACAGGGCAGATACCCTGAGTCTTTGACTTGACCTAAAAGATTTTTGGGAACATCTCTGGTTGATGTCCATAAAGAAAGTAGGCTCAAAGAGAGAGTTTGCATTGCAGCAGAAACCCCGGGCACACTTGGGAAGAGATATTGTAATTGTATATATATAGCGCTTACTACGAATCTACATCCATACAGTTTCAGCGCTGACTGTTTTCCCAGCATCACATGATTTTGTCATCGACGATTTATCATTTTATTTCTCTTTAGTATATTTCCACACTTAATTTTGTTTTGTATACCCTTCTTGAGCCTTCAAAATTAATTCTAGTTTATGGCAACAGATGCAATGAAAAGCCCATCTTTTTAACCTCTTATGTAAAAAAAACCCATAATTTGCGAAGAGATTCTGTTAATTCTCAGCGTTAGTAGCTTGCTGCTATAATTGAACACCCTGTTTCCACCCACAGCATAGAATGTTATCTAGCTTCCCACGCTGGACTCATCCAAAAAACAGTGAGTCATTAAACCCATCATTTATAAACATATGTCGCAAAATTGTGATCTTTAATGTGCAGCTCATTTCTGCCTGCATTAGCGTGAAAGATAAGAGTTATTAAAGGCTAGTGTTTAAAACACTAAGAGCTCTTGGGAAACCTGCTGCAAACGCTGCCTTTTGTAGTTTTTATTTTTAGGTTGAGCATAGCAGCGCGCAAGCGCTGCTTTTCCGATGTGTTGGTATGTATCTGGGCTTTTAACCACGCCCAACGCATGCCCTTCACTATCACTCAGTCATGGACTTGCCTTTCAAAGATCCTTTGTTATCATTGGTAAATGCTTTACGTTTGTCCCTCATTGGTGCAGTTTTGTTACCACCTTGGCCATCGATCCTGCTACATGGATAATTGCACTTTTGCCGATAACTTTGACTGCAAGCAAACTGCTTTTTCCTTTTGTGTCTCTCCTTTGCGCTCACGTTCATGGCGGTTGTGGCACTTTGAATTGGCTTGCTTATATCAGCTGTTTTACTTTTTATTTTCAATTTGTGTGGCAAGAAAAGTCCAGTTAGGAATTTACAAAGCTAATAGCTCTAACTCGAGCAAACGAGAGACCCATTGCATTGCAAATGCTTGTTAATATAGTCTGGTGTTTGTGACTGTATTGCAAATAATTGTCAAGTGGGTGTCAATGACATGCCTCATTTTATGACTGTCACTTCTTTTTCATAGTGATTTCTAACTTGAATTGCATTATTGTTACTTGTTGGTCATATTTGCAGATAAAACATATCTAGGCTGCAGAGATACCTATAAAACGGAACAGTGCATAATTCATGGCTTTCTTCTCCTTGACTTTGTGAAACTATTAAAAATACACATTCCAATCAAAAAATTATTCAGAAAAAAGGAGGATAACAATGTACAGCATTTAGCCTTCAGTTTGTCTGTTTTGCCAAATGAAAGTCTCCTGGTGTGTCGGCGTTTGGTAAGGTTCTACCTCGATTAGCTGCACACTCATGATGCCCGGATGGAAAGCAGTGCAGTAGCAGCCAAAAGGAGGCAGTGGAAGGCAATCAGCCACACTTTGGAGCAGCCACTAGCTGCAGCAACAGCAAGTCAGATGAATCACTTGTACTAGAGACAACTTACCGTCATCAAGATGGAGATTTGTTACATTAACACAATGGGTTACGTGCACAAAGATGTGAAACAGTGATTTCCTAATTGCGATTTACTGCGAATCGCAATTAGGAACTCACTATTTCAAATGTAAGAAACTGTTCTGAGTTTCATTTGCAATTCGTTGTGAGTCGTAAATAGACCTACGTCATGAATATTAATGAGGTAGGTTGCAATTTGTGACCCATGAGGAATCGCAGACATCACAGGTATGGTGGCCTGCTGAAGTCACAAAACCACCACCATGTCTGTGATTGCTTTTAAATAAAGCAATTTTTTTTAACGCCACCTGTTTCCTTAAAGGAAAATGGGGAGCGTTTATAAAGACAAAAATCAACTTTGACCACTGCCTGCTCTGCTCTTAAAAAATATTTTCCCAATCATTCTCAAAGAGGAAGGGGTCTCTTAGGGACTCCTTCCCATTCGCAAGTGGGTTACCACCATCTTTGAATAGGTGGTAAAGTGCAAATGTTTTGTGACTGCATTTTGGTGGCAAAACATTCATACATACCATTCCAATTCGGTATTAGGAATGGACACCCTGAGCACCCTCCTTCCAAATATCGAATCGCAAAACCTTTGTACATCCCAAAAGGCACTGTTAGGTTGCAAACGGCCCGAATCTGTGAATCAGGCCATTTCTGACCTTAAAAATGCTTCGTACATCTGGCTCCTGAGTCAAATTGCAACCTTAAAAAAAAGGGGATCCATATTTTCAAACTTTCACTGTTTTCACAAAAAAGAAAATTACTGTATAAGATTTAAGACCGTCCATGGTGGCTTAACACAGGCCCCTGCAGCCCCTTGTGGCTCAGGGGTCCCCCAACCTTTAAGGGACCCCCCAAAACCATCAAGGGCCCCTATTCAGCCCAAGGCCAAAAAATATCTCTGAGATGTGGGTGACTCAGGGACCCCTCATCTCATTCTGCAGTGGGGACTCCATTGTGTTGCATTATGCCACTGAGCTCTTCTGGCCTTTTTTTGTCAAAAAGAGTGCATTTTAAGGGCAGTTGGAATGGTAGCCTTTTGAGATGTGAGTCCAGTTCTCAGGTCACATGATTGGCACAAGATTGGAAGGAGGCATCAACCATCTCCACCAATGTCAACTATTGGTTTATGCCCTACAAGAGGTCTTCCAACCTGCTGGAAGCCCAGCTGATCCTAAGAGGCAGTAAATCACAAACTAGATTTTTCTTGAACCATGAGAACAGAGACACAAACAGAGTGGCTTAGTGAGCTGAACACTCACTGATCACCTAATGTGGTATTCTGGAAGCCAGGGGTAATAGTAATATACTCTTAGAAACAGCACAAGTGAAGTATGTAGTACAACAAAAACAAGTTATTTTCAGAAGAATCACAAGAGGTGCTTGTGGAAACCTTCCTGGGTAGCAGGTGGTGCCATCACTGTGGTAGTTCCAACACTCCAATAGTTTCTAAGCTCATAGGACATCCTTACTACTCTTAGTTTACTAATAGCTCTGGGCAACTGAGGTATCTCACTCTGGCTCAACTGACTAGTAGCATTGTCAGTAACTCTTTGCACTGTTGTGGGTGGAAAACAGAATTATATGTTCATCAACATATCGACCTGTAAGAATATCACATCCACAGTATGGACTACCACTAATATAGAATAGTAAATCTTTACTTCCGTATTTACACTTATCTTCACAAAATAGTAGTAGTCGATATTCTGGAGTGGACATCTTTGTAGGTCAGTATTTTGACAGTCAACCCCTGGAAAGTACAGCTGGTGTGGACCAGGCCATGTAGCCTTCTGCCCTGGCTCCAAGTTGGGCGCATTCAGGGCATTTCCTCTGCCTCTATATTGTGGATGCAATAAAGTTGTAGGTATGTGTGGAGGACGAGAAAATAACTTATGAGAGCAGTCGATGTTGTTTGAAGTTTGTAAAAATGTGGGATCCCTGGAGAGTCTCTTGTGCATTGATGGCACTGAAGAGTCCTCACGATGGTCGAATAAAAAAGAATCCAGTGGGGTTTATCAACAACTGAGTCCAAATCACATTGAGGCTGTTGCAATGGGCTGTCCTCTCAACTCACTTATGTACTGATGTCTATACATACGTACATCCTGTACTGCATTACCATTTGTATGAGTGTGCTACTAAGGTTCGGTATCATTTTAGTTATTTTCTCTTCATGAAATAAGGATGTTTAAAAAAAGGTAGTATCATACAACTGGCCCAGGACGAAACCCAACTCTCCATAAGCGAGTGCTCCTGCTTTAAGGGGATTGCATGCACCCTATGTAAACATTCTTGTAGTTATCCAAAGTGTTCCAGTCTGCTTGATCTGGTCGCAAGTGAATAATTCTCTGAACTTTTTCTCGACAATAACCAAGAAATAACCAAATATCTTTTATGCAGGATTTGGGGTCAAAACACCCAGTACGCTTTGTGAATAGGTATAGAACAAGGCAGCTTTTAGGAGAGTGGGGGCTAATGACAGATGCACTATAAGGACCATGTGAGACCCAAAATGAGATTCCCTTACCTGGTCTAAGATATGAGAGAAAGGGCACGGGAAATAGGAAGACATTTTATTTAAAATGATACCACTCCGAGTCTAAATGGTTTCACATGTTATTAATTTCCTGTCTTGTCCAGGAAGAACCTGAATTCTAACATCCCTTTAATATTCTCACTTAAATGAAGAGAAAGAGGTAAAGATCATCAGGAGTAGACATGACATCGACAACAAAGGCTCGACCTTGCCCTGTATATCAAAGTTCTCATCTGAACCACCCTTTGAATACCTACAAATATTACATAGTCATTACAAAACATAAAAGTACTGCTACCACAAGCAGGAAACTCTAATGTTCTTTTCTGAGAAAAGCGTGATCAATGCTTACTGAAGACAATATGAAGGACGCTATTTTCTTATTTCCTAAAATTATACACTTAGACATGACCAAACCTCAACTGAAGATGCTTGATGCTTGCTCAGCATTAAGACATTTTTCTCCTTAGGCTACAAAATTTAGGAACATTTTTGTTATGTCATACCCATATAGGTGAGCTCAACTCAGCTAGTTTTTAAGATAAATAAAACGCAATAGGCTGA